>NW_016690196.1:5325157-5495625 GCF_001604755.1 Lepidothrix coronata | reverse complement strand
TGTACAACAGGCAGCAGCTAACAGCTCCCCCATCTTCTCACAGCTCTTTTACTGTCTCCTCTCACAGGAGGGAGGTTAGCTGCAATCAATGGCCAGGAGATAGACTGTGCTCAAAGTCTGCATTAATGCTGATTCGGGTCTGATTTCCTCTTGAAACACATCTTACCAATTGCACTTACTGAGTTGTGGGGCCATATTTAGTTATGTGCACTCTATTGCTTTTAGATGCAAAGAAAAAAATATGTTTAAATAATAAAAAGCTAAACCCAAAACACGAACACTAAGAAAGCATCTAATGTATTTCAGGCTCATATTGGTGTTCATTCCATGAGACCAGAGTACACCTTGACCAAAATAAAATACTAAGGCCTGTGTTTCATCAAAACCAAAGGCTTTTGTTTATAGATCAGCTCCTGTTAGTCCAAGCTACTTGCTGAGGCAGACTAAGACTACAAGAATTTGGACCCTGTCATACTACTCCCTCTTCCCAAGGGCAGTAAGTGGAAAATAAGGCAGAGTAGAAATATCACTGAGTGCTAACAAGAGCTTTCCCACTGCAAAAGCCCATCTATTCCCTGTATATGAAATTCAAAAGTTTTATTTACATATTACAGTAACAAGCACAGCAGAGGCAAAACCCAGTTCCTCAAGTAATGGCTTTCAGTTTTTCAATTTTGAATTGTATAAAAACCTCACCAAACAATAGATTAAAAAGGACTAATGTATAGGTCAGTTACATGAGGTCAAAGTACTTGTGCCCCTTTAAAACTGAGGCATTTAATTCTGATTTAGACATAATTTGAAGGAGATGGATACTGCTTTTACTGAGATGATGGTCTTAAAATGAGAAGAAACAACATTTGGGGACAGTATGCTATAGTTAGGTTTTGTATACACAATGTACATAAACAGATCTTGGTAAAACTCAAAGCCACAAAATTGATTAAGCCTTAGGAACTGTTTATGACTGAAAACCTCCAAGAAGTACAGCTGCAAACATTTGAAGTACACAGTTCTCATGATCAGAAGTACAGCTCTCTTGGATACTACCATTTCAAAGAGTTGAACTGAAGACAGAAAAAGAATAGATTCTGAGCAACCAATATTAAAATACTTAGTGATACAGAATTTTATGTCTAAACTGGAGGACCCATGTATGCTTCCAAGCTTCCAGGTCTGGATCATAAACCTGTATCAGAACAAGATCTAAGCACGCAACCTTTTCCTCACCTTCCCCAAGAAATTCGGGAACACAAAATAGAAGCAACTGAGGGCATAATCTGTCCAGGTCTTGGACAACTGGGGATCTAGAACTACTGGTCACATTGTGAAGTGCCCATGTCCTGGAGCAGACACAAAGCTGTAGCATGCTAACTCATCCATATCAAGTATAGCTCTGGAAGTTTAAGGATCAGATGACTCAAATTAAACAGTACACAAGCAGAGGCCACGCAGATTAAGGAACCGAACAAAGTGGACCCTTCCTCTGGGCAAGTATTCACACAACTTTCCAGTCTCCTGCTCTTACATCAGCAAGAATCTACTATCATATATTTTCTTATTCTGAAAAATAAATTAAACCTCTACAGTGTGTTTATTTTAATGTTGAGTCAGGAAGCCTTTTAAAAGAGAAGAGAATTAGCAAGATAATATTTTAATACAAAAAAAAGACAACAGACTGTTTGTCTTATTTTCTTATGATCTTTCCAAGGTGCCCAAATACACAACAGACAAGAAAAGTTCATGATAAAGTTTACATAAATTCAATCCAGTTCCAACACCAAAATCCTCTCCTTATGCCTATGCATTGAATACATGCATGCACACATGCAACACCCTCAGCTAAGCAAGATAGTAGATCCTCTTTATCTTAATTGACAATGACTGTGTACATGGGTTCTACATTTACACAAACAGCAATTCATCTCCCTGTTGGAAATTTCCTCTAAACATGATCCTGCAAAATCCAGTTCCTCACCTGTTTGCCCTAAGAGCCTTTCTTACACCTCTGCAATAAGGAGTTCATGCTTCAGTACTCCATTAACAACAGCCAGTTCTCTCCTTCCCACTTTTTTAACCATCCAGTTTACACTGAGAACACTCTTAAACAACTGATATTAATACTCCAGACAAAACATATTACACATTTTAGAAGGGGTCTACTATTACAATAAGGTAGTCCTTTTCATTTATCTTTTTAAGATATCAGATCCTACATACAACAGGTAATTTTTTTTTAACTTCCCAACATAAAAAACAGCTCCTTTTAACCATTAAGAAAACAAAATCAGAACAAATAGAAGGGAGTAGCTTTAACTAATAGAAATTTAGTAGCAAGTAATAAAGTAGGAGACAACAGATTTCAATAGGCTAAACACACAGTTGGGCAGCAAGAACTAATTTCCAGCACAGGCCTTCCCAAGAGGTGTTAAAACTCATCCAAGGGCACATTTAACCTATGGTTCAATTTCCATAAATGAAATAAATAACAAAAGTCCCACACTCCAAGCTTTACTTGCCTTACAGCCATATTATAGAGCTAATTAATGTTTCTATAATGCTCTCCTATGCAACAAGTACTAACAAAACACAGTGTCTCCAGCCTTGGTGGTATCTTATTACTGCACTTACACAGATTATAACCTATGATAACTATGACTGGAAGACAGTCTTTGTCATAAACCCTTTCATGCACTTCTAACTTTCCAAGGTGTTTACTGCTGTGGTTCAATTTTTCCCACCTTTGTCTTTATCCAAAGGTGGATGTTCTGAAAGTTTCAAAAAGGTTGTTTTGGATTGTTAGACATTATTCTTCCAGCACAAAGCAATTCTGAATACTTTTAACATTGAGTACTGTGATTTCATCTTTTTAATTAGAATGATGTGGTTCTTCATAATTGAAGTTACACCATGTTTGAAAAAGAAGTTCTTAAGATAAAACTTAACAATGTAAAACTTAAATATTAGGCACAGAAGGGGGAAAACCCTATATGCCTAAATTGGATACAGCAGGCACTCTCATAGTTTAGAGGAAGACAGAAGCTCACATTTTAAAGACTATCAGGCTTCCAAGAAAACAGGAATAACTGTAAACACAGCAGGCAGTTTGGCTTCAGACTAAAATTCAGAAAAAGGACTTGAAAAATCCACTTGCCTCCTCCATACAGATGCTGCCCTCTGACCTCCACAGAAACATTTCAAATACCCCCTGTTGCTGCTATTGAGGGAAAAGCGATGTGGCTGCCACTGCTCCCAGCCAGACCACCACCCACGTGGGATACAAGTCACCCGAGGGAATAGCAGCCTCAACCACAGCCTCATGTGGGAGAAAGTAGGGCTAGCAAACACCACCATGCAAGAGAAAGGGAATGGGAAGCAGCCTGGGCTGCAAGACCCATACCTCTTCCCTTCACCCCCTCCTTCTGTGGGTTACAGGCAGGCTTATTCACACAGGTGCAGCAGAGCAGAAACACATGCTGCTTGTTCCAGCCTGGGATTACACCTGAGCTAATAAACCTTGCTGATCAGAGCTGGCTCTCAGCACTCTGGTTCTGGAAGCACGATGTAGACAAATGCAAGTTGGCTCTGGAAAAAGCCAGTGTAGGTCTGGGGTTTATTAGCTCAGGCTTTGCACCATGCAAAAAAATAAAATCTGGCCCTAGAGACCAAATAGGTTATTAAAGTGATACCGAGACTGAGCTAATAAACCCTGACAGATCCAAACTGCCCTTGCATCAAGTCAGCTCAGGTGTGCTGGCATCTGTGCCACAATTAATCCACTACTGCAATAATCCACTCAAAAACAACAGAGTGCACTATCTGATTTTAAAAATTGCTTCTTTTTACAGAAAACAAAGGGGTTAACTGTTGTTCAGTTATAGGGTTTCTGGTCTTCTGAAAGGAACATCAGCAGCTTCCAGAAAAGGTGATATTTGGCTTTTATGACTGTGAGACTAATCTTCCATAGCTAAATCAAGTCACTGATATCTCATGGTTTGCCTAAGTTACAAAACAGACAACTTCAGTACATTTAGTGCTTCCCTTGGCCTGCCAAGAGAGGGGTGAAACTGAGAAGATCCAAGGCAAGAGTATTATACCACTGCTAGGAGGTATTAGAGTAGCATTAGAGGAGGTAGCAAAAATATTTAATGCTAAGGAGACCCTAGTATCAGAGGCACAAAAAGAGAAAGAAAGGTCAAGGAGAAAATCCACCCCCCCTTCTTTTAACCCTTTCTCTGCTGCTTCATTCCTCCAGTAACTATATGAATGAACCAAGTAATTAATGGATTTAAATTAAATTCTATGTAGTTATCCCACAAAAATCCAATTGGCTGTCTTGGTCTTTTATGAACACTCTAAAAATAAAAATAAAAAACAAAAAAAGACAAAAAAGAGAGAACAGTTGAATAACAACCATAAAAATTAAAAAGGCAAAACTTAAAGGACTGAAAGTAAAGAAAACTACCTAATTTATAAACAAAAGTTAAAAAGCATGAAGTTACCTGAAAATAAAAGTTACTAGAAGGCAGAAAAAGAGCCACAAAAGGAATTGTTGTTTGGGTTTTGTTCAAAATAGTTAAAATAAAATTGTTTCACAATGGCATAGCAATTGAAATACAGTTTTTCACTTTATCTCCTGAAATTACTAAGAGATTTTTTCAATTTGATTAGTATTTCAGCTAAAGTAGGTGTTTATTAAGCTCTGCAATTAACCTTAAAATACTACTGTAAGCTGAAGGAAATCATTTAAGTATTACTAAGGTATTAAACAAAAAAGGTGACAAACCTAACATAGCAGCATGTATTTTAAGCTGAAAATGTTAATCTAGAAGAGTATCTTAAATACATGCCTAAATTGGTCAGGGAAATCGTGAAATTTCGTCTTTAACTACTGTAATAAAGTCTTAGCTTCTTTGCAACAGGTCCATGCAGGTCAAAGGTACTTGACCTTACTGAGGATTACAAAAGTGATTGCTCTCTACTGTGAAAAATCCCACACAGGGACAAAAGCCACCACAAAAAAACCAACCAACCAACCAACCAAACAAAAACAAAACCAGCATTTGCATCCTGGAAGCATTTACTCCAACTCTTTCAAGGACAGAAGTCTGTCCTGCTGAACTAAAGCGCCAAGATCTGCCCAATCTCACTGATACCCAAAGGAATTTCGTGAAGAAGTATGCTATTCCAGTGTTTCCTGACCTCATGGCAACATTACTCCACTTTAGCCATTTGTAGTCATTCCAAATCTTGCCTAAATTGCTAGAAATTCTTCCACTTTCATATCAGAAAGCACAACCTGAATATAACAGCATTGACTCTATCAGTGTTACCTTATGCACGTATTTTGTGCTTCTAGTTATCAAAGCGGAGGTACATCCCCCATCAGGACCTTCTCCAAACCTACTTCTTTTGCTTTGTTCAGTGCTTCACGAATTCCATGCCCCAAGCACAGGGTCATCACATGGGCTGGTGGTTGAAGGGACAGTGTGGGTAGATGGCAAATTCTTGCTCCCCACCTGTGCTCCTCTGGTAGATTCTTTACCCTGTTAAGCCCTCCACTCAAAAAACTCCTAAAAAACAAGCACTAATGGAGGGGGAAAGGTGTTCACAAAAAAATAGCCTCCACAAAGCTCTCTCCAAAAATGTCACTGTTTGCGCCGAGGATAACTGTAACAGGCATCCTCTATTCATCCTTTAGCAATTCTGAAGGTTAGGAAGGAGGGATTTAGGGATGGAGTGTTACAACTGTGGATTTTGTAGCTCAGCCAGCACCTCTCTGCCCACAGGCGATGCCAGCATCCACCACCTCGCCAGATGCCAGCATGATCCCCTCGGGTCCCCACGACGCTGCTGACCGCAGGGGCGTCCCCTCACACACCCACCTCCCCGACCGCACGGCTACTCACGTTTGATGCACCTCTGGGAGCCCGTGGCCTTGCTCCAGCCATGGCAGCACTGCCCCCCGCACACATTGACCCTGCGGGAACAGCAAAGAAGAACGAGTGTCCGGCGGGGCACGCCCGGTCAGCCCCGTCCCCCCCTATCCCGAGCCGGCCAGCGGGGCGGGCACTGGCCTGGGGTGAGAAAAGGCGGGAAGAATTAAACCTTCCGATTAAACTCGACGCCTCAGCCCGGGCCCAGGACCCGCCGCGGACTCCTGGGACAGGAGTGAGCTGGTCCCGCGCCCGACCTCCGTTGCCGCGGGAAGGCGGCAAAGGAACGGGAGTGTGTTCCGCGCCCGCAGCGGGTTCGCAGCCAGCCGGGCACCGGCGGCCGGCAGGTAACGCCGCGGTGCCTCCCCTGGAGCCCGGCACGGGCTGCCCCCGCCCCCTGCCCGGGGGGGCGACAGCGGCCGTGGCGAAGATGCTGGAGGTGGTCGGAAGGCTGCGGTCGCGGAGCGGGGGACGCGCGGGGCGGGAGGGCGCCTTACCCCGGCAGCGGCGGCAGCTGGTGCTTCTGGCGGAGGGGCAGGGCGGCGCTGCTGTTGCCGTGGGGGCCCGGCGGCGCCTTGGGCCGCGGGCCGAAGCGGGCCGGCTTGGCGAAGGAGCCGTGAGCGGCGGAGTTGGGGTGGACCTGCCCGGCGGGGCCCACGCGGAGCTGGACCCCCGCGCCGCCCGGTTTGCTCATCCGCCGGGTCCGCTCCAGGGAACCGCCGCCGCCGCCGTAGCGCGTGTTCAGCTGCACATTGAATGTGCGCTGCTGCTGCTCCCCCCCGAGGAGGGTCGGGCGCTGCTGCCGGCTGCCAGAGGAGCCCCCCCGGCCGGGCTGCAGGACGTACGTGATCCTCCTTAGCCTTCCCTTTTCGGAGGCTGCGAGCGCTGGTGACAAAAGGGCACAGGCAGCCAGGAGCAGAATGAAGCCCCATCTGATCCGAGCCATTTCCACAGCGAGAGCCCCTGCAGCCGGCGAGCTTCGCGGACTCGCCGTGCAAGGGTTTTCTCTCCGTGGTGTGCGCGACCTGCGCCCGGGGCGCGGATCCCTTCTCCGCTCGCTGTCCCCCAACCTGCTCCGGGCGCGGAGAAGAAGGAAAAAAGCCTCGGGATCCTCCCGCCCGCCCCCCAAACTGTTTGGAAAGTTCAGCAAACACTTCGCCCCGTGGAGCAGGAAAACATTGTTGGAAGAAAGGAAGCGGCGGGTGCGAGCCGAGCTTCGGGCCGGAGCGGGAAGGGAGGAGGAGCAGCAGGGGAAGGGTGTTTGCTGGAGGGGGGTGGTCGCAATGGAGAGCAGATGTCTCGGTTGCCGGAGCTGCCAGGGGTCTGCGCGCGTGTGTGAGAATGGGCCCTTAAGCCGGTGCGGGCTGCTCCAAAGCCCCCTCTTTAAGAGTTTCTCGGCGACTGAGCGTGTGCGGAGGGGAGGGGGCTGTGGGTGGGTGCCCCTGCCCCAGTGCCGGCCCCGCGCAGCCAATCTGGGGCTGCCGTGACGTCAGGCGGCGCTCCCGGGGCTGGGGAGGGGGCCGGGGCCGGGCCAGGTGACCACGGGGCGCAGGGGAAGCGGCCGCGGAGGTCTAGGCTACGAGCCTGCGCTGCTAAGCAAGCCTCAAAAGACATGTTTTAACTTACAGGCGCCGACTTGCCGTCTGCCGGTGACACAGACAGCACAGCTGTCCCGTGCGGTTTGGTAGCGTACCTGTACTTCTGCAGTAGCTGAGCCTTTCTGTTCTATTTTAATGGAGGTGAGGCTTTAAACCCCCAAAAGCGTTATATACATTCTTCACTGTATGGGTAGGAACTCGATTAAAGTCCTTACACGCTAAAGGTAAGCACATTCCTGAGTCTCAGCTTGATGAGAGCCAGAGGTTGCTCTTAGCAGAAATCCTAGCAGGATTAGGAAGGACTAGATTCTTTCTTGGTTTTCTTTATGTTTGTAAAGCAGTATGTATTACTAAAGAACAAAATACAAACCACAATTGTACACTTGTAATTAATATATAATAAAAACTGCCCACGTTTTTCTCCAGTGTGTCGTAACCAATCTCACCCTTTAGCACTGTAAACAAAAAAAACCAAAGTTCACAAAATAACCCAAAGGTTACATCTTTTAAAATACTCAGAAGTTGATGTGTCCGAGTTCTTCCCAAGAAACTTTGTGGTGAATCAGTTTGCAATTCCTATAGCTTGGAATTCAGGTCCTCCTCCCTAGGTTCTCCTCTGCTCTTTTCCAAAGCTTTAAGGACACTGACCCTAGCTCCAAACTGATGAGATTTTGCTCTTACATGCTCTTGGCACAGCTACACAGCGGGCAAGGAGAGCAGGAAGGTTTTACATTGATAAGATTCCAGGCAACAGCCAGTGTTAGGAGCACAACGGTCCCTTCTTCCTTAGTTCTCATCTATTTAAAACTGCTCAAAAATAAATAGATGTTTTAAATAGATGAGAGTTTGGAGCTTGCTATAGTCACATTGTAAGGGAGCCATATCAATGTTAAAGGCTTCTGCTCCTGTGCCTCCAATGGTCTGAATTGAAACCAGTGTTTGAAAACGCCACAAGCGCTTGGGGCTTCTAAATCCACAGTGGGTTAAATGAGAATGAAAATCTGTAGTGCTTCAGAGGAAAACTGAGATAAAGCCTGAAAGTTTCAGAGCCCCAGTTTGAAGATAACTAAGAAGTTAACTGTGAGACCACTGCCTCCTCTCTTAGCAAACATACATCTGTTGTTTTTTTAACTTGGAAAACATTCTCAGCAAGTGAACTGTTCAGCCTTCCGAAGGCTAATTATTGTGAATCCCGAGTATGCTAAATGTTTTTACAGTATTTAGGGAACAAAAAAATACCTTGAAACCAGAGTACGGGGGTAAGGACTAAGTAGAGAGAAATCGATGTAGTAATAGGAATTGTTGCTCTACACAAGGCCGCTGTCCCTCAGAAGTTTTCCAGAATGAGATCACAACTACGTGTGTGGCTTGGTTTGTTGAACAGAGGGCAAAAACTGCATCATTCCACAGCAGAAGCCAGTTGCTTTTAAGAAATGTGGGGTTTAAGTCATGTCAAGCAGGGGGCAAATGCAGTGTGTTACTGGCTACTGTACAGCAAATGGTAAGGAACCTCAAAGAAAATATATCCATGAAGGTGGATGCCTTGCATAGAATCACTGAGGTATAAAAACATCCTTGAAAAAATATTTAGTATTATCTGAAATTAATTGGTTGAGGTCGAGCACTCCTTTCAAATTTACATGGCAGATCTGATTTTCCGTGTTCTCTTTTTCTCCTCTAGCAAGGAAATCCACTCTTCTCCATTTGTCTGCTGTCTGGTTTTGCTCCCTCCCTCCTTCCTGCTCCTCCTCCACAAGTCTGGAGGGTCTTGGATGCTAGGGACCAGAAATTTTAACAGCTAAAAGAGACCTTCAGTGAACCACCACTGTAATCTAAAGCTCAGCTCAAAATTTCTTCACATGTAGAAGTTTCTGCTTCCAAAGGACAAAAAGTGCATCCAGTACCAAACAGCCAGATGCTGGCCTTTGAAAATTAAGCCAGGTGGCTACTAAAATTACTGAGGATTCTTTAGTAAATGGTCTGACTGCCTGTGGGAAACCTGCTCTGACTGCCTCTCCACTTCGTGTGGAAAAGGCACTGACTTGAGTTAGCAGTGACAAACAGGAATTAGTATCTCACATCACCTTTCAGGCACACCTGTCTCTTGAAGAAGAGTTGGAAAAGCAGTTTGCACTGTTTCTGTTCTTTTCCCCTGTGGTTTGTGACTAAAGGGTGAACTTAAGGAAACATAAAGAAAGTTCCTTAGTCTGTATGCCACCCACCGGAGGGGCAGACCTTCAGGTGCTCTGCTTTAAGGGTGTAGCTGAGGCTGAGAAGGGCAGAACTGGATGGAAGACTGGAAGCACAGATGAAGGAGGCAGAACTGCTGCCCAAGGAGATGGCAGAATTGCGTCAAGGTTTAAAGGCTTAATGGATAGGGGAGAAGAGAGTCTGAGAGTGTGAGTATCTACAACAAGAACCAAAATAGCATTTTTCAAACCAAAATGAAAGGAAGAACTAAACTGCCCTGTATGTTTTTGTTGAAATCTCATGACTTTGAGGCCTGTCCGATGACTTGAATAAGGAAGGACAATTGTTTTGAACTGTTGAAGTTGTCAGCATTCAGACCTCCATCATTCTTGTCATCAAACAAAGGAGACAGGACTATGGCCCCATGTCTCATGGAGGATATTTGTGGCAACACAGGCTTGCAGGGCAACAAGGAACCTTTGCTGGATGCTTCAGTGAAGATGTACGCTATGTTGAGGGTGAAGTCTTCTGAGCACGAGTGATCACTGAGCCAGCCTTATGCATCACAGTGCCACACTATCCCCCTGTGACTCCATGTCCATGTTAGCCAGGCAGTAAGTTGAATGATCGGCAATGCCTGTTGTGTTGAGCTACGGGGCCAGTAAGTGGCCCTGGTGGTCTTGTAGATCCACCAGGCAGGAAGCCTTAGCCTGTAAGGAAAACTCGGTTGGGAGTTTACAGTTAACATTAGAACTTGACAAGGCTGAACACTTCGTTTAGCCTCAATTTAGGCTTTAGGAGAGAAATTTTACAGTACTGTAGCTCCACTACCTTCAATAATAGTACTCAAAACTTCTTTTGAGCTAAAGGAGGAAAAGCAGTCTCTATTAATTTCTTGCAAGCTGAGAACCAGGTGGAGACCTGTATGTGCTCTTTTCCTTTCCAGTACTATACAATTATCTGCAAAAAAGTCCTGTATTTTGCTGGCTAAATTATACCTTTAGCCATAGCTCTGTACAGGTAACATGACTCTAATTTAGAGGGTATTTCTTTTGAACAAAAGAGAACAGCTTAGTCTCATTGTCATCAGAGTAGGAAAAAGAAGTAATTGATATTTATTATGTCACTAAAGTATATAGCACACATGACTCTGAATACATACATGGTTTGAAGAGTAAGACCATGTAGATGTTCATATCATTTCTACATGGTATTTTTTGAAATAGAACTGTACCTTCCAACTCTGACTGTTGTTTGTTCCTTCAGGCAGAAACTGTAATCACTCTATGGTTTGCAACTAATATCCTGAGGCCTCAACTGTTCCTGTTACCACAGTATAAATATCATTAATAATGTTTCACAAAAGGACAAGTACTGCTCACTTTATTCATGTAGGCACTTACATTCACATCCAAGGAAGCCAGATAGTCAGACTGGGTCTGGATGGATGTGTGAGGCTTTAGAAGGAAGCAGCTTCTTAGCTTTGTTGGACCCATTCACTACTGGTGACCTTCCTTGTGACTTGGAGATCTGTAATGATGATACTTGGCACATCTAAGTGATTCCAGACTCACACTCCGTTACCTTGGATAAACAACCATCTGCCTCCCCCTCCTTGGATTTGCTGAATTCAAGATGCATGAATGCATCTTTGTAGTGCCTTTCCCAGCACTTCCTCTGAAAGAAGTCATCATTTCCCAAAGTGTTGTTATTGCCACCACAGTCAGGTCTTTGCCGCATGAGGCACTGAACACACACAAGCCGATAAATCATACCAGCTTTTCCAACTGGAAGTCACATGGTCCTGAAGCAGACTAGATTTTCGGGGACAAAAGAACTTTTATGATGAGCTTGATCTGTGATATGAATTTGTATCTTGGAGCATCCTGTGTGGCAGTGGGTTTCTGAAGCAGACAGATTAGCATGCAGATAGTCCAGAGCCACAAGTCTGGATGGGAAAACAGGCTAATGATAGTCAGGGTAGGGGTCATCAGTCCCCCTCAGACTACTACCAAAAGAGATTGTAATAAAGACTTTTTTTTTTTTTTCATTAAGTCACACCGAAAGTTGGATCCATTTGGAAAAATGGATGCTGGTCTGTCGCTACTGACCACCACCATGTCCAGCAAAATACACACTCAAGGCAAGTAGGAGTCAGCTTCTTTGTAAGTTTCTGACGTAACAGTTGTAGTAAAAGAAGTTGTGTGGATTTGCATAGTCTTGAATTCCATTTTCCTGAACTGGCAGAAATCCCTTCTAGAATATTTGGCAGTTTCACTGTTATCCTCATATATGCAAAATAACTGATTCAGAAATACAAGATTTTTTCCAAGATAAGAAAATCTCCACATTGTGCTGTTGCAATTATTCTTCCCCTCAAGGAAATAAATATATCTGGTCTAGAAAACTATTAAAATATCCATTGAACTTTTTTACTACACTATTCCTTGCAATTGTTTGTTTCTTTGTACGATCACATGTACACTGAAGATAAATAAACTGCAGAGGAAATTAGGTGGAAAGGCCCACAAAAATAAGAAATACATTTAATTGTTTCACTTCACCTTAGAAGAAGACATGTTTAAATTAACATACTCTTCACAAAAGCAAAGTAAATATTATAACTAATATATGAAAACTCTCACAGTGTGTCTATGTTGTATGCCAAGAATACTAAAGTCTACAAAAACAAACTTCAGCACTGAATCCCGATTTTTCACTGTTCTGCTGCATGCTGCTAAGACTTATGAAAGCTGAGGGAAAAAGTCTGTGTAAAATAAAGCTGCTCCTAACTTGAATTAGCATTGAAGAACACCTTAAAGTTTTCATAATTATACATAATCTAGGCAGACCAGCAAATTGGCATAAGTGGAAGTGAAGCAGATAGAAGTTGTCTGAGACTAGGGAAAGAGGAGCCATGGCTCATGGGAACACCAGCCATGATTACCCCTGCAGCAGCTGCTTAGTAACTTGAAAGGTAATGTTTTCACACCCTTGTCTGTGCTTGGTCTCCCCCTTTGACAGCCTGGGATGTTTAGTGGGCAGCTTTGGTATCTACTGTCCATTTTAAACTTGCTCTCGATGTCACAGAGACAGAAACCCAGACCTGCTTAGACTGCTATGCTAGAGACTAGTACCTGAGCTTGTGTCAGGGTAAACAATTGTTTAAAGACCAGCTGGGCACACAGAGCAGCACATCTTGGCTGTCTGAGTTAAAAAAAAGGCAGAATAGTACTTCTAATGATGCACTTGGAGCAGCTCCTAGCACACCGATATTAGAGGTTGAGAGTACTTGTATGGGTTCTCTGTTTGCTGCTCTTTCAAGGTTTGTGGTGGAAGGTGATGGAATGAAAATTACAAGCTTTCTTTTTTTTAAAGTAGGTAGGGAGAAAAATACTGGGCTTTCATTTCCATCACTTTTTCTCCAATAGCAAAATGTGTCTGCGGAGGTGTTTAATGTCAGTCTGCAGTGCGTCTGTGTTTTGCATCATGATGCTTGAACACAGACCCTGACCTGAGCAGGAAGACCTCTGAGGGTCCCCTCCACCCTTAGTGATGCATCTATGATGAGATGTGGCATCATGCCTAACAAGCAGCCTCAAGTGGAAACAAGCACAGCTGCTGCCCATTTTGGTTGGGTCACAAACGGTTTTCAAAAAAGCAAGTCTGCGGTGTAACATTGTAGATGTCTTCCTGGTGTACACTACAGGTGGGAAGGAGATTGAGGACTGGAAGAGCTAGGACATGGCAGAAAGGATGAAGCAGAACCTAGGAAAAGGCTAAAAACCTGGGCTAACTGATGACTCCAGGCACAGTCTGAACCGATCTTGCCACTGGGCAGGTTGAAATGTAAGAGTACCATAGAGGGACTCACCTCTATTTAGAAAACAGAATTTCAGTCTGGCCTTATAATAAAGAGGCTTAGCCAAGGAGGGCCTGGTAGGAGCTGACTGCAGCAGATAATCAAAATATGGTCTGTAACCAGCCAAATCAAAGTGATGTGTTCGCCTGTTAGGGTCAGGACACTGAGCCTAAGAAAAAAAAAGTATGAATATGAAAATCATAAATTTTTATCTTCCCTTAACAGCTGTATTTTAAAAAAGTTTCTATAATTGTCAGATTGTTTTAAGCTTGCCATCATAATTTACCATGCTTCCCTAAAGCAGTAGCAGACGAATCTAAACAGTACATGGCTTGTGGTCTGTCCACAGCATGCCCAGGACACCGTCCTGCTCTCAGACATTCCCCTGACGGCCAGCCGGTGAGTCACGCAACCGCAGCTCCTCGTTGCTGGCAAGCGGAGCCCACCTGAGGGGCAGCCTTTCGCTCCTTCCTTCATTCAGGCACTCACTTCTCCCAGTAGGGCTCCAGTCTCCGACACAGGCGGTGTCTCGGCAGAGGCGTGCTGATGATCTCTTCAGAAGCCTTTAGCACACAAAAGCAAGCACTCCTGCTACATATCTGCAGGCTGATTTATTAGAATACACAGATTTGCAGGGGCAATATAATATCAGATGCAGCAGATAGGAACAGCATGCAGAAAGTCTTTCAGCTATACATATCTGTATTCCTATCTGAAGAAAAAGTCTAAAGATGTGCCTCAGTGCTAAACAGTCTGTCTGTGAGTAAGATTCTTGTTTGGATCACATGTAGTTAGGGTGTAAAGAGGAGAACCATTATCTGTCCAGACCAGGGTCATCTAGGAAAGCAAGCATTTGTAGCATGAAGTTTCTGCTCTTGTAGAAGCAAGAGCAAGAAACTTGCAAGAACTTGCAAGAAACTTGCAAGAAACTTGCAAGACCAAGGTCCAAACCACCACAACACTTTTTTTCTTTTTCTCATTTTACTTATGTTGACTTTTAGCCAGCAGCACACAGAAAATTCAGACAGTTCTCTAGATTCAGGATTCATGTGTAGATGAATTTGCTGGCTTTGTTCATATTTAAATTTAAAATTTTCAGAAAAAAAGAAAAAAGGAGATTCCTATCCTTTTTTTTTCTATTCTTGTTTTCCAAAACAAGCTTAGCATTTTCAAGAACCAGAGTTTTGACCTATCAGAGTATGTACCATCTTGAACCGAAAAGATGTAATCTGAAGACAAAAAGCATTACCTACCACTGCACAGAAGATTCTCATCTGTTCCTATTCAGAGCACATTGATGGCCCTCTCTGACCTAAAACTAAGTAATACCTATACTCCTTCTAAGCTGAATTAATCTGTTTTGCCCCTCATTTTCTGTGGGGTTGTAACCATGGCTAACAAGGATCAGGATTCTATTCCAGGACAGTAAGTCTGATGATTTCCAGAGTTGATTCAAAGGTAATTGCAATTATGAAAATCAGAAATTATGACTGCCAGCTATTTAAATTGAGAGAAACCCTCTCCAGTCAAGAAAATCTGAGCAAAGACCATGCGTAAGTCCTTAACATTGACTGGCAAAAACACCAGTGGTTTTTTTGAGTGTTTGCCAGTTTTGCAAGAGATACACTACATAATATTTTCAGGAGCTGCAGGAATCTCTTGTGATTCTTTACAGTTCAGCTCATCAACTACTGACATTTTCAACTTTAGTGCTTCATTATGTAAAGCAACTTTTGCAGGCCATAGTCATACATTTCTTCAGCCTTCTCTTGTCATCTATGTTATCATGTACCTTTCAAAGACTGGAATAGATTTATACTAATTGATTTAGCTCTGCTCAAAGATAGGGCTGATAAATTGAACTTTCACTCCTACTACCTTTTCTTATGCTTTATTAGTTTTAAAATGAGGTGGGCTTTTTCCTTCTGAAAGAATTTAAGATTTGTTTTTATTGCAGAGAGGATCTTGGTGATCTGACAACATAATTAGGTAGAACAAAGTCTTTTTACAAATAGTTAGTTATGTTGAACAAAAGGTTAACAGCCATTTAAATATTTCCTCATGATTTGATGAAAAAAAAATCCATATTCATAACTCACGTATTAAAAGTGTTTGTTTGGAACCTGCATCCAAATCTCATCTCACTTCTGTGATCTCCAAGTTTTCAAGCAGGCATTGCCTGAGGATTAAGTTCTGCCCTATTCTGGAGAAATGGGGAGTTTTGCTTAAGTTATGCATGTTTTAGACTGCTATTAAGGGCTCTGATCAGCATATTAGGGAAGTGGGTTTTTTTCCTCCTTTATTTTAAAACTTGTTTGTACAGATGAGCTGAGGCTGAATTTGCATTTAAACTAAATCACTTTAGCAAGTAATTTTCTTAAATGTAACTCTTTCCAATTGTTTCCACAGCAAATTTTTTTTAAAGTGCCCGTAATGTTGCCACCAGACAGGTAGCTTATCACATTACGAATAAAAATTAAAAAAGAGTTTTGACTAAATTCTCTAATGGAGCTTTTTGTGAAGGAGAATATGGGTATCATACTGCTAAAAGAGCTACTAGGGATCCTCAAAGCAGAAAGTGTTTTTCTTAATTTTTTGTTAAGTGTGCCTGCTGTAAATAACTGCTGAATGTTTTGTCTTATGTATTAAATGAAACAGAGTTAATGTGACCATCTAGTTAAGTAGGATATATGTGTTGAATACTCCATTAGCTGGTTTTCACAGTTAAAAGAAATGTGCTTTAGGGCATCTTTTTCCTCTCTGGCTGTGCAGTAATCTTCAGTACACATTATTAGCCTGTATCACAAAACCTTATCTTCTCAGCAAAGGAGGCTTCCAAGTTCTCTTTCACTGGTAAAGTAGTTTAGCTCTATGCCAAACTGGAAAACTTCACCCTCCCCCAGGGGTAAATAAAATCCCTATAAGCAAGAGTTCAAGTCGAGCAAGTTCTTCACTAGTTACTCTTTCCATGAGTCACACACTTCTCTTCTGCAGAATCTGTCCAGCTCTTTGTCTCAGTGATATAAGATCAGCATAATCCAAATTATCCTTCATAGCTGAAAACAATACTAACCTCTAATACTAACAAGAATAAAAGCCCTCTGCAGTTACAAACTGCACTTTTCTTCTTTCCTTCTGCAGTTTTCTTCATTTTCCTATTCCTCTTACTGTTTTCCTAGGTCTGGCTCTCTAATCGAAACATCATGCTTACCTTCTCATGCTGATAATTTCTAAAGCAGCCACCAATCTTCCTAATGTTTATCACTCAGGGAGATGCTCTTCTTTTCTTATACTATCTGATCATGTGTCTGTTAAGAAATTATGTTGCTGGCATGTGATCATTCCTCACAGCACCCCATTGCACAAAGCTTAGACTCAAATCAGCAGCGGTGTGGTGGTGGACACGGCCTGGTTTCCAGGGCTAGTGCAGCTTGTTACAGTCCACTTCTAATTTGAAAAAAGATCTTGTTTTGGGGAAAAGCTAATGTTCTTTGAGCATACTGTCTGATCCTGTAATCAATTAATCTTGCAGAGTGTCTTAACTATTACATACAACCATGTTTCCACAGGTAATTCCAGCGAGACCTATAAACAAGAAAACATTTTTTGTGACTTAATAAACCAGAAACAGTCTCAGAGAATAACCTGTTTTATCCAAAGAGAGACATACAGCACAGTGATTAGCATCTTCCAGGGCTGGGTGTTATGGATGGTACATGGTAAACCTTTCTTCAAAAATAAGAAAATAACACATTCAAAAGAACAAAGAATGCTTAAATTGAGAATGTGGGTGAGAAACCATGAGTTAGTTTTCATCACTGATAGTGCTGATTCCACATATTACCAGCCTGTCTGTAATACTGCACACAGAAAGCAGAGCAGTCCCAAGGGGGACCTTTGGTTTTTATTGGGTATTATGGTGATACATGCACAAAGGTTTATGTATTGTCCAAGAGGATGTTGTCATAGACAATAATCCCAGCAAACCGCTTGGAGTGTTTTCACAGTTTCATTTTCCAGGATACCTCCAGAAGTATAGCTGGTGATGTCTAGGCATTGTGGAAGATGAATGATATTCTCCTGACCTTCAGTAGTAGGTTAAGACACTAGGTAGCCTGCTGAGTTCAAAAGCAGTTACACTAATATTTTCGCTGCCTAAACCTGTAATGTAAAGATTTTTAGAGTCACAGGTTTATGAGTATACTGAAGTAACAGAAAGTATAGCACGGAATGCTTTCAACTGCAAGCAATTAATTATTCTGTTTGTTTCTTTTACTAGGTCTCTTTTTTCTATCTACATGTTTAACAGTATACAAGAATAAACTTCATTTGGATTTATATATAACAAATGCAAATGTACTTAGGGGAAAAAATCCAAGCCCCTTAACAGGTTTTGCTTTGTTTTAAAAATACAATGGTGTGAAAGCTGAGCACATGGTTTAGGTTCCCTCTTATCACTTTAGCATGTTGTCTGGCTTTTCCAAGCCATACACATAAATATGACTATATAACCTGGAGATAGGAAAACACTTGTTTAAACATGTCCATGTCCACAGTAGCACAATTTACAGAGACTCAGAGTTGGCACTGTGTTCTGACATGGAAATTTAGGGTTGCACCACACATACTGAACAATTGCTCTAATGTTTGAAATACAATGGCTACACTGTTTTGTTTCCAAGTTCTTTGGTAAAAATCAGTACAGATTTTTTGGTATGATATTACCTCTCTAGATACTGTAGGAAAGTATTCAGTGTGTTATTTCTGAATTAGCTGTAACTTATAATACTCTAAAAAAAATAATCTTCAAATTAAAGCTTAGGCACAATTTACTGGCACACGGGACAAAAACTTTGAAATTCAGTGGAAATACCATAGTAGCCTGAGGATTTAGAAGCAGCAGGTGGAACATAAACAAACAAACAAAAAAGGCTTTCTAAGAAAAACTCCAAGTTACATAGAGCGGTTTCATTTTTACAAACCAGCAGGTCAACCAAGCACTATGTTTTATGAGGTGTTAGAGAGTCAGGGGAAAAGGGGCTGGGGGGACGGTATCAAAAAATAACAGTGCAAGGTAATGAAGAAAAACCCCCCACATTTGTCCCCACTAGAAGAAAATTCCCTGTACTGGGTGCAGTTGTGATATATGCTGTAAACTGTACACAGCCTGGTGCTCCTCAGCCTAGAGAAGTTCACTGGAAAACCCAAAAGGTCTTCCTAGCTTAGCCTCACAGGTTTTAACCTCCATACAGTGCATGGATCACAGTCCAGCCACCTCTGCATACAGACACTTCTCAGCGAGTGGTTGTAAGACAGAAAGATTTTGGCGATATGTTCATTCTAAGCCTTTTTCTTGATGACAAGTCATACTTCTGCTTTCCTGGTGTTTAAAACTGAGCTTGTCATCTTGACTCAAGGAAAGCACCTGTGTGGGACGAATGCATAGAGCAAACAGCTGCCAGTAGTATGATAGGATGCCTGTCATGATGCCAGTAGTACGATTTACCTGTCAGCACATCTTTCTGTGAGGCTCTAAAGGGAGAAGGTGCTTAGCTGTTCAAAATGACATTTTTTTGAAAGAGATATTGAAAAATGTGAGCCAGAAAGTGATCTTTGCAACCTTGCAGCTATCCATGGTCTCTGCTATGTTTGACCCAACTAGACAGAATCTTTTGACTGAATTACAGGAATGCTACAGCAATTTTTTTTTTCCTTGTGCTTCAGTAGTTCTCAGCAAAAATGTCAACTTACCTGGGCTTAAGTTGACACTGCTGTGGCTCACTGTCATTTCTAACACTGTCTAGTTCTATTAAGCAGCTAATAATACTCACACCTATGCAACACTTTTAATTTACAGACTTTAACACACTGGCACAGCTGTACCCCCATTTTACACAGGGAAAAAGTCAAGGAAAGGGAGGCCTACACTGGACTTAAGGCATGCTGCAGTTTGGGTGGCAAGAGTCTGACGGATATTGTTTTTTTCCTCTAGTGTGCTGGAAAAGGGTTTAATTAGCCACAGCGGACTTCAAGTGTGCAACCATTTACAGGGCTGAGGGCCCCACAGGGTTCCCACATGTCTTGCAGGCACAGCTGGTTGTGCTGTGGGTGTGGGGGCTCAGCCCAAAGTGTGGCAGCACCCTCCTGCCACAGCCCCAGGGCACAGCACATCTGCTACACCAAACACAGTCTGCTCCCATGTTACTAGGAGAAAAAGAAACAAAGAGGAGGGAGACACACAGCCTTGGAAAGGTTGGTACATGGAGTCAGAGGGGAAGGTATAGGGGAGACTGTGTAAGGAGAAGGGAACACACAGCAGAAAGTTCCAGCACCGTGAAATAAAATGCATTCAGGGAAGAAGAGGGCGGGGGGGAGACTCCACCTTGTACACTTAAGTTTTGATCGACCAAAAAAACATAAGCATCATTTAAGCGTCCTTTAAATTTGAGAAGCTGGAATACAAAGGTGCCTGAGCTTTGCAGTCTTTATATTTTTCCACTCAAACATCTCTCCATGTTCCTGCCCTGTACTGGAAATACTCACTGAATTATAGTCCAGTTCTCCTGAGTATCATGCCCAGGTAAATGGAAGCTTAACAGAACAGGAAGACAAGCCTCTATCATTATGCAAGAACAAGACAAAGCAAGATCCCAGGGTGAGTGCAGTCCCTGTTGTTTGGAGCAACTGAATCATCCATGGTGCACAGGCATATCAATCTTATTTTCATAGCCTCAATTTCATTGCCCCATCACTTCTTTGTAAGCCTGACACCCTCTTTTAATTTTCAGACTCCATTTGTGCATCACCACTTTGTATTGACTCCCTGCTTTCTGCAGGAGAATTTTCTTTCCACCTTAGCAAAGTTCAGGGCTTTTCCTGAGTGGATAACAGGTATGTCGAGTTAACTGCAAGTCTATTAGCACATGACTTATGGATTAATAACAATGTCTATGTTTATACAGGACTTTATATCCAGTGTACTTCCTAATACCTTGGAAGTGTTAATATAAAATATTAATTTCCTTACAGAGATGTGATTTATAAGAATTATTAAGTAGACTAATAGATTTATCAGTTAAATAACTAAGCTTTAGCCTTAAAAAACCATTTAAATAACATAGCCTTAACAAAATATTTAAACAGTGTGGACTTAAGGCTTATTATTAGAGACATTAGAGAAAATACACTTCAATAACATTTTAGAAAACACCAAATATTAGAAAGTTTAGTCTGACAGTGAAGCTTATCAGTTTAAAAACCCACGAAATACTGGCATACAGTTACTTGACCATTAATCACATCACAGCTCACGTGTTGAACAAGAAGTACACACTGGACCCCTCTGCTGAGTACAAAATAGTTTTTATGTGGTTTAAGCATTAAGGCATTTGTACGTTTACCAGTTAGACTCCTAGGTCAAAAAAAAAATCAACAATGAACAGAAGTATACTTTAAGAATAGGCTATTAAGTGTTTATAGCATATGCATCCAAATATTCAGAAAAATCATAATCTGAATTTTCCTAAAACAGTTTATAGAAAGTCACCAGCAGCTATTAGGTTCTGATCTCTTTTCAAAATTAGATTATTAATTTAGATGCAACTAGAACGTAAATTTGGCTATCCCAGTTTAAATATCAGCCTTCATATAATGATATTGTTCCCTATCTAGTAACAATTCCCTAATTACAAAGAAATTCTGAGTTGCTGGAAAGCTGTGCCACCAGACAGCTGGCTCAGCCAATCAAAAATAGGATTTTCTTTTTAAAGTTAATATTGCCATTCATGGCCATGGGTTGTGTGCAGCTCTAACCCAGCTGTTCAGGATAACAAGGGACCAGACAAAGGCATGTTTCCTTTCAAACCTCGCTGCACTGCTTCTGCTTAGCTTTTGCTTTGGGAAATGATGGGATGACACCGGCTTCTACCTGGGCATACCCCTGGGAGCTGGTGGACAGATACCCATTTCTTTAAAGCTCTTGGCCTCTCATCCACATGGCTACAGACTCAGACAGAAACATGGTGTGGGGTGAGGAAGATGGGCAGCTGCAGCCCAGCTCCACTGCCCCTCTGCCAGCTGCATGAACAAACACACCCAAGGAATCCTCTCCTTACCAGGGCTGCTGCCCCAGTGCTGCTACTCTCTCATGGAGACTGGACACTGAGCTTAACCCATGAAAAGCAGAGAGCAAATTTCTGCCTAGTGGTTGGGAAGGGGAAAGCCAAAACCAGGCACCTGCACCAATTTGAATCTTTTTGGTCACGTTTCAGTGAATGATCATAGAAAAGTGTGCTGTGATACCTCTGTGTGCATGGGAAAGCAGGCAGGAACATGCACATGGGAGGTATGCACAAAACCCTAAAAATAAGAGGCTATAAATGTACTGCAGAGTCAAAAGTAAGTGAAATGTTTTCAGAAAATCCTAAAGAGAAGAGTGCAAAAAAAGCCACCAGCCCTCTGGGAGCTCTGCTTTCCTAAGTCATAAACCCCTCTGTTTTCCCTGTCTGGAAAAGTTGTCCACAATGCTCAGAACAATATGTTTTTATTTTTAGTCTTTTACAGCAAATAACCATGAAAAAAATAAATATCCAGTGTCAACTGCTGTGAGTGGGCAAAAGTACCATTTTGTAGTTAAGAGAGATATGTTTTCAAAAGCTGGAGTTTGAGACATGAAAGTGAAATTGTTCAACAAAGTTAACAAGTAAACATGATATTTCAGAAACTTGTTTATGTCCTTAACTAAAACATGTTTTCAAACTGCTTTAGTTTTTTATGCCATGTGTAAAAAATATTTCATGTTCTTCACATTGAAATTCACAGAAATTTAGAATCTTAAAAAGTTTTGAAAAATTGACATGCCAAATATGTTGTTAATAAACCAAAAAAATTTATTTTATTGAATGAAATGGCTTGAAAACAAGCCAAACTTCCAAAATGGAAAGGAAGATACATTTTTTTTCTTTTCCTGATGGCATCCAACAGTGCAGGAATGCTTTGTTGAAAATCTAAAGATGGACAAATAATCAAAAACTTGGTGGAGCATGGAACAGCAGACTGTATTAATTAAACCACAATTATCTTTGTGGCACTATTTGGTTTTGCATGGTTGCACAGTATATTCATGCATATTGTATTTAATCCTGCTATCACTAGATAGACAAAACTCCAGACACCAGGAATTCTGTTTGGCTAAGTCAAGCACAGTGACCTATTTCAGATGCTGATATCTGTTTCTTAAAAAGAAGCATTGTTAGTTTTTCCTGTATATTCTATAGCTGAACTGGGCCTCAGATGGGTGGGTGTGCTCAAGGCAAACCTTCTGACAACATTCAGATATTGCAAAAATTTAGAAAGGTGCTAATGAGGCTTTGCCTGGGTGTGTTTCTGTATCTGCTGCTGAACTGGGTCAGTGACTGAAACTCCTGGGCACCCTCCCAGCTGCTTTTTCTTTCTTTCATAGCCAGAGGTTACCCTCCCCTGGGATCTGCCTCTGGGACTGAAAGCTTAGGCTGGCATTATGAATTACGTAGTTGTCATTGTCATGATTGCTTTATCATTGATAATTCTTCATAGGTACTTGCAGTATGGATACAATCCCACCTGTATCTCCCTTGGGTCAGGCATAGTCATTATCTTTTTAGTTTTTCACGGGTGGCAACCAAAGCAGAAAGAGCCTGGTCACTGGTCACTGGGCTTGCCTGCACCCAGTAGTGTGGCTAAGGCTGATGTAAGAGTTTGGAGTTTACAGCAGCAGAAAGTCATTGGAGGCATTTCTTGCCTCGAGGGGCTGGCAAACCCCCCTGGGTACCTGAGCCTCTCTTGTGCACCCCTCCTGAGAAACAGAAACCTCTACTCCAGTGTGCTGGGCTAGCCCTTATTCTTAGACTCTGCTGTACCATACATCTGACACTCAGATGTCAGTCAAAGGCAACCTTTTAGTTTGGCACACCACAGGTGTTAAGGAATAGATACAGGTAGGGTTTCACTGTATTAACACCTGTGGCAGGGTTCCCCAGCAACCTAACAAACTGTAAGCAGGGGACAAGGTGATAAGAGGCGGGATAGTTTTGGCGGCCTGCCATCACAAAACAATGTATGCTGAATGTATGTCACAGGCAGATCCTGTGCAAAGGTCACAGCAAGCTAAACATTGCAAATCCTAAAAGGTCCTTGCATAATTAACATTTTAAAAATAATATATTATATAAACTGCTGCATTTTAAAGAGGCCAGGAACAAGGGAAGGTAGCCTGCAACCAGGATTGTGCTAATTAAAATATACAATAGAATTATTAACCAAGTGACCTTAGGGGTGAGAAGCAGGCAGAAGGAATGGGGAAGACATGACATAATCCCCTTAGTACCATGCGATATTCCAGTGCCCTGAAAAAGGGAACAGACAGACAGGATGAGAACAGTCCTGCCATTCTGGCTGGGAAAAGCTGTCTCCACCAAGGCAGTGGCTCTGCTGGGGCCTAAAAGTGTAATGTCTCTGAGTGCCCACCAGTGCACACCACAGCTGGGATACACAGTGGCCTGAAGCTTCACGAGCCCCTGAAGGCCTTAGAAAGTATGCTTACCAAATGTTGTTTTAAGAATGGGTTTTGTTTTACTTTTCCCTACCTTGGTACTACAGATTGATGGTTTGAAGTAAGCCTTATCTTTAAGGAAAAATCTGACTCTTAAGTAACCTCACACACTAAAGCACTCTGCTCTTATGAGCATGGCAATGTTTAAAGCTTTTCCTGTAATCAATCGTCCCTAGCTGTATTTTTCAGGATGCCCTAATGATGGTATAGTCAGCCTCCTCTTAGTCACACAGGCTGTTTGGGAGATGGTATCTCTGGGTCTGAAGTAGGGGACCATCTGCCAACAGACTGCTTTAGCCAGGAAAATTCTCTGGCACACAGGGTGAGTCAGGAGCCTGCCAAGTACAGAGCACTGTGAGGGAGTTTGTAATGAAGCAGTGAAGCCTGTGCATGCTTCTTTGTCTTCGTTTGCTTGCTGCTATGGAGGAACATCCTTATGTGGCTTGTTTTGTTTAGGTCTACCCACTCATCTTCCTTTTAGTTCCTCAGCTGATTTTGCCAGTAAACTAGGCACTTATATTGAAAAATCCTATATGTCTCTATTCCCTCTTACTCTGGAGCACTCTTGTGGGCAGCTGTGAAATTCCTCACTTAATTCTTTTTGTCCCTTGATCTTGACCTGACATCTTTATCAGCCTCTGATGTTCAGGTTTCTAGGCGTGCAGCACACAGCAGTGTGGGGCTGGATTTCCCTGGCAGGAGAAGTAATGAGGAAGAGGGATGGAGAATCTTAGCTGGATTCTGTCGCATCAATATACTATCTTACAGTAATTAGGAACCTCATAGCAGCTTGGATATACATGTCCTTTGTGCCTGTCCAAAACCTCACTTGCATACTGTATTTCTCTTAGCATTTTTTCACCAATTTTTGAGTGGTATTTTGGAGTAGCTCTCAGTATCAGCAGCAGGATAAACAGGGTAGTCCTGTTCAACTTAATTTGTAGTTTGCAGCAAGTATAGTTTTCAAATATTAGCTCTTACTATCATAATGATATAAACTTTCTTGCATGCAAGCACCCAGTCAAAGGAATGCATATGCCCATACCAAAAGTTCTTTCAATAGCTTAGCTGGCATCTGTTATATATTGCCTGAACAAAGAAAGAGAATGGGTCTTTTCAGCCATCTAGTAATTCATACCTAAGGTCTTTGTTTCTGGGGCACAGGAATGAAGCTGGTCCCCAGGAAAAAAAATGGTTGAAAAGACCTCAATGTAATCTTGTTTCCTTTCATGATTAACTGCAGCTAGGAAAAAAAAAGGATGTCTTTCATGAGCTTTAGGTCGCTGGGAACATATTGGAGTCATGCTGCTTTGTCAGCTGAACAGGAGCTCCCAATGTGACATACTGCTAAAAGAGACAATGCTGCTCTTGGATACACAAGCATATACCCAAGGGTCTACCAAGTAGGACAGCTATCGTATGTCTCCACACAGTCCTGAGCAAATTCTGCTAGAATACTATCCTGGCTTAGCGTCTGCAGTTCAAAAGGGATGCTCATAAATTATAGTAAGTTTTACAGTGTTTAACACAGGGATGACCAATCTTCCTTGTCCTGTAAAGCCCTGTGCCAAAATCTTTGTTTGATTAAAAGCCAGGAAATGGGAATTCCAGGAATGATCAGCAGAAGACAAAATTGCTCCCCCAAGAGTCCCACCACACACTGCATGAAAGATGAGACAAGGCCATTATAGAAGATGGACTGGTGACTCCTCATCTTCCATGGTCCTGGCATGAGATTGCACCTTTAACTGCTTACATTTCATGTAGCTCAAGCGCTGCTAATTAGCCACCTGGAAAATAAACATCATATATGAGAAAGCTCATGGATTCAGACTATTTAGCTCACCAAAAAGAAGGTTAAGGACAGAGTTCAGAGTCTTATGCGTGAGTAACAAATCTTTGATAACAACTGTTTCAACTCAGCAAAGGAGAAGGACTCTGAAGGTTGAATTTCAATGAGATTTCAGTTTCAATGAGGTTGGACCCCATTTCTTAAGGTGAAGACACTTTTTGAATGCAATCCAGCATTTGAAATTTTGAAAAAGAAAGCTCAAGGCAGCCATAAACTCATTTTCCCTCTTAAAGCCATTCTCCTCTGTGCAACCCTATGAGAAAGTATTGCTTATTCACATGGCGAATGGCTGTAGTTGTATAACCAAGAGAAATCTCATTAAAAAATGGTTTTTCTCTACACTGAAAAGATAAAATAAAAATTCTCATACCCATTTCTAACTTTCTATTTGGAAATAGATATTTATGACATAATAATTCACAAACTTGAACAAAAAACTCATACCCTAAACTCTAAGCAGTCCAGCTACTCTGGTAGCTCACCTCTTTTCTGGTAGTAGCACATAGCTGACACCACAGCACACACTTATCAGCAAATTGGGCAGGACCTTCAGACTTAGTAAAGAAAAAAAATACAAAATTCAGAAGCCCTTGGCAAGGATGACCCCTGCTAGTAGTTTTAAAACTTCACAGTGAATTAAGGCACAGAGTAATTTTTTTGCAGTCCATGGGTATGCAGAAGAGCCATTAAAAGATGAAGAAATGTAGGGGATTCTGGGAAACTAACACTTGCAATTATAAAGACTTAAATATCATTAAATGTATTTTTATGAAACAGCACAATCTCTCTTTCTTGGCTTCCTTAAGAATAGGTTAATAGAAATCATATGACAATGATAAGTGCTTCAGCAGCCATTATTGTGGCTAGCGGGGTTTTAAAACAACAACAGAATTGTTGTATGTTTCTATTAAATCCTCTTTGTCACCATTGATAGAATTGATCGAGTGCTCTTCAGTGAATAAACACATTGGTGAATTACTCTTTTTCTTGGTCAGCTGTTGTGTTGACAGGAGTCTTTTATCCTTTGAGTGGTGGATGGTATGTGTGGCTGCTGGGAGGCAGCAGACAGAAAGTCAAGTCAAGGGCTTAGGGAACAGACTAAGAAATGCCAGTGGAAGCTTGTGCAATGTGTAAGAATCAGCCAGATTCAGGAGGAGGGGAGAAGCCCTGTCTAGTGACCGTTAAGACTGATTTGGTCAGCCATTGGGATTATCTTCCTGATGACATGGCTGAGGGTTGCTTTTAAAGATGCTGTAGTGATTTCAAACATTGTTTGGTTTTCCCAGCAGTTTCAGAAACCACCTCAACCTCCAGGAAATCAGGCACCACTGAAATAAAATGCCAGAGAGGACAAAACCATACAACAGTAAAAGGTAATGCCATTTTCTCATATGCAAACATATTAGAGGAAAAGGAAAAATGATTAGGAGAGCCTTCCTCTAAATGTACATGTTGCATAACAATCTTCTGTGTAGGTCCAAACATTTTTGCTATTTTTAGTGCAATTCTACCAAATTAAAGGGAGCCATAGAAAGCAGTGAATCAACCTATGCCTGCTTTCTGTACCTCAACACACCACATCCAGTAATCCAGTATCCCTGTAATTTTCAGTGATCAGAGCAAGAGTAGCCTGTGACATTAGGTAGGTATTTTTTCTTAGCAGTAAGAGTTTGTTTCCAGTTTCTCTCTGATGTTGTGTTCTGTCTCCAGCAGCAGACCATGGTCTGCTGACATCCCGAGCACCATCCCTACTCCCACGCGCCAGCTCAGCAGGGAGAATCGGTGCAATGAATTTTGCAGCTATTCTCTGTGTCCGCCCATCAGTGTCACCAACTACATTCCTGGGACCTGACACACACTGGAACACCTCTCCTATGCATTTTTCTCCTCCAGTTTTGGCTCATTCTAGTGGTTTTCTTAGAAAAATGAACTAACTATGGTCGTATTACTTTAAAATGTAAAGCAGACATTTTGGCCCCTCAGCAAAACATCTCTAGAGTGAAGTACTGTAGAAATGTACAGAAGATGTTTTGACCACCAGAGGGGGCCTGCATTGTCCCAAATTTAAAGTAAAATCAGAATATCATGTTTTAGGAGTGAAAGAAAACAGCAAGTATGTATTTGTACTAGGGTAGCACCTAGAGGTGTGGAGTGATGTTCACCTGATTGCAACACACAATGAGATGAAAGGAAAACAAGTTTATGTGGGGTGAGCTGGGAGTGCTGCCTGGTACCCAGCCCATCAGCTGTGCCTAGAAGGTATCTTACAGAGAAATTCTTGAGGAATAATATGGGGTTTTCTGTCAATCTGTGAAATACAAGGAGATTATTTTGGCTGTTGTATTTAACTGCTGCCTCCCCCCACGTTCATTTCAGTGAAAGAAATACTGTCAAATAACGCAAGTCAAGTTTTCAAAGCTGTTACCATATGTCACGGTACTAGTGTCCCTGTCTTAATTTTAAATAGAACAGTTTTCAATCATCAATATTTTATCAACATTTTGCAGAGATCTAAGACACGGTTAGGCATCCCAGCTTCAGTGCAAAGAATAGACTTCAGAAATATGGTTTCCAGTTAATGCTTTTAATTACAGTGAGAAACCCCAGCACAGAATTTAACATGTATGAATGGAAAAGCCCAAAAAAAGGTTTTTCCCCCTAGGAAAATGAACTGATACACGACTGAGATATACTACTTTTCTTCAATATCTACTGAGCTATCCTAGAGTAAATCTCAAAAGCACTTGTTTTCCCTTTGTCTGCCCTTTGCTTTTTTTGTCTGTGTAGAATGAATGCGAACCATGTGTAATACCATACCCCATGCTTGCAGTTTAAAGCAACTTTGAAAAGCATTCATATATAATCATATTAATAACAAGGCAGCAGGAATTCTAATCCAGCATTTAATATAAGAAATCCTGATTTTGTTCCATGACTTTTACAGTAGGCCATCTATACAAAACAATGGCATTAATATTGCCACATAGAATTTTAAAAGATGGGAAAGTTACTGCTGCTTGAATAGCAATTTACAATCTTGCATGTTCTTGCTTGGAAACACTGTTCAAAGGAAACAAATCTTCCAGCTGAAAGCCTCATTCCTAGAGTCATCCAATAATACATAAATAGGACCACTTAGACACAGCATTTGTCCCCCACCCTGACTTATTCATCTATCTGTAGCGGATGTGAGAGCTTGTGGGTGGCCTGACATGGTCCTCATTCAATTTTATTTAATTACTCACTTGATTTCACTTGAAAGAACTATTAAAATGGCATCTTAATTGCTCAGTGTTATCCCGAATCTCTTTCAAAGCCCATAAACTGTCAAGGATTAAAAATGATGTCACTTTTCTGAATTCCCTATTCAGAGGGGGAAAGAATAAAAATCTCCCTCCAAGCCAAAATAAATACATAAACACAAAAATACATGGCCCTTGAGGAGGGGGCCAACTCTTCCCCTCCCCCCATGCTGCACTTCTGCTGTAAGCAGGATTTGAGGAAAGCAGATGAAGCACCACAGCCATAAAGTTTTAAGCAGGAGTGGAAAGTCATGTTTGGGCTCCTCAGATCCTGGCTGATGGAGTTTCACAGCCACAGACCACTCTACCCGCCAAACACAGGGAAACTGCCATCCCGGGTCAGATGAAAGGTCCATCCAGCCCAATATCCTGCCTTTCACAGAAGACAGAGGCAGATGCTTAGGAAAAGAATATAAGAACAGGGTACATGCAAAGTGATTCCCTCTCCACCAACCCCTCCCTAAATATCCTCCCTGTTTCCGACAATCAGCAGTTTAGGGATTTCCTGAGCCAGATGTTGCATCTGCACCACTGTTTTTAATAGCCAAATAGAAATAGAGACTCTTTTCTACAGCTGTAACTGCAACCAGCCTAACACAGTAGCAGCCAGAGAGAGTGGCTGTACTGCTTCTCTGAATTGACAGAAGGTTTCTTCCTGTTTCTGACCTTCATATACAAAAATTACATAAACTCAGGATTAGCCCTAAAGAAAATTAATAGCCATTGGACTTTATAAAGCTAGATTATGCCATCAGTAGTCTTATTAAGCAATCTGTTAGTTGAATGTAAAATCCTGTTTTTACATGCACAAACGCACAGCCTACGTCTGCAAGCAGATGTGAACTGCAAGACATATGGAATCTACCCCTTAAATATATTATGCATCAGAAAATTTGGTTGGATATTTGTTTCAAATGTACTTCAACCTTTTTTGAAAAATAAATATAAAACAAAAAATAAAATAGATAAATGTAGGTATAGAAGTAGGGGGCATTAGTGCATTGGGCCATAACTTCCCTTGAAGTGCCGCAGATTCCTTCTACAGCAGACATCCCATAATGGCTATAAGGACAAGCTCTCATGGATCTAGAAATTAGATTAATTTTTACTTTCAGAGAAGGGAAGAAGAGAGAATACCTTCCTCAGGAAATCAGATTTTTCTATGCTTGATCTCCATGCATAGCTTCACCTTTTCTTTATTTTATTAACTGATTTGAAAGACAAAGCATCTTTTATTTCTCTTTTAAATAAAATCATCTCCCCATCTTCTCCTGATCAAATATCACCCACTTTCTTTTTTTAAAAAAATTTATTTTTATGGAGTTAAGTCAAAAATAACTGAACTCTGAAACCTGGCATGCAAATAGTTCTAATCTTAGTGTACACACATGTTCAAGCTTGAAAACAAACTGAGTAAGATAAAAATAAAGGTGTTGGCAATTCTGAATATGGCTGTTTGGCATCTGCTAAGACTTTTAGAATGTCCTGATTAATCTCTCCCATATTTTGTGACTTGACACAGATATACCTGCTCAAAAGGATCTGCAGAGGCAGCAGGAAATGAAGGAGAGCACTGCCTCACAGTTATCAGTTATCTTGTGGATGGTGAGGGAAAAGAAAGAAGAAATTGCCTTAGCACAGACAATCTGGAGAGTGTTTTTTTCCACTAACTGCAGCTCCCAAATACTTTTTTTGCATTTTGATACTTTAAGCTCTGCAGTTGACTCTAAGTACTTGACTCTAAACAGTTCCAGTCCATTGGTCCTGGCATATCACAATAATTCATTGAACTGGTCATACCACATTCCATTCCAGTGAAGCAAGAGCATCACTGGCCAATTTTATGATAATTTAGCTTCTGATTCATCAGTGTTTAGGTTCATGTTCACCTCCAAGGAAGAAGGATACCATTTACATACCCAAGTTGCTTCCTTAGTTGGAGTTTACCTACTCCAAACCCCAAAACCCATAAACCCTAATGGCCCTTGAACTGGAGTTCCCAGCATTTTTAAGCTGCCCAAGAGAGACTTAAAACTGAGACATTCCCCAAGACCAAAGTCAGACCTGCCATTCAGTAGGGATGTGCAAGTCTTCTCTATTTCTCCCTTTCTTTCTCAGCAGCCTATAGAGAAGCCAAACACCTTCATGGAGCCTGGATCATCTCAAAACACTTCCTGTCTCACAGAGGATTGCAGGCAGTGGAAGTAATGTTTACTCTCTTTCAATCCTCACTCCTTCTGCAGTTCTGTCTAAACCTCTCTGCACTCCATCACACAGTCATCAGTTCTACCATTCCTGTGCAGCAAGAAGAAGAGAAGAGAATCTGTCTACAGGGCTGAAAAGGGAAGATAATGCAGATGCAGAACCCAAAATCTTTCCCTTTCATGAACCTCCTTCAAGGACAGATGCAAGAAATAATTTTGCCCGTGGCTTTTAGCAATTATATTACATTGAAAATGCTATTAATTGATCTTCATGGTGTCAGTAGAGTCTTTTAAAGTCAAGAGAAAGTATTGCTATGTAAAGAAAAATTGTCAGAATCTTTACAAATTGATACAGCAAGTTAGGATTGCCAGAAATACCTGCATGTCACAGCCAGTGACTCCTGCTAGAAAGAGCATCACCACTGCAGTGAGTTTCTTCACGCATGGCTGTGTGTGTCACTCAAAACAGTGTCCAGCCTGAGCCCTGACATACTCATGCTGGGCTTAAAGTTAAACATTAATTCACTGAGAAGGATGGAATGAATAGTTCTGGGTACCAGGGAGGCATACACATATAAGTAAAATAGGTACTGATAATCTTCAGGGTTCCTAAGATGCAACAGATCATCCACCTGAAAAGTCTTTTCTATCATATGAGAAAACACACTTAAATAATATCTGAATTTTGTGAGCATGAGGCATGGACATCTCTCAAAATGATACCAATATCGAAAAATTTCAAAATATGTTTTACATCTAAGTTGGATTTCTCATAAAGAAATGAAGTACTGAGAGCTGTTGTTAACAGAGCAAAGCAAAATACACATCGTTGCATGAGTGTTGATTTTATAAATTAAAACTGGGCTTTTTCTTAGGCATGACTTAAAACGAGAAGAAATGATGTGCCTCTGTGCCTAGGTATGTATTTTCAAGGACTCGCCTACATACAAGAACAGCAGTCATAACATGTTTTATCATTTAAAAAACATCCTCCTGTGGGAAAATAATGCTGGAAGTTACTTTTCTCATTTCATGAATTAGAACTCAAATGGTTTCCAATTTTAGCATAGCTCTCAAGAAAGGAGTGTTATTCCACGCCACCTGAAGTTCAAGGGGTCATTCATCTTTACGTCTCCTACTGGCACGTGCTGACTGCAGACATGTAGTCACACACAGTCCTGCAAGCTTGCACCACTCCTGTCAATCTCAAGAACTGTTTTCCAAAATGCAGCAGTGACGATTCATTTCAAACAATACAGTGCAACAGTTGTATTTACACTGTAACCAGAACTGTCAGTGGAAGCAGTTTATTTTCTGACTAAAAAATTGCTGATCACTTCAGGCTTATACAAAATAAGGGGGAAAAACCAACCTCAGCTAATTCAAAACTTGCTTTGCAATATTACTTTAAAGATTTGTTTTCCCCCCCTTTGCTGCTTGCCAGATGTTAACAGGATTGCAGTGCATTTGCACAGCTCATACAGATCTTTGAGCGCAAAGTTTACAAGAGACATATAAAATGAATCTCGTATTCTCTGATACAATTTATTATTTTTAACCAGCCCAAGTGAAAGCAATAAAATTCCCTGCTCAGCACTTGAGGAATGAGTATCTGACAAGGAATGCAGAAGAATTGCCCCCAAATAACTTTGCCCTGACCCACTAAACACAGTGATAAAACAAATGAGATGGTTCTTCACTCCCCTCCTTCTTTTCTGAGAAGTCAGCATTCTCCACTGAAAATAAACCACTGTCAGTAAGTGACAATTCTGGAATTCTCCCTGGGAGTTAAGTCCCAGCTGAGACACTAAATCACTTCATGAGAATGTGTCCTATTGCGAAACATTTTTATCGGGGTCCCATTGCACTGTCCTTAGGTGCATTCTTTTTTCAATAAAATTGACATTTTATTCCACTTGGGAACATCATAAAATTGCCACCAAATAATACTTCATGTGGTAGTTCTGTAATAATCAAAGAGACATGCCGGGTACATTATTCTAAATGTTAGTCCTAATCCTCCAGGCAAATAGTAATGGATAGTAGCAATCTGTGTAGTCACTGGAGCATAAAAATGAACTTTTTAAAATATCTAAAGCTTAAAAAGCAAACAAACAAACACAATAGTTTGCTTGTCAGAGCACAAACAACTTCCCCACAAAACATCTGAGAAAGAATTAAAAGGCAAAAGTTTGGACAAATCCAGTTTAGTCATTGTGTGTGGGTCTCTGCCTGCACTAAGAAATTTTGATGCTTTCCTATTTTATTCTGACATGAATGCTGCTGCACTAACGGATCAACAAATGAAGCAGTAATATGCACAAGAGGAGACAGATTTAGCAAAATGAAAAGCATTACCTGCTTCCCTGTTCCAGGACAGTGCATATCATAGCTATCAATAGGCATGTTAAACCAAAACTAGGGGAAAGCAACTGTAGAGACAAACACCCGATATGTGACATGGTAGATATCGCCATGTCACACCGAGCCGAGTTCCCCAAGTGAACAGCCTCACTTCCACTAGAGAATTAATGACACTGTGCTATGTGTGCTAACTTACCTTGTAGGAGGCAAACCCTCTGACAGCAGTTCACATGGCTATGATTCAGACTTCTCACCTGAACTTCTCCAAACCTCCACTGTAAACGGAACACATTGTCTTGGAATCATTAAACAATTTTAATGTGTCCTTTTTTAATTAAGTGGCTGAAAACAAACAAGCAGATTGACCCACACACGCAACAATGCAGGACTATAATTTCCCCATTTTTCTTTATGCTCCCCTTCTTCCCCACTTTCAAATGTTGAAACTGCACAATTTGATCTTTCCTTTTTGGAAACTACGAGCTTTCAACCTTGAGGGAAGCAGGAAAAGCTGCTGCCCATCTCCTCACATTTAGGCCCTGGACAGCAAGATACCCCCAGCTAACATGTTTTGGGAGCCTGCTGCCAAGGTCCATGCAGTGATTCAGAGATTCCCTATGGGACCAGCATGCTAGGAGAGCAAGTGAGCTCAGCATGACTTGACTTGGTCTCTTCAGAGCCACATGTCCTATGGCATCCTCCAGCCATCCCGGCTTCCAGAGAGGCTTTTACCCATGAACCTGGAGGAACAGGAACAACAAGACATCAGATGCCCATGCAGTGCTACACTGATATACACTTCCTGACGTGTTTCTGCTGGAAGCATCAGGCCAAGTCGGTCAGACACAAGCTCAATCTTTTCTTCAGATTGGCGAAAGCCAAGTCATATACAGTAAACCCAAGCCAGAGCTTACCTCTATCTTAGTGATCAGGGCATCCATTTGGGAGGAAAGAGTTCTAGTCATGGTATCTGTGCCAGATATAATTTGTAGCTTCTTTTTAATAAACAATGGACATATGCATATACACATATACAGGCAGATAGATAGATATATTTAACTAATTGAGTTTTTGCTGAGGGTGGGTACCCCCAGCTTATTGTGAGAAGTGGTACAAGGTGCTAATGAGCACTATTTAAATTTTGAGGGAGTTGCACCTATGTTTGTGCAGGCCTGATCCAGCTGGTGTTGTTTTAAACAGGTTCTCAGCTTGCTGATTGCACTAGGTCTCTTCTGAGGGCTGCAGGACCACGCCAAGCATAGTCAGTAAAGTAACTGCTCCTGAGGCTCCAAACAGAGTGGAGAATAGAAATCCAGACATATCAAGATGGAGTGGACTTGATGACTATAGGACTGGGAGGCAGCAAAGTGAGAGCTTTCTGGCTTTTTATTTTGATATTTTCAGCTTGAGCACTTATACCCTTTGTGAGGCTGAGCCTGAAGCTCCAAGTTCACAGGAATATTGTGCACCAGATAGGTTCTTATCCATCAAAGCCAACCATCTATCTTTATTGTTACAAATACTTGTATCTGAATTATGCTGTAAATATATTTTCCCAAATTGTTTTCAAGAAGCAAATACTGTAAAGCACTATATCTATGAAAAAATTTCAAACAAACAGCAATTATTTTGTAAAGACTAGCTGCTTTTTATGAGAATATTTAAAACAAAGGAGAAGGAATACATGTACTTGGAGCTTGATGGAAAGATGAGGGGAGGGTGAAGGATGCATATAATTTGAATATTCTATCTTTTGAAAACTGCCACTTCTTCTACTATTTATAGTGTGATTCAGTTCATGGAATGAACTAGGCTGAACACAGAAAACATTAGTATTCAGCGAACACTGTTTATTAGTAAACATTCACACTCAGAGAAGCTTAGCAACAACTCCATGAATGTTTGGTGGAAGTCTGTGAAACCATGCCTTCAGGGTACAGATTCTGCTTTTTGATCTGAAAAGTACCTTACATTCCTGTTTCTAACACAAATAGTACAAATTACAAAATCACAGAGTATTCCAAGTTGAAGGGACCCACAAGGATCATTGAGTCCAACCCTTGGCCCCGCACAGGACAACCCCAAGAATCACACCATGTAAATTAAAATGGTAAAGTACTAGAGACTGATGAAATGGAGGCTTCACAAAGAAAATATTAATGAATTCTGTGTGCCCAAAACTTTTAATTGTAGTATTTGATGGTCATGGACTTTCTCTGACATCCTAAGAGGGAATGAAGTTGTGTTGCGGAGGTTTAGGTTGGGTATTAGTAAAAGGTTCTTCATCCAGAGGGTGTTTGGGCACTGAAATAGGCTCCCCAGGGAAGTGGTCACAGCACCAAGCCTGACAGAGTTCAAGCATTTGGATTATACTTTCAGGCACTTTGTGTTATTCTTGGGGATGGTCCTGTGCAGGGTTAAGAGTTGGACTCGATCTTTTGGGTCCCTTCCAACTCAGCATATTCTGTGATTCTATGATTCTGTGAAAATCAGAATCTCACTATAACAGTTTCTTGAATAATTTTCTGCCTTTTCTCTCTCTCTAGATGGAGAATTTTTATCAAAATTTGTTGCTTACCTACCAGTTCATATTTATGTTGACTCTGTATGCCAGAAAGGAGACAAGAAATATCAAGTATATTCTTCAAAACATATTGTCAGACATGGAAGATACAGAATCACATTAGTCACCTTGGTGACCTCCGCAAAAATGACAGAGTGTGTTTGTGGTGATAATACTGAACTGACCAGACTGATACTTGGTCTGTGTCAGGCAAGGTACTCTCAGCTCTGGAAGCTGACACAAACAACTGAGCCAGTGTTTTCTCCCTCTTAGATGTAGCTTTTACATGTCAGTGTGGTGGCTACGTTAAATCACAGTTAAATCACATAGGATACTATCATTAAGGAGAGGCACACGGGGAAACTAGTAATTGGTACTAAAACTGCTTGATCTTTCACCTCTGTTGATGGTAACTCAACAGATTTCCCATTCTCGTGCTTCAAGAGATACTTTAACTTTTGGAAAAATGTTCATGTACTCAGAGCTTGTGACAAACATTTCAGTGTTAACCTCATTTTGCTGAGCTGATATCCCTGCCTCGGTGCAGGCACTGGTGTTCGCATTATAAAAACAGATGCTTAAATGCTGTGCATAACAACATAACAAAATTCCACGACTAGAAAATGAATTTACAGAAGTTGAAATGGTAAAGCACACAAATTTCTACTGTTAGGAAATTAAGCATTTACTTCAAGTTTGTGTCAATACCGAATTTTTTCACAGCTGGCTGAAATGTTCTAGGCGCAAACCAAGAACTTCAGTGTGAAATTCTATGGTTTGTCCTATAAGCAAAGCTGAAAGAGATCAATATTAATAGCCCCTCATGGCTTTAAAATCTAACTGTTCTTTGACCTGTGATCAGAGTTCCACCAAGATACTTGGAAGAATTCCCCAAATTGTTTTCAGACTATTAAAATTTTATAATTTTGGAAATATGCTCCCATTTTTTAGTGTTTACTCCACTTTATTTTCCTGTTCTTTTTTTTTTTTGGAGGGGGGGAGGTGGAAGGGAGGAACATGAAATGAAGAAAAAAAACTTTCACCTAAAGGTCCGCCTAAACTAGTAAATAGTTTTGTCTACTTCAGATAAAGCCTTAGTTTTATGCATTCATTAGAAGATAGTACAAATAATTTTTTAATTGCTTAACTTTGCCAATTGCCTGAAATGCCAATTAATCAGCTTTTTCCAAATATATTCAGGTGCCTTATTTCAGCAATTAACAGATACTTTAAGTGGAGCATATGCTAAACATCTCTGCAGGCATCACTTACTGTGATAAGTATTTACTAGAAGTTTGAAAAAGTAGAATCCTAAAGTTAATTTTATATATAGTGGATCATCTCCCTCTGACGTGGCTGACCAACTTAGACTTATTCTGTTATATAATGTTCAAAGTAGATAAACCATCTGAATTCATTTTCCCTTTGACCTCCTACAATCTGAATAAGTTAATGCATATCTTCTTTCATCACCTGTCTTTCATATGAGGAAGAGCAGAAGATAGAGATCTATCCTACTAAGGAACCTGCAGACAATTGACTTTCCAGCAAACCCCTATAATGCATAATTCATTTTCCAAATGAGATCCTGCCAAACCTGAAGAGTTTGTTGGATAAAATACTGAATCACATCAGGATGTTTTTGCATACAAGCTCATATCATTATTATTCTTGGCCTCGTTTCCTAAGACATTGAAAAAGTGTAATCATTATATGTGTCTTCCCCTAATAACTTCTAAGTACAGGGTCAGTTTCAATCACCTTTTAAGAGGAATAGGGGTGTCAAATATATTCAGTTCTACATGATTTTTAAATTGAAATGAGAGAAGCCTCTAATACTGCTCCGTTGAAAAATGACAACCATTTCAGAGATTAGTGAATGCAAAACAGTGTGGGAATCCCAGCTCTGCGACAGATTTGGTTGGCATTTGCACTGTAGATCGGACAAGATATACCCATAAGACAGAAAGCTATATACTAGATCTCAGTAGCTCTACTGCCCACAAAACTATTTTCTGTACAGTGATTGATATACATTTTTTTTTTTTAAAGACAAACATGTTTGTGTAGTCCCAATCTGCTGCACATGAAGCGGCTGCCTGCATGTGCCATTGCCATCCAGGCTCCTGTTAATTCCACTCAAAAGTTTGCCTCTGCCTTCTGAGAACCACTACTGCCATTCTCTGTCCCCCATTGATTAAGAAGACCAGGAGTTCTACTACTGCCAAGCACTTCAACCCAGGAGCCATTATCTCTATGCCATGTTCTGTGGGCAGGTCTCACAACTAGTCTCCAGCCCTACCTCCTAAAAAGGGCTGGACAGCTAATCACACAAGCCGTAAATCACAATTATATTTGCATTATTTCATTACATTGTTATGGCTTTGGTTTGCTGTTGGAATTCTGTGTCTCTACCTTCTTGTTTGTAAGTGAAGTTCTCATCCTCAAGCTAAACAATATAGAATTACGCTCCAGCTATAAGGAGAAAAAAGCCACTAAAAAAACACACTGAAATGAAAAGCGACCCAGTCTCTCTGTCAAGATTTTTCCTGGAACTGATAAATACTAGATAGACTGTAAGAAAAATTGAAAATAAACTTTAAAATATGGCTCTAATAGCAAACCAATTTGGATAGTCTTATGGAAACTTAGAAAATCAAGTTCAAGCCACAGAGATTTAAAATAAAAAAGCAGAAAGAGCAGATCTTTAGATCCTGTAAATACATAAAACAGAATATTTGTTTTGACTGAAAGATTATTCAATGTATTTTTTAAAATATATTTACTTACATAATATAAAAGTGTATGCATAAAAAATAACATACTCTTTATACCCTGACATCATCCCTCCCATCTCTCTGAAAACCAATTGCAATATATGCCTTTAATATTTTGTCATTGGAAGTTTAGCTAGAAAAACAAATGCCTAACAATTTTATTGTTCAATTCCTGAAAGAATTCTGGTTTTCATTACAGCAAAGAATAGTTATAAAAGCTGCTTTTCAAAGACTGTGTATGGTAACCACATTAGGTACCTAAATGAAGCCCATGGTGAGAGAAAATCATGGTATATTTGCATCATCAGTCACAGGATATTTGAAAGCAGTTGCTAAGGAATTAAACTCTCTGATAGCATCTACAGAGTGGACAGTCAAAACATTAATCCTTCTATCAGTTTCCGTATGTTTTTAATTAGTTAAGATGACACAGGAAAGACTATCTCTGGCATTGTAAAGCGCCATATACGTAGCCAAGCCACAGCTTGTATGATTCTGAGGAGGACTGGGGCTTATTGCTAAGAAACTGTAAATGTAAATAAAGATGTGATAGTTCAAAGGTAAAGATTATTTTTTTCTTTTTACTTTATAAAGTGTCTGGTCCTATGACCAACTAGTTTGTTACTTCAGGAGCTTTGTCCTTGCTTTAACTGGACACAGAGTCAGGATGTCACAAATCATTCAAGGTGCAATAGTTGAGTGTAGGTCTATACTGAGTAAAAGTGTGATACTACTGTTTCTTTAGTCTTCTCTTTCATATGCTCTAAGCAGCATACCTTCCTTTTACTCTCCCTGGGCAGGGGGACAATTCTGACAAGATAACATAGATCTTCTGCGATGCTGAATATTAATCATATTGAATAATTTCCTTATGTGTCTTTATCTTATTTTTGGAAAGTATGACTTATCAAGAGTAGCACTAGTCAGGGTTGAGAACCCCAGCATTTCCTCTCTCTGCTGTCTGAAAATTCTCTTTAAATTTTTTATGCTTACTCTCATCTGAAAGGTAGATTTTATTGAAAAGTTTGGAAGTAAACATATCCAGCTGTTTCTTAAGTTATGCAAGGTTGGAAAAAAATACACTTTTCCTTCTGTAAGAAGAATGAAAATAACCCCTTGCCTTTCTCTGCATAGCTAGGAATGCCTTCTCTGTTAGATTTGGCATGTATGTTATTCTTACACATGGTTGTGCTAGGTGATAAAAAACCCTACCATCAATAACAGAGAAAAATCACTTCTGACTGTATTCACTCTCCCCAAACTCACATCCAAGTGTTAAACTCTCTCCCTGATCAGACTAAGCTCATAGTTTGTTGTACTCTCTGGGTCAGTTTCATACAAGTGGTTTTAATACAAACGGGCAACCAGGCCAGCCATTTACTGATTTCGGTTGGTTCTTGTCCTGCTGGGTGGTAAGAGCCTCCTAGGGAATGCTTAGAGACTAACTTCTGTTGACCTCCGGGCAGCTGAGTGCTCTCAGCATCTTGAAAAGACTGAGCCCCTGCATTCACAGCTTCAGATGTGGTCACAATATAACTATGAGGTGTTTTGAAAGTAGTTTTCAAGGCTGCCTGTTCCCTTCTCCCAGGGACATCAGTGAAGTAAAGCATTGACTTTTCATTAAATATCACAGAATCAATTTGGTTGAAAAAGACCTCTGAGATCATCAGGTCTAACCTATGACTGAACACCACCATGTCAAATAGACCATGGACCTCCAGGGACAGTGACTCCACCACTTCTCTGGGCAGCCCTTTCCAATATCTAATCACCCTTTCTGTGGAGAAATTCTTCCTAACGTCCAACCTGAATCTCCCCTGGAGCAGCTTAAGATTATGTCCTCTTGTCCTGTCACTAGTTACCTGGAAGAGGATGCCAACTCCCACCTTCTACAACCTTCTTTTAGGCAGTTCTAGAGAGCGATAAGGTCTCCCTTGAGCCTCCTCTTCCCCAGACTAAATAACTCCAACCCCCTCATAGGACTTGAGCTCCAGACCCTTCACCAGGTCCATTGCCTCTCTCTGGACCTACTCTAGCACCACAATGTCCTTCCTGAATTGAGGGGCACAGGACTGGACACAGGACTTGAAGTGCAGCCTTTCCAGTGCCAAGTACAGGGAAAGAATCACTTCCCTAGTCCCACTGGCCACACTATTCCTGATACAGGCCAGGATGCCATTGGCCTTCTTGGCCATCTGGGCACACTGCTGGCTCTTATCAAGCCAGATGTCAAGAAGCACTACCAGTTCCTTTTCCTCTGGGCTGCTTTCAGCCACTCTTCCCCCAGCCTGTAGGACTGCATGTGGTTACTGTGGCCAAAGTGTAGGACCCGGCATTTTGTCTTGTTGAAACCAGCACTTGGTCTTGTTAAATCCCATGCCATTGTTCTCGGCTCATCTATCCAGCCTGTCCAGGTCCCTCTGTAGAGCCCTCTACCTTCCAGCAGATCAACACTCCCCCCTAACTTAGTGTCATCTGCAAATTTGCTAATGGAACACTCAATCCCCTCATCCAGATCATCAATAAATATGTTCAACAGGACTAGGCCCAACACTGATCCCCAGGGGACACCACTATTGACTGGCCACCAGCTGGATGCAGCACCGTTCAACACCACTCTCTGGGTGCGGCCCTCCAGCCAAATTGTGATTTACGGCAGAGCGTGCCTGTTGAAGCTGTGGGCTGCCAATTTTTCCAGGAGATGCCATGGGAGATGGTGTCAAAGGCTTGCTGAACTCCAGGTCACTACATCCACAGCCTTTCCCTCATCCACCAGGTGGGTCACCTGGTCATAAAAGGAGATCAGGTTGACCAGGCAGGACCTGTCTTTCCTAAACCCATGCTGACTGAGTCTGATCCCTTGGTTGTCCTGCAGATCCCTTGGTTGTCCTGTAATTAAAAAAAAAAAAAAAGGGAAAAAAGCAGGGCTCAAGCATTGTGTCAGAGTACAGATGTGTCACCCAGTCCTTAATTTATGGGGCACCTTTCCTATTACGTGAGAGTGACATAAAACGCACCAATCTAGAAGCATTTATCTCCCTAAAATACTAGAAAAAGCCCAGCATACCAAGGGATCTGTTTCCCCTTCTCCCCCCTCCAAAAAAGAAAAAAAGTGGGCATGAGAAGAGAGATGGAAGAGACTGGGATTGTCCTCCATGACCCTATGTGCCTTCCTGAACATTCAGATGGCAGAGTAGGGTACTTCAGCTAGAAGGGGCAAAGCACAGCCAGGGAAAGCGTGTGGTGAGAACCAGGCATGCTCAATAGTTTATTATTTCTAAAATGTATAGGAAATCCCAGCTGTTGGCAGCCTGCCTATGCAAGTCACACTTCGTCACCCTTTCTGTGCAGGCAGAAAAGAAAGAAGAAGAGCAGCTAAATAAGATCTCTCTATGGATTCGGCCACTGGTCCACCTGGTAGCCACCAGTCAGGGATATACTGAGACGTAATGTTTGAGTACCTGCTTTGCTTTGACTATGGGCTAGAGATTTCTGCTTCACTCTCAAACTGAGGAATAGTTGTTGGCCTAAGTACTGGAATAGCAAATGCTGCTAGGACTGTGAAACACATAGAAAGGCTAGATGACTTCCCCTTCTCAGCATGGGAAAGAACTCAGCTGAAGTATTCTGCCCCATTTGGACTTTGCACTTCACAGATGGAGCCAAGTGGAGATAGCCTTGAGGGGAACAGTGGAAACTAATCTGAGGTCCAGAAAATCTGACATAGAAGGAAAGACTGAATAAACAGTTGTTTAGAGAAAAGGATTGAGAAGATACTTGATAACAGTCTTCAGTGTGTAAGGCTGCAAAAAGAAAAGGAACAAATTGTTATCCAGGTCCAGTGTGGACAGGATGAGAAGTAATATGCTTGATTTGCAGCACGAGAAATTTGGGGCAAATGAGTCCTCTAACAAAGAAGAAATAAAGCACTGGCAATAAAGCTCTGGAGAGCTCATTATGGGTGGTATTTAAGAACAGATCAGACAAATCTCTATGACAAGTGATGTTGGTTTAACTGATCCTTACTTGGGACAGGGAGTGGACTTCATAACTTTTCTGAAAAAAGTTTGAGAAAAGCTCAAGAAAAGTCTAAATGAGATAAACTGTGTGTCATGGTCACACTACCCTGAGACATCACATGTGACTGAAGGTCAGTAAGGACTGTGCCATACTGAAAGGCCAAATGGATTCCTTGGCACTTCAGAGGAGGACTGTGGGTACTTCTTTCAGGCCATATTGTGTGTGAAACACTACCTAGTGACACTCACTTCCCTTTGCTATTTCCAAGTAACTTCTGCTTATCTGGGAACTGATTCAGAAGACAGTCTTTCAGTCAGTGTTAGGGCCTCCCTTGGCCTCCTTTCACATGAGGGAGAAAGGGGTCTAGGAAAAGAAGTTGTACCCTCACAACAGTTGTTAGAAATCACAGCTTTTTTTGTGTGTCAACAGAAATCCCTTAAATCTGCTTCCAATTTTGGATTAACAAGGACCCGGAGCATCTCTACAGTAAGCAGAGCCCTGGGGTGGGAAAAAGCCTGATTCTAAGATAAGTTAAAAAAAGAGAACTAAAGAGAGCCATATACATGCACCCCCTGTATATGCAAAGGGACCAAGAGCCTTCTGCCCCCCCCCCCAGCTCAGGTGAATCCCCTTCTCCAATCAGCCCAAAGACAGCAAGAATCCTTCCAGGAAGGGTTGTCATCCTTTTCTTCCTGCTGGCCAGACAATGTCCTCACCCTTATTCAGCTCTGCAGGAAGCACATTCTGTTGAGTACTGCAGTTTAAGGAATGCAGGCATGTTAATTATTAGAGCTTCAAAAGACACGACTTCCAGTGGGCTGGATTCCAGAGCTCTGAATGAAATGAAAACCTCATCTTGATCTCCCTTGGCCCACAGCTTGGGTTGTTAGTGGAAAAAAAATTGACTACACACAGAAGATGGTTTACCAGTACAAAACAATAGTACACAGTTTTGGGAATATGGGGACATTTTAAAGCAGGGGCTGTTGTTGGGCAACCTGCCTTATACAGGCTTACTCTTCACTTTTGTTAAGAAATTCCACGGGAAGATTTCAGTGTAATGTTTACTCTGCTCTCCTTTAAAACAAATGTAAGTACATCTCCCCCTTCTCTACTGTTTATTTGGAGTTTACATTTTAGGTCCTGTGCTGTGACCACATTATTTAATGGGTGCCACTGAGATTATGAATGCCATAAGGAAAAAAGAATCACTTAAAAATATATCAGAGTTTCTCTCTCTGTAGTTTCTCATCATTCCCCACTGTAGTTTCTTGCTGTTTCTCCCCTTTCACAGAAGAGTATGCAAAGCTGTTATTCTGCTGCTTGCCTCCCTCTCTGTCTGAGGAAGCCTATGAGAGAAGCGAAAAACCTATGAGATATGATCATCCTCTGTCTGCTGAAAAGCTGTGATTCTAGGCATTGGAGGTAAGAAGAGTAGCACAAATATTTCTCCAGGACATATGTCTCCAGGACAGTAGTTCAAAATTTGGCCTGTCTTGCCCAAGATCCTACTGTAATACACAGGAACAAAATAAGCTTGTTTAGGTTATGATTAAGCATCAGATGGCTTACCTAGTAAAACATGGGATCAGAGAGTATCTAAAAGAAATATGAGGTTTCTGCACAGAGGAAAGGAAGAACTGCATTTCTTACCTCACTGATTATGACTAATTCGCAAGAGATCACTAGCACCCAAAAAAGGCAGGATTTTCTGTGAGTGGGCAAAAGAAAACATAGTGGGAGGTCCCTCTGGGATCTATAAAAACCATGCATACTACGCTCTCAATAAGTTCCAAAAACATCAGTGATGAGAAATTGCATTTCAATATAGCTAAGAGTTCAAATACTATAAAAGCACCATTAAAATGTACATTTGTATTGCATCACTGAGGCAAAGCATCAAAGGATACATGCTAGAGTTTTACTTCACTGACTTTAATATAGGCGTTACTACATTCTGGCTGCTCTAGGACTACCTCTTTATGACTTTGCCTTTACTATCCAAATATATACATGAAGTGCTCAAAGTTGTTTTAGTGGACTGCACTGAAGAATATCTTTCTTAAAAAAATAATAGTGCATACTTGGTATTTTACCTACATACTTGGATAATTACCTACACAATTATAAATGACTGTGCAGTTGTGAAAACTAAAAAATTTGACTTACCATTTACCACTGCAGGCTTTTACAGTAGGGCTGAAATGGAAATCTTCTGTTCTAAAGTGCAAAACTATGAAATCTGGATTAAACAGCATAGTTAATAAAAAACTGATGGTGGTAGTTGTGAGGACTCACCAAAAGAAAAGGACAAAACCACAATTTTGGAAGCATATTACACATCAGCTGTTGTGCACACAACATTGAAAACCTGTAAATAAATCATTAAATCTGCTGTCTCTTATGGGAAAAAGTTTGAACCAGGGTTTTCAAGCACACAAAATATTTCTGATAGTCATTGCAGTACTGCATCCTGAAATGCCCAAGTTATTTGCAGTAGAATTTCCTACAAAACTGGAGCCTATGCGATCACTCATTTTGTGTTCACCTGTGTATTCATTCCATCAATTTCTTAATGATATGTCCAACCAGCTTCTAACACTGGTAGACTTGTGCAAGAAAGCTGAATTCCTCCTCCTTTTTTTCCTGAAAATAGACAGATGGGTAGAGATGCTATCAGAGTCCTGGCTCTGAGAAAACTTGCAGTTGTGAGTTCAAGATATGAGAGAAGCCTCATGGGAGAAAGTCCTTATATAAACACCCCACTGATGGGAAAAGCTTTGCCTGGGGCTCACATCCTCTTAGATAGTGAAAGTCAATCACCCATGAGACAAAAAACTATAGGAAACCAGGCTTCATTAGCTCTGCTCCACAAAATTACTTGTTTAACAAAATGGCTATTCCAGGATTTCTGAAAAAAGCACTACACTGTAGGCATGTACAAGCCTGGATTTTTTTTTCCTTTTTAATTAAGTACTTCTCTTTATTAAGCTATAAATTATGTACCTAACTCACCAAAACACCAGTCTCACTGCCACAAATAGGAAGACAAACTAGTGACCTACAAAGCACACGAGAGTTGAGCAAATGTTTGCACAATGAAACCATGACACAAATCTACTGAGAACAATGAAGAACAAACAATTTAAACTACCTGCCTGCTTTGCCAATACATTATGCCTGATTTTTAACAAGCAAATCTTTAGAAGAACATAGAGAGAGAGGAAAAAAAAGCCCAAAATCAAGCTATTCAGAATTTTCAGCAGAATATTGTGTCCTAAATTTTCAGTAGTGGTTTTGCATGCCAAAACATCTGAAACAAGATTAATAATCAGAGAGCAAATTTTGAAAATACAGATTAAAAACCCCAAATCTATTTTGACATCTCATAGCTGGTCAACTCAGAAATGAGGCATACAAAATATTTAGTGATTTTAATTCTAATCAAGTGTTGTAAGGATACTTTTTTGCTTCTTGGAATTCTCACTTTGTTTGGGAGAAAAGGAATTTTTGTCACAAAAATCCCTGTGCATTCTTGATAGTAGGTACTTGTCAAACACTAAAGCAAGTTACAAAACTGTAATAATCTCTCCTTCAAATTCTGGATTTCATACGTACACACACAGAATACCCTCAAACATCATGGAAATCTTTTGCAATTGTGATTGCAGCAGCATTCACAAAAGCAACTTGGAGACTTTGGCCAGGGTCAAAGAATTGAATCTTTTGTGCTCTCCAGCATCATCAGTCTGAAAAAGTAAGGCTGAGAAGCTTTCTTCCCTGGTGGTCTGCTAGTATGGATATATACTAGTTTACATTTTTCAGATCTGCTTCAGGAAGCAGGCTACAGACTTCAAAGAAAAACAACAACCCAAATTCACTTCAAACCTAGTGGACAACAACCATAAACCTCATGGGGCTCTGGCTCAAAAGCCTCAGAAAATGGGGAAGGTGAATGTGGCCGCAGTCCCATACATGAAATATGCACGAGAGATCCATCCACTGGCTCTGGAGAGCAATTGATTCAAGGATTTACTAATTCTCTCACACCTCCCATGATTGCACTTACTTTTTCTTACTTCTTCATCCCTTTCTTATTTTTTTCAATTTTCTTTGCAAAGAAAGTGTAGTCCGTGAAGGGCTGCAGTTATGCAAATATGGATCAAAATAAGTTCCTTAGTTTAGTCCCTTGTCTGTATTGTTCCAAGTTAGTAGGCTGATGGGAAAACACTTCTTGGCAGCAGCCAGATCAAAACTTGTATAGATTAATATTTTCCTTGCCCTTCTTAAGCCTTACTTAAGTCTTTCTCTTTACTGTTTTAAATACTCTTTGTTTCCTCCATCCCTTTTTAAGTAATGTCCCCATAATCTTTCTCTTTGCACCTTAAAAGTTGATTCAGTTCCCTATCTCACCATTTCACGCTTATTCCCCTACTATGGGACCTGTTCTGTCACAACTTCTTCGTATCTAATTTTCAGTCCTCTCCACCCAGGTTTTAAGTGACTGGAGCAACAACAAAAGGCAGGAGGTAACTGAGCATCAGATGAGCTAGAAGAAACACTGATATTGAGAAGATAATGAGCATCCTCTAATGAAAGAAATACCTGCTCATTTTTTCTAGCTTGGCATGTTATAACTCTTCTCTGCCTCACAGAATGCTCTGCCCCAGAAGCAAGTTTCCATATCCTATGCAGAGCTTACTCACATCACTTTAATTAAATGCAATTTTGCATTTAGTGGTGATGTTTAGATAGAGGATTTTATCATGGGTTTCTTGAATCCCAGACAATTACTGATTCTTAGATGATATATACATGTCTCTCCAGTGTTTACAGATCATTCATCAAGCCATTTTGTAATTATTTTATATTTTTTTCTTCTTGTAGTATCTTTAGTGAATTTCACTGATCTGTTCCCGAGTCAGTCTTGGTTGAGTCACCGGCCCTGGATATATTTAATAGATGTGCAGACAGGGCACTTAAGGACATGATTTAGTGATGGACTTGGCAGTGCTGGATTAATGGATGGAGCTGATGATCTTAAGAGTCTTTTCCAACCTAAATGATTCTGTGATTCTAAATGACTAACACCAGAATTCTCACCAGCAAAACTCTGTGACACCCAAGATTTATTACTCTAAGTCCATTCACTAATTTTTAAACCATGTTGATACATACCTTTAAGCTGATTTCAAAATTTGTAAACTGCATATTTCATGGTCCTCCACTGATTTAGTCATTATGTAAAAATAACACTGCCAAATGTGACAAGGTCTGTTAGTGACATACAAAAAGGGCTAAGACTGGAATGGAAACAGTTATATGTAGGCACATGTTCATTGAAAAGAGAAGTGATCTGTAAGAGTCAGGCATCCTGTGAAACACGAAATAAGGGGGTAAGTGTTCCAATGCCGATATCTGATCCTGCACATTCCAGGCTATCTGGGACCTTGATCCTCTGTTCCCCTCCCTCCCTCCCATCTCTGTAAATAACATTTCTGAATATGAACTATACTGCATCTGGCACAGGACTGCTCATGCCAAGCTGACTACACCCTTCTCCTGGGGTGTAAGGTCAGGAATCATGATAAACGCAGTAGTATAGGAATTTCACACCTTATAAAATGATTGTTTACAAGTAATAGCAGCGATTACTCAAAAAACATCTCAGAAAAAAAGTTAATTAGATATGCAGACACAGTAATTAGGCTGTAGCCACTACCAGTTACCTCTTTACCCAGGAGCCTGTGTCTTTCTTTTTTATTTTGCTTCTTTTTCTCCGAGGAAGCTTAAGCCCCTGCAATCTAACGGAGAGGAGAAACATCATTTAAATACCCTGCTCCAGCAGCACAAAGCCCTGATTCAGATCCTTTCCTTACTCCCAAGGAAGAAACAAGCCAAGAGGGTGCCTTGTGGGGTATATTTATTTTGCTTACTAGCTTGAGACTAGTCAGATTTGGAGACTATCCAAACTATTCAGTCTCGTAGCCCTCCCTTATGCAATTGCTCCGAGCTTAATCCCACTGGGAGCGGGCTGTCGGAAGACATTCAGCACCCGTGAGCCTCTGTGTCTGTTCAACGTGCGGTCTGGATGGCCAACCACACAGAGACACCGTCTGGGAAGAGGTGAAGAGCAGCTTCCCCAGCCGGTCTGTTCCAGCCAAGTAGAGATGAAGGGCAGGTGATCTGCAGCACACACAGCCATGGCTGCTCGGTCACACTTCCAGCCTGGAGCTGTCACTTCTCATCTGAGATGCAGGGACCCTGATGTAACAAAAAAAACCTGCTGTTGCACCACTGGGCCACAGTGTGTTTCTTTCCACTGTACTTAAAGTGGGAAGTCAACTGTTTTCTATCTTCCCATACAGCTGCTCATCCCCAATGCGTGGTCACAAACAACATGTGCAAACTCCTTGTATCTCTGCAAACATGTGTGCACCACACACTGAAGTACAGTGATTCTCACTGGGTGCCACCAGCTGTGCAATGTTGGACAGGGTAGGTTTTACACGCCATGAACTAATCTCTTTCCCTCAGTCTTTTGGCAACTTAAGGGCTCAGGCTTTCTACATTTAGAAAATTCTCTCTAAAGCTTAAAACTCCACAAAGGGACTTTCCAGACCCTTCAGAGGTATTGGAAACAGCAACACCATGTGTCCTCCTCCACTCTCACCAGTGAGATATTTAGGAGTTCCTCTGGGCTTGTCTTAAAAATACCCAGGGCACAAAAATAAGTCATGCCTGAAGGTCAGTTAAAATGAAATCTTCCAAATGGTGTTGAAAGTGCCCCACTAGATGCAGCTAAGAGTAGGGGCTGGGATTTATTTCCCAACACCTTTCATATAGCTCAGTCAGTAGTTGTGCCAATATCAAGGGGGAGTCAGGGAAATATTCCAGAGGGTCAAATTTTTCAGATCTCTTCCTTTCTGGGTAGGGATGTGGACAGATTGACTGAAATAGTGGCAGCATGCCTAGCACAAGGTCGTGCTCCATGACCAGGGATCCATAAAATGGGGTTACAGAAAACAACAGCTACACCTTCCTTTGCCAGTCAGCCACAGGATGGATCCAGCTGCTGTTAAATTTACAGGTTCTTTACAAAGAAGACAGCTATGGCCTGGCCACCCCACCAGTGCTGTCAGCTGTAGCTGGAATATAGCACATAGGGGACTGCAGACATGCACGAATTTCAGATTTCCATTTCTTCCTATGAATTAAATCCTTTTACAGTTATATCTGAGCCATTAATATTTGTTCTGTGCAGCTGCAAGAGGCTTCTTTGACTACATATAGAAGTTACATCTGCTATATTCACCATCTGCCATATTCTCAGGAAAGTGTAATATATAAAAATAACATTAAGGTGGAGATAGAAGCTGACTAAATGAAAGCAGAAGATTAAAATCCTTGTCTTGGAGCAGAAGAAGGTAATTAATTTTAGTGGTTACTGCTCACTTGCAAGTTTGATTATTTTATGGTTCCCATCTCTTTACACGTTCCTGTTTAATTATTCTCCCTTATCAGTCATTTGAAGACCAAGACCTTCAATACTGGCTTAATTCAGTCTTGTCCTCTTTAATGTTTTCTTGTCAAGACTGCTGTTATCTACTGCTTCTTCCATCTGTGGCTTTTTTGTCCTGCCAAGGCAACAAGCTTCTCTTTGTCAGCTCCCCAAGGTCACTTCTGGGACATCTTCCATATGTGTAACTAGATCTAAATCCAGTGGCCCTAAGGTCACCTGCAAAGCCCTTTGCCTTTTATGAGGCCTTACCTCACGTGTCTTCTAGCTGCTCACAGAGGATCATAGTAACTTGTACATAAAATAAATGTGCTAGAAACTGATGTTCTTATTTCTCTGCCTATTTGGCAATCCTTGGGCTGTGGTTTTCCTGGAGGAGGAACTGTATTCTTCAGCTGTGTCTAGACTGGTCAAACTAATAGCATCTGAGCACAGGCCCACCACAGTCACCCACCCTGCTGAATTGGTAGCACAGCCTCTGGCATGGTTTTGGCTGAGCCCAGCTAACTCTCTTCCTGGCATTATGTGGGCACAGTTCAAGTTTGGACATTAAGATGGGCCATGGACTGTTCTCAATAGGCAGTCGAGTCCAATGTTGTTTGGGAGAGAAAATTGTTTATCTGTATGGATGTGAGCTCTGCCATGGAGCAGGCTGACATCCCACCAGACATTACTGTAAATCGCAGTTCTTGCAACAGGGACTGCCTGGGATGTGTGCAGTGCCCATCCCCTGGGGATCTCAGCCATGACTGAGATCTCAGCTTGCTGCCTGAACCTCAGTCACTAAACAATGACCATAATTTTCCATGTCTAAGATTTTATAAGTGCATAAGAAAGTACATATGAAAATTTTTGGCTTTTTTTCTTCCTCACATTACCTGAGTGTCCCTTTCTTAAGGTACAAAGACACCTTACTTTATGTTTCATGGAGAAAACCCAACTCCAATCTCCCTTTTATTTGACAGAAGACAAGAGAAAGGATAAAAGTCTCTGCACTCCCATTCTCCTCGAGCTATCTGCACTACCTTTGCTGATTCAAGGGTTAACAGGCAGTAATCAAGTCTGTCAGGGGCTTTCTATCCTAATCCTGCCTGTGTAACCTGTGGGTTTCTCATAAGGGACCATGCTGGAGCAGTGGGACCTGGAGGGAGCCTGACTCTAGAAGAGCTGTGCTGCAGGAGAAAGGAGGGTTCTGGGGAGGTACAAAACCTCTCAAAGAGCATCCTGAAGACAAGACAGCTGTAAATGATTTGCAACAGAGGAAATTAATGCATGAGGTGGTGACTGAAGGCAAGGAATAAGCAACAGAACCAGCAGCCGAAGAACTTGCACTACTCAGAGGGGGCCTCTCCACGTCTCTGGAGGGAACAGGGTGTCAAAGATCCCCCTCCAGAGATATCCCTCTGGAGATAAAGCTGTTATTTCTTCCTATGAGGCCCCTCTTGGAGTCCAGGGAGGAGAAGATAAATAGGAAATTGGGAGGTTATTATTTGTCTCTTATGGGTCCTTAGAAAGGAGAATTTGTTGGCAAAAGCCACAGGTAAGAAAGGAGCAAACAAAAGCAGGAATGCTTGTATGTGTCCCCCTGCTGTCAAAAACATACTCTTACAGCCTGATGCCTTCTTGGGCCAAGCATCAAGGGCTGGAAAGTCTTCTTCCTTGCATGCCTCTGACAATAGCTTATGGAGGTTTTGCTGCTACTTTGTTTTAGAGGCAATAAAACCAAATAGAACAAGGAAAGCGTGTGCATATTCTTATCTAGATTTTGGGTTTAAATGAGAAAAAAAAAATCAGAAGAGTAATTCAAATCTTTCTTAACTTGGATTCTTAGTCAAAGCATTGCTACACCATACTTTCTAACCACTGGCACAGAGTTGAGCCCTGAGATCTTCTAACCACCATTTCATAAACACTTCCATCCCCTGGCTGCAATACAGTCAGTATTTCAGAGGAAAATTTAAAAAACGATTTTATACTCATGCCCTCATTCTGCCACAATTAAACACCATTTCCAGAGATGTGCTGAGATCATTGATGGTATTAAGTGCAAACAAAATTTATAAAGACATATTAGCATCATTTGCCTTTAAAAGGCACAAAACCTCACACATACATGCACTCACACATGCACAATTTTGCCAAGCATTACAGCCAAAGTTATTTTTAAGCTTCTGTCAAATAGTCACAGCATGACTGCTGTGAGGATTTTATGTTTAAGATGTCTAGTAATAGTTCAGATACCTTCCTCTTAAATATCTAATTTTTATTTTCAGTTATTTTTCCAAACAGGTTTTGAAATATTGACAAAGGCTAAACATTAAATCTTACAGAAGGGCACATTTAAGGTCTGATAACACTGTGTTTAAGTGAAGAAACATTACTTTTTCAGGGATGCTGCTCTTGCTACGGTGCTGGGGTTCGCCCTGATAAATCTACACACACAGTGGTAACTTTTCTCTACTGCATCCAACAAGAATATGCAAACAAGTCAGGCTCACATGCAGAACAAGTTATGAGAGCTACTGTTTTAAACTGTGAGGTCTCAGTTCAGGAAGTATTCTTTATACTAGAAGTCCTGAAGTGAGTAGAAAGTCTGTTTCACTGAGTTTCTCAGGGGAAGTTCATGGCCTCTGCATTTGACAGATCAGAATAACACTGCTGCTCCATTCCTGAAGTGCTGATGCAATATTTTCACTAGAACTCTCGCAGAGAGAGTCTAAAGAAAAAAAAAACCACCCTAGATTAAATTTCAGTGACAATAAATCAAAGCACGAATGCCTAAAACAACTCAAATGTAACTGCTTGTGTGCATAGATATTACCTTGCCATCCCATAATACAAACCCCATTTGTTTTCACTGATGTAGAACCTTGTCGTAGAAATGTCATTCCAGCAAGAAGCAGCATCAGGGAGGATATCAGGTTTTCCTTTGGATTTGTTTCTTGGAAGGTGAACATATCTGCACTATATCCAAAACACACGCAGGCAGTATGTGACAACATATCCTAGTTGTGTTCACTGTTGTCACAGCAAGCTACCTCCGTTGCCTTCCCAATACTTTCACAAGGAACTAGACCTGTATGAAAAAAAAAGATTTGCAATATGCAAAATAATTTCTAGTATGAATTGATGAGAAAATGTCCGGAAAATATATAAACATCTTCCAAATTTCCTCAGCTCAGCTCCCCAAGCCTCCACAGGCAGCATCAAACTGACCACTCAGCTGAGGGCATTGCCAGCAAAACAACATAGGGTTCAACTGCTTTTAGAAAAAAAATTGCATAACTTTGCTTTTAGAAGCCAAACCAACAAACAAACCACCCCACCATGGTAGGAGTGATGCTCACAAAACTGACATCTTTTTCACTCAGTTAAACCTCATGGAAATAATAAAACCTTAAACAGAAACTCTAAAATCTTGCCTTGGGCAGAATGCTTGAAAGAGTAGAAATCCAAAGATCCCATGACATCCACAAGAGACTTGATTATAGTCAGTGATAGTATGCAGCAGGCACTCAAACACTGCAGTAACAGGTGGGAGCATTCACATGCAGGAATAATAAGCCAGAAAAAAACCTCCAGATCCCAGACATGTCACCTTGTGCAGCAGAATATTCCAGATTGCTTTGCTTTGCCTTGAGGTGGAGGGAGGACCACTACAAACAAGAGATGTGTGTGTGCCTTACTTGTGTGTTCTTTCACACATACATGTAAAAGTAGTCTGAAAGTTAGGCAGTTGGTATCAGCCATTCAAAGCAGAAAACTCTTGGTGTTATCCAAAACAGTGAGGCACTTATAAGAGTATAACAGACACAAGATACCAAGGAAACAGGATAAGTAAAGGCTTAACTTCAGGAGACTGAATCTTTGTCCAAGATGTTCAGGAAACTTGGAAAAATCCTACTGACTTCAGTGCCAATCCTCCTGATTAATAGTTTGCCAAAAGTTTGCTATAGTTCTGATTAGAAACATATCAGAATCTAAACTATATTTGACAATTCTTTCTGCAGTAAAACAGCATGTAGAGCAGTAGTGAATATCTCACTGCTTGTGCCATCTCTTTCTGAAGAGTGTCACAACTCTGCGTGTTCTCAATCCTATAATTGTTTTATTTCATTTTATGGGCCTCACTCCTTAAATTGCTTCCTAGGCCATTTCCTTTTTTTTTTCAACCCTCCATTAATTTATACAGGACTCAGTTTGAAGTTCTATTTGAAATTATATAAGTTATTTTACATTAATTCTTTACAACTTGCTTTGTTCACCTATTCGCTTTTTTAGAGATTACTATAGTACTAAAAGCCCTTGTGAAGTACAGATCAAATGCAAGACATACTTCGGCTACAAAAAACCTGCTCTGCTTAGCCTGATAGTAAGTTAAGGTTACAAAAATTATCTGGTTTCAGTAGCTTGTCAAGCTTTTGAACTTCTTGCGACTGCAAACAGAAAATGCAGACTGTTTGAGGCCGTGTTCACAATGCCTGGCTTTAGGATTGCATAAAATTTACAGTCAAATTACAAACCTCTAAAAATAGGAGGTGATACCATCGACAAAAGCAAAATCTGAACCTTGCAAGATGGACTGCTACAAATAAAACAAGTAAAAAAATTGTAGGTATGGCTGGAGCATTCCCAAACAGACACAATCCCTCAGACCATCTGGGCTGTTAAAAGCCCTACAGCACACTGGCCTTTGTGCCTTTGGTACTTTTAATTCTGGGCTATTGCCAAACTGTGACTTACTTTTGCTCTCCAGCTGCATCTGTTACTTCTGGTTGGTCTGTCATCTCTCTCTCTGGCAATGTAGTAGTTGGGCCTGGTTATTTATGGCTCCAACTTTTGCTCAAGGAAAGACTTGTGCCTTCCTGCCTGACAGCTAGTGCTAATCGTTTTTTCCTTGTTTCAGCAGTTCCACAGGGACCATCATCAGTCTCTGGGCTGCTGTTCTCCCTCCACAGTCTCAGTTTTCTGGCAAACACTCATGGTGCTCCTTACCCCCACTAAACACAAAGATCCTTACACTCTGCCCATCCCCAAGAGGCTCAGCCAAGACAGAGGGGAAAAATGCCCTTTTCCCACTCCTTCAAGTAGCTCATCTCACTACAAATTATATTTTTCATGCTGCTGCTAACTACTCTCTACATTAATTGCAACCTTAAGGTCCTTCCTAGTATCTTTCCTATCAAGAACTCATAGAGAATTCTTAAAGAAGCAGGGAAAAGAGATTACGGGGAGGGGACGATGGGGTAGTACTATTGGAAATGGACAAAACGAAATTGCTGTGAGGCACAGGCACACAAAGAACTATAAAAATTAAGGGTGCTTTTCCAGGGACCAAAAGTCACAAAACTGACAGAGAGCTGAGAGATCACATAAAGATGGGCAAGTCAACTCTGTGCAAGAAAAGCTGGAGAAAGAAATACAAAGGTAGTTTCCAGATTGCAGGATCACCATTCCATCAAGCAGAAACTGAAAACTTTTCCTAAGGAGGAAAAGATGCTTGGAAGGGTACGGAATGATTGCACTTAAGATGGAAAGAATATAATGCTCTTTTAGAGATGACAGAGGAAAAGAGCGGAATTGTATGGGTTAAATTCTGAATGTGACTTGAAAAATTTAGCTGCTTCGCTTCAGCAGTGATGTCATTAATAGCCTAACTTCCAGTTTTGAAGGCTTTCATGCTGTTAATCCCAGTTTTCCATTGCATGACTCTTGGCTGGTATTTCTTTGCCTGGTTCATTACACTGATTTTTGGCCAAGAACACTTGTAGTTGAATCACAGGTCACTGAGGTTTAAAATAAATAGGAAAAAAATATTGAGAAGGGATATGTGACTTCACTGGTGATTAAAAGGTTCTTGGTGTGTTCTGAGAAAACATTCAGGTCAGAGTAAACTGGAAACAGGAAAATGGACATTCATACTAAGGTTAACTTGGAAAAGAGTTCTAGACAGAAAGGGTTATTTATCACAGATTTTTTAATCCTAAACTAATGTGCTTTTGTAGAGACTCATTTTAGGCTGAGATCAGTACTAGTGGATTAAATTTGTCATATGTCTTTCATCAGTAGAGAAATGCAGTGATTATACTTGACTTGACCCTACATGGCATCCTTGTCTTGCTCAGTGAAGACAACCTGAATCCCCAAACTAAACTTTTCTTGCCTTAACAATAAAATCAAACATGCAAAAGAAGCAAGTAAAAGGACAAATGTTACAAAAATAGTAAACCAATCCAACTCGAAATGTCCAACAAGACAGCTGCTGTTCTGTGATGGTTTTGTTCATTTAAAGAGTGAGTCAAACCAAATCTACTTTAGACACAATATATAAGCTGCTCCTAAGAGCAAGGTTATCTCCATTTTCAGTGAGAAATTCTAACAGCATGATATTAAGGGTTATCAATTTCCAACTCATTTGCTGAAAACCAAATGCTGTCACTAATAATGATTAGACCTTGATCTTTGAAAGATGTTAAGTTAAAAAAAGAATCCTGTGTTACTACATCCAGCCCATAAAGGATTACTCTTTTATTAGCGTAGCTGAAGGATTAGTAGAAATGTTTGTCTAATGAATACAGCTACTATATTTGAGCACATGCCTGAATAAGCTACTGGTCGATTGAAACCTATCTATTTATAATTCTATTTATTACTCCTGAATGGTGCAAAAACTATCTGTACTGAAGTATTACAATGGTTTTTGCATAACTGTAAATATTTTATTGCCATTCATGTAGTGAAATTCACCTCATTTGCCAGTCTTATATTTGAAACCTATCATGTAAAATGTACAGGAATGACTTTCCTACATGTAGCCTGATTTCCTGTCTCTGTATTGCATACAGGTATCTGTAAATGTACCTCTTACACCTTCAGAATTAACAGCTGTTTCTATGACAGACCCAAGATTCTACATATGTGTATATGTTCATGTTTATACACGTATACACATAGATATGCACAATAAAAACAAAAAAAATCAAATTAATTTATTGAAATAATTTTTGAAACACAAAGTACGTAGTTTGAGTAATCACACTGAAAACAACTCCATACAGTTGATGGCAATTTTTTTTCTTTAGAGTAAGATTTTTCCTATCAAATTCCAGTTTCTTTTTAAGTTCAGAGTACCCAAATTGTGTATCCTATCAGCTGTTACCTTTTCCCTATTTTGTACGCACTTCTGATATAGAGCTCTTCATGAATGCAGATGAAGAAAAATTAGGTACTTGTATATTATTTTAACTTGCATTACTCTGGAAATAGCATTAGTTTGTTTAGCTTCCCTTTAACCCTGAAATACATCATGTCCATCTGTACTGTCAGTCATGCAGTCACTGATATTAAGACAAAAATACTGAACAGAAGAGCTAAGCCAAATAATTTCAAAGGGACTTTACAGTTTCTCAGACAGTACCGCTCCAAAGCAGGATAAAATTAATACCTGGTTTTTTTCTGTCTTATTTATTTCAAAAACAAGAGGCGTAGTTTCAACCAATGTATGTACACATCCAAAAGCTGAACTTGTAAATGTGTCCTCTGTATTTGATATAAACCATACACCATTTTAGATCTGTAAAATTATTCAAAGCTTTATTTCTTTCCAAAGCACTTTTGGTACAGAGCACTGCATGAATGATGGGATGAGAGCTGCCTGCCTTTCTGAACGTACCAGTCAGTGTGGTGAAAGGAACATCAAGGACAATGTGACATGGAACACAACATTTACTGGCATGTATTCAGGATGACCTGCCTGAGTCAGTGTGGCCCCACGGGCCCTAAGAACATTCACTTCTGCTCATGAGTAATGTCCCAACACAAAAAACCTTTCAGCACCACACCCGGTCCAACACAACCCCCTCTGGGTGAATCAGGAGATCTTCCCTGGGTTCTAACCACCAGGGGCTGAAAATATATCATAGGTTGAACCATATTAGGTCAAAGACAAAATAACAAACCCTATTTGGCCACAGAAATAAATTCTTTTTCATACATCATACTTCCTGGCTTTATACTCATCTTCAAAACTCTGAGACAGTTGCTTTCCCTGTCTGGGTTGGTAGAAGTTGAAAAATTCTAGACTTATCTGTTTTACCTCCATGTCACACCAAATTAGTTCCAATGGCAGACAGATGTCAAAATAGGTAAACTAATACTTCAAAAATCAAAGACAAAAAAGATTGGAAAGTACCTGAAGTTCTACTGAAGAAAGTGAACTGTAAGCCATTCCTGCAAAATATTGCTTAATTGAGTCCTTGCTACACTAAGCAACAATCGCTACCATGTGCTGTACATAGAGCACTTGAAAATAACATAGATATTACAGAGGTTTTTCGTAAATGTGACAACTATATCAGGAAAGGACTGTTCAGTTTTGCTAAACTCTGGATGATCATGGAATTGTCATGGGAGTGATCCAAGTAAGATGACAGATGCTCCCCATAAGATGGAGATCTGAAAAGTCTGCAGTCCTTAGGAAATTTTCCTTCCTCTTTCAATACTAACCAGATTTTTTGACAGCCAGAACTTTTATAGAAACATTGTCTTCATGACAATGGTCTCCTAGAGCTATTCTGAACCAAATGCTGCTGCCATGAGCACAGAAAATTAATACCATACAAAACTGAGGTGGCTTTTGTTCTGTAAAGATTTAAAAGGCCCCTGTGATGATCTCCAAAGAAGCAGTATGGGCTCACTTTGTACCTGAGGAAGATGAAAATGACACCAATACAAAGAAAGAGATAGCAAGTACATACCTGGTAGAGAGATTTACATCAGCTGTTCAGCCTCATGGATGAAGTGGCTGAGATTTTCTGGCATCATTATCTGTTCTGAAAAGCCAGTCTCTTGAACAGTGAGTCGGTTCCTGCCTCTCCATCTTCCACACCATGTAATATTGTCTGTACATAATTGTGTATTTTTAAGTCTCTGCAGACATCTCCCCTCTATTACATTAATTATGATAGGAAAACTGATGTGCTGTCATAACAGTAGTCATCCCACTCTTCAGGAACACACTGTCTGTAGACAGTAGGTTTTACCTCTATTATGTGAAAAACAAAGTTGTTTACATTCCATGCATCTGCTAAGAGAGGGAGGCTCAAACGAGGAAAACATCTGTGCTGAGAAAACATACACACATATAGTTTTAAAAGATATTTTCTTTTTCTTAGTGAATAAGGTTAAGTCATAAAAAAATAATTAAAAAAAGATGGTAGTGGTGGCAGTCTGTTGCAAAACTCTCTGCCTTTTTTTTTTCAGCCACAGATCCCTGACTGTACATATTGGCATTTTGTACATATTGTACAAAACTTTTAATGCCTCCTCCCTTTCTGGGCCATTCCAATAAAGAGGTGTTTTGGAGCCAGCTGTCCTTCACTAGCAGGTAAACTTGTTGCTAAGATGGTAATTGCTGTGGGGATCTTATGTTTAAATACTGTCAGCAAATAATTTATTCTCCATTCTAAGAAGCTTTACAAAGCTACACAGCTTTACAAAGTCGTCAAGATGTTTCCCCCTCCATGCATCAAAATAATATGCATTTACTGGTGCTTCAAATCCAATTAATTGTTTGGTTTCCTTGTACCTTCTGACTTTTCTCTTCAGGGAGAATATTCTTACCATTCAGTAACAGCCCATACCACAGACTGTCCAAATCCAGAATACAGATAACCATATTTTTGGAGACTGCATCATTCTTATGAAGGGAAGAGTAAGCTAAAACCATATACGTGAGGAAATTATTTTGCACAGGTTTCTGGAAAGCTCTGAAAAAATCCAATTTTAAGCAGAGTAGTAGCAAAGATGCTTAAAAATGAAACCATATAAAACCATCTAGATGAAAATAACTCACTCAGGTCTAGTCAGATGTAAATATTTTAGATTAGACTGCAGTTTTATTGCTGTGTCAGTGGGAAAATCCCCATGCCTATAAAAAGCCCAAATGAAGTGTTAGTCTATTGCTCATGGAACAAAAGTTATGTATATTTGAATAAACCAATACTGCTTTAAGTAATATGTTTGTAAATCCTAATGCAACAAACAGCCTGCTACTTCGACTGTATTACAAGAATAACAAAAAAGATTAAATTCTTGCTCTCAGGACCCCACTCCCACCCTGTAATTAATTAACACCAAATTAAACTGGAAAGTGCCGGGACAACTTAGCGAGCCACCTCAGGCCCCAGCCCTGCCCACAGCCCCCAACAGCAGGCAGTAAGCTGAGCTCAGCTCCCACCTCTGCTGAGGAGGGATGCTTCTCCATCCCTCCAGCCCAGCACCTGCCCTCCTCCCTCAGGGCAACCTGGGTGGGGCATCCCGTGGCGTCCCAGTGCCTGGGTGAGATGCAGGCAGGCGGAACTAATCCTCCATAATCGCCTTACAAATACCAGTAGCTCTCTTACAGAAAATCTAGGGCTGAGGAACCAAAACACGCAACTTTGTCAGACGGCATAGCCAGATGAGAAAGAATCTTAGGCAGACTGAACTCTGAAGAAACCTGACCACAACAACAGCACTGTACAGAAAAATGTTTATTGCGAGTGTTGTTGTCTGAGAAGTGCTACCATTTCATCAGCAAAAGCAGTGGCAAAAGAAACATGTAATTATTGTCCTCCTGTCACGAAATCTGGTCCATATGTCAGCACTGGTCTCTCAGCTGGTTGCTCAGTTCCTGAAGCTCAGCAATCATGTTGTCCATAGCTGCCACCTCATCAGCTATCTCACTGTGAACCTCATTACTTGTTACGTCTATGAAAAGTTGCTGCATGACAAAAAGAAATACTTATAAGTACTTTATAAATAAATACTTTTAAAATATACATACAGTTTCTCTATTTCAGTGTAGAGACAATACAGGAAGCTCATCACCACTATACTGCCTTTCATATTTTTGCTAACTACAATGGCATCTCTCTCTAATAAAAGGCTATTTTGTGGCTAATTAACAGAAGGTGCACACACATGCTCATATAGAGACCTGAAAGCTGTGTCACATATCCGATATTCTGCCAAAGGGGATGAATCCTCCTGTGGACACTGGGTTTCTGTTCTGACCTGACTGCCTATTGTAGGAAATGAATAAGACGGTTTTATTACACGCAGGGGTTTCCATGGTTGCCTCATGCGGAGTTACCTGGAGGTCATTTTATCTGGGAAGTTGGGGAGCCATTTTGTGGCCGAGGACTGGTGAGCTGCTCACTGTTCTGCTACAGGGTTGCTTACAGTTACTTACTGTTGCTTACAGTTATGGTGTGAAGGTGGTCGGAAAGTAAGAAAGGCAGTGAGACCAGTCTGGGCTCACTGGGACCAAGGGACCATGTGGCCAGGGGCAGGTAAACAACTTGGTAGGTTGGTTAAAACAACCAGTGGACTGCAAGAAGACGACTATATTACCTTTTAAGGAAGAAAAGAGCAAGGCTTGGCATGGGAGGAGCAAGGGAGTGGTTATGTCAATCAAAGGGTCTTAAAAGGGCTCATCCCTCCCATTTGGGGTGTGCTTGGACCTGGTCAGGAGTCCGGTGCACCCAGCACAGTGTTACTTTGTTTCACTTTATTTGGCTGTCTCCAAAATTGTAATTAGAGATATTTCTCACACCTATGCTGACTCCTGATTCCATCGAAAGTAAAGGACTTTTTTCATGAAACTCAAAACATACTGTCACTGCAGTTTACAAGCCCATCTGCGGATAAACTAGTTGTGAACCTTAATGACCATTTTTCCCAGTGTCATTTTTTGTTGCATAATTTTCTCTAAACTCTCAAATAAATACTTTTTGACATTTGATGTCCAGACATGCATGGGTGGAGACATTCACCTGCACATAATTAAGTTATAAAAGAGAAAACAAAACACTACAGAAAAATAAAAAAAAGATTGTTCTTGAAGACAAAAAAAAAGCAGCTAACTTGTGAGCTATCATAATCCACATCTATTTACAGGGAAAGCAAGGGACTGTTACATGGCTGGTCTAAAGCCTTGAGATGTGCAAGCTCTGACGGGAGTTTTGTGCATGCTGCACCCGAACATGTTGCTACTGCAAGACCAGAACCTGTCATTTGACTCAAGTAATATTGAGGCTGCCTCACGGGGAAGGGGTGACACCCAAGCATACATTTCCCCTTTATTATGTAAAGGGAGAGTGATTCACACTTCATTTGACTACATACAACAAAAAGCCTACATTTAGAGAGAAAAACAAACCAAGAAAACAAAAGTTGCTCTGGAGTACATCTGTACATCATTATATCATCAAAGCATAATGGGACAATAAAGATACGCATACACACAAAAATGTTCTTAAAAGGCTTGAACCAAGGTTTTCAATTTGCCCCAAAACAGTGTTGTCACCAAAGAAAGATACATCTTACATAAAAATAGGAACATGTTCCCGCTACAAGTACAGAAACTCTTCTGACTTTCAGCCCCAAAATCTCACACTGGGAACGTGATAGAAAAATTTGGTTCTTTCTGGCTAAGACAGCTAAATAAATCAGCATAATATAATTATTTGTTCTGCCCCCCTCCAGTTAAAGAGATCTATTCATCCAGACAGCCTGGGGAAGTTTCATGCACCACCATTCTTTGGGCTTCGTGTTTCCCCAAAACAGTACCCACATTTCATGCACTTAGGATACATCTCCATAATCTTTCTCTTTTTCACAGACCCCACCTGTCAGACCCAAATGCTGCATGGGGGCAAGGGCCACAGCATGTGGCTGCCCAGAAGGCTCTATATAGAAAGAAGCCCATGAACAACATATTTTTGAGTTGCAGACTGTGGATGCATTTGCCAGTCCGGCACACCACCAGAGCTCAAATGTCAAAGATGGAGAGCCCAAAAAAGGCAAGAAGTCTGAGAAGCAACATTGTTTCACCTGTTAAAAAAACTACTGATTTGTACCAATTGCATGCACTGACTGCAACATTTTGGAATTTTATCTTTTAAAAGTTACTTTCACTGTTCTTTTATTTCTTCTAAATCTTCACTAGTGAGTCTGCTCTTAGCCCATTTTTAAAGTGCTTTTCTCTATTAAAAGAAAAAACAAAAAAAAATCCCACGCTCATATTGACTCACAGGGCAGCAAAAGGAGATGCTACAGTCAAGCTTGGACAGGCATAAACAGTGCTAAACTGTTTGTTCATTGGAACTGACAGAAGATGACTGAATTTTTGAACTACAACACACTTTGAAAATTCAATATGACTTCAAATTAAAAATAAGATGGCATCTTGGAAGGGATACAAAAACAGTGAGGTCATATAAACAGCTTAATCTCTAACATGTCAGTTTTCTGAGAAGTACCATAGAACTTAGAGGCAGCATTATCTGTCAATAGTATAGATGTTCTCTTTATTAGTGCCTTCAGAAATTAAGAGTACAATTTACTAGACTCATGCATTTCTCATCTTTCAGATAATGCATGATCTTTCATAATATAAACTATCTATACTTGCACTCTTATAATTTATGTCACATAGTCTTGCTTTCTGTACAGTAATACTCAGTCTATGCACTTAAAAAAAACCCAAAATCAAAATATATTTTGTGAGTCACAACAAAACATAAGTTGTGGCTTTTTTCAACACATTCCAAAGTCATACCTATGCCAGTATCTAAAAGCAGAGTTACAGATCCAGCTTGTGTCTGCTTATGTAACTTTCCTAGGCTTTTATCCTTAAAATTAAAGGACTTAAAAGAGAATGAACCAAGTTTAGCACACTGATGATTAATCAAGACTTTGTAACACAAGCACATGTTATAAAACTTATGCTCTATAATTCACAATCGCTAACCCCCCTCCACAGGCAGGAAGAATCCCTCTTTAAGACATGAAGAGTATTTTGAATGAAAACAGATGATTCAAATATGATGACAATTTCCAAGTAATTAATATCTGAATTGGTAGGGTAATGAGTTCTATCTTTTAATAAATAACTCTTTTTAAAACACTTGCAAGTGACACAAATTAGTCCTGACACATTTTTATTCTTTCTGCAGGTTTAGATCCATTCTTTCTGAGACTGCCCTGCCTCTCCCATGACCACTCACAGAAAAAGTAGGTCTTTGAAATGGCTGATTTCTTTCAAATGCTCAGATCGGTTTGCCCAACATTTTAGGCAATATTCTAACTTACTCCGAAATGTCAATGCTGCCTCTTAAACTTATTTCAGTCAAAGCCCAGCAGGAAGAAGGGAAATAAAAGTTTACTTAAAAGTGGAATCCTTAACAGCATAGAGATGAATATCCACCTGATGGTGCACTGAGATAGGTAGGTATTATTTGATCTATAATTGATTCAAAACAGAGAAATGATTTCTGGCAACAGAGCAAAGATTCCTAGCTTTCAAACAAAAATTTCTACCTTTCAAACATTCCTACCTTTGCTTTGGATGACAAGCCACGTAAGTTGAGCCGAGCTGAAGAAAGTATCTGCAAAGCTTCCTGATGATTAGATTTGTTCTTACTGCATTTTATAGCCACTAGAATCCAAATACAGAAGGACCCCAAAACAAAAAAGCATTATCACTCCAGCAATAATCTTTAAACAAAAACATTTAAAGATCTTGATACCTTCCATAGGCAATTTTTAAATGTAATATCCCCAAAAAGAAACATGAAGAAAAAAAGTGCCAAGTAATTTTAAGAAGATAACTTTAAACTCAACAGGTATATGCATCCTTCTTAAACATAAATATCAAAAAACAGTGAATAATCTTACTAAGTCGAAGTCTCATCCATCTCCTGACTGGCACATTCAATCTAACAACTTATGTGAATATCTGAGGACTGAGATGAACTGCAGATGCAGTTTCCCTTGCATTATGAAGTTGCTAGATCACGAAATTAATTGATTCCATGATTACCAGTCATATGTTTACTGACTCACCCTACACAATTTCTGCCTCATTCCAAGTATATTTTTGTCTGCACTATCAGGATGATACACTCTGTTAAAGGACTCCCAGTAGCAGGAATAAATGTAATGGGTAAAGGAGAATATTATTTTGCCACTAAGCTTAATAAATATTTGTTACACTATTCATGAGTAATGACATTTCTTTTCAGGTGAACATACCATGTGCAATCTCTATGGCTCCTTTTACCACCTCCTTAAAAGAAGAAACATCTTTCTCCCAATCACTTGATTGAATTTCACATTTATGTGCTTTAGTGAGACACTGCAGTGACTGTGAGGAGGAAAAAAAAATTATCAATATGTGAGAAAACAAACTAGAAGACTACTTTAGTTTTAAGTATCTATGAAATTAATGGTCAACCTGGAAAATGAGTGTATCTTTACTATGCTTGATTTCCTGCGAGTCGGAGTACTGTCCTTCTCTGCAACAGTTAAGCGCCAGCTGTAACACAGATGTTCTTCACCAATATTGCATCTCGAGTGTGAGTGGCATATAAAGTAACGTGTCTAATTCTTATCTTTAAAAATCTGTCTAGACTGATGGATGTGACCCATGTTTGCCAACTCATCATAATTAAATGCACATGAAAAACAGAAAAATACTTGCATTCACACTTCAAATAGCAAATTTGTACCTAAAAAAATTATTACTGAGTACATCAAAGCTTTCTTCCTGTATATGTATTCTTGGCAAATAATATATTTTACAGACGCAGCTATTAGCTGCCTAACTGCTCTTGTCTCAGTGTGAACAGGAAAAATAAATGTACACAATACGGAAGGAGGGTCCCATTAAAGAAAAAAAAAAAAAGAAAAACTTAAGCAGAAGAAATTAGTTTTTGTTTTAGAGTTTTGTTTTCTTTCTACAGCATCAAAAACATGAAACAAATATATACCAGAAGCTACATGCATGGCTTGGTTCAATGAAAACTCTCCAGTTATCTTTTTGACGAGTTTAAATATCATATAAAAGAATATCGAATTTTCAGTGTGGTACATACACATGAGCACAAAAGACTTCTGAATTTGTGGGGTGTCATCCCAGAAGCTTCTACTCTCTCTCTCTCCCACTGGAGTTTCAATCACTATGGCACAGGGGACTGAACCACTCATGCTTTTGTAAATTGTAGTAAAGGGATATTAAGTCAAACTAGAGTGAATTAAATTTTTTTTTTTCATAACAATCAAGGTTATAACTGGTAGCAGTTCTGGCCAGCAGAGGCAAGAACTTCCAAGAGAAGGAACAACAGTTTTTACAGCAGTCTGATTTCAGTCTGCACATGTCTGAGTCAGAGCAGCAAATGAGGGGGGTTTTGCTGACAGATGTCAGGGAGGGGAAAGAATTCAAAGTCTTATGAGCTGTTTGTTTGCACTTCTGGAACCTGGATTTATCCTGAAAGGAAACAGTTATGAGCTGGGGAAAGTTCAAGGAACAGAGGGGTTTCATAGCCTTGGTATGTATCAGCAGGAAACTTGAAGGTTGGAAAGATTCCTTGGCGGGAAAGGTGTGGACTGGACTGAATTCAGCATAGGGAAGAGAGAAGTACTGAATGAGGTGGCAGTTCAGATACACTGAAGCATGAGAGCAAATATATGCTAAGGTAAAGAAAAAAAAATAAAACCCCCACAAACTCAACACTTCAGCAGTTTTACACTCCTAACTTGTAAACCTTGTCTGACTTTGATTCAATTTACAGAGCCTTGCTGCGAATTGTAAATGTAGTCTAGTGATTCATGTGGCATCAGCTATAGCAGCAGAGCAGAAAATTAAAAAAAAAAACAACAACAACAACCAAGCCACCCTTTACAATAGCCAGGCATACAAGATTGTTCTTTCAAATGCAATGTTAGGAACTAAATTGGTTAAATATAATTAAACCTGCACTATATAAGGTGCAGAATAGAAGGGTATGGAGTAAAGGTCAAACCCTACATTTGTAAGGAGGTACACGACACTATTAAAGATCTCTTCCATATCTTTGTCCTATGATGCCACAATATAGTATATAGGGCCCTTTCAGAATTCATTGAACTTTTGCATTATAAATGTGGGTGGAAAACCGCAACTCTACATCTAGAATTTTTCTACAGACAGCTATATGCACTGAATATCTGACTGACACATGACGGTGCCTATGGCAGTGAAGCAAACAAATACTGGTTTTATAATTTTTACTTTATAATATGATATCAGAAATCAGTGATTATTCAGTGTTTTGAAAATGAATTTTTACATTGTAAATTAATGTATACTGTGGCTGTAGGCAGTTTTGCTCTCTCATGATCTGTATCTATGGTACCGTCATACCAGGATATTTAGATACACACGTAAGCATACCTTAAGTATTTATAAACATCATTCTGTCTTGCAGGGGCTGTAAGCATGTTCCATAACCAGTCTGATTAGGAAAAACAGTTTAAGTCCTGTCTACTCTACAAATTGAAACCATGTTTTTAACTCGGTTAGTAAAAAATACTGTGATGTAACCAGATTCTGAAATGATTACATTTATAGTATAGACAGGGCCTCTGCTCCTTTGCATGTCTGAGTAAGAATTTGAGGATATATTACAGGATATTGCAGTGTCTGTATTTCTGAATTCTAAGTAGGCCAAATCCCTTTTACTTCAGCTGTAAAGAAAAAGAGGGAAGGAAAAAAGGTAAGAATTGGAGACAGACAGTAGCAATGACAAAACAAGGCTTTTCGCAGGCAAAGCACAAAAAGACAACGAGTATGGCCCAAATTATTATAAGTTAAAGCCCACAGTCATACAATTTGTAGGTCCAACAATCTTCCTATATGCCTGACATCAAGCAACATGCAATCCTCCAGACAGACATTTTTGCCTAGGCCAAAGGCATACCCTGCTTAGGGAACACATACTGAATGCCAACCTTGTGTATTTTCAGCTTCAGTGAAGATCTGACAACCCATAAGTATTTTTGGAGTGTGCAAAGCTATTTGAATTTTGGAAATTTAATATCAAACGCAAAGCACACTCAAGCATACAACAAAATAAACACTCCTAGCAGTGCAGAGTGGTTACTTTGGAAATGCAATCAATTTGACTCCCTAGAAAGCGATAAGGACAAGATATAGAAGTTAATATAGCAAAACCAGCAACAGGTAAAGAGAAACCAATGGTTCAACAGAATGAATACTGTTATTTAATTCCATTTTAAGCTAATTAAGGCCAAAACATTTTTTAATCTGGGAACTCTAACTGTGGTATAGAGTATTTTAAATGCATTTTCCCTTAGTGATTGCAAAGTAGAACACAGATGGCTCATGCTGCCACTGGATCATGCTTTTAAGACCCATTTTTTTTTCAGAAGCTGTAATATCTTGTCTCCAGAATCAAAGATTCCAATTAAAAAAAAAACCCAAACCCACACCACCATTAGATTACAGATATTAGATTGCTGCCAAGAAAAGTTTCAGAATACAAATCCAGGACAATGCACATATGCTATGAGAGGATGCTTGAAAATGAAACACTGGGAAAAAAAAAAAGAGATTTTTTTTTTAATGGACAAAAACTGATGTAAAACATCTTGTTGCTGTTGTAACAAAAATGTGTGCTGTAGGAACATGAAAAGTAGAAAATGAGCTTATAAAAACACTAAAGCAAAATACGTCTGGAATAAGAGCATGTTTTACTATAGCAAGCACTATAGTTTGTTAGAAAACAGAAGGTTTCTATCAGAAGTGTAAAAAGTTATACCTCACAACACATTTACCTTTTCAATATCTTCCCCATTATCATTCTCTCCATTTCCATAAAGTCGGGCATAAAGTCTCCAGATGGCCCCATCATTTGTCACTCGTGAAGTGACCCTGCCCAAGAGCTCTTGCAATTTTCCCTTCAATCCACTTGCTGCATCTCCAGCACGATCTGCCATACCATCCACTACTGCTCTGACCAGAATAGTCAGCACCTTAAAAAAGTGGTAGGAGAGAGTTTTTATTTCAACTCAAATCAACATCAATATATATAATGGCATATTTGGTTCAGTAAAAATACAAATATAGTACCATATGACAAGTAGAGAATTTACTTAGAAATACATTATTAGGGGAGTAATTCAACTGATTAAAAATCTCATCTATAAGATTCTATGTTGGTGAATATAAAGAGGTCAAAGACCTAAGGCAAAATTTTGGGTTACCTGAACAGGCTTGTGTGACAAGCAATGGTATAGGAATTCTGGTAGCATCCAAAAGATAATTTCATCTCATAATACAGTTCTAAAAAGACGAGTAAAGAGGCTGAATCAAATTAATTCAGGTAATGGGAGACATTGTTGCTTACAGGACCTCTATTTAACTACCTGCAGAAAGTGAAAGATGTACAGTGGGTAAGATGGAAACTGAAATGTAACTGAATATCACCTTGGGAACCTCTGCTTATAATGCACTTCTGGTAAATTACTAGCCAAGTCAGTTCCATCAAACTCTTTTACAAGTACTCATTAATGGCCATATTTTCTGAGTCACGGGCTTGAGAATGTGGGATCTGGCCCGTGGAAATGCTGAGCATGTGTAGCTGCTGGTGAACTCAATGGGAGCTTGGTTTTGCATGTATGAAATGCTACATAATACCAGGTGTCCCTGGAAAAATTGTGAGTCTTCATGTCCCAAACTGGACACTGAAAATTAGAAAGCAGTTTCACTTTGCCTCAGTTCCTTCTCAATAAAATGAGAAACTGCACATGTAAATTAAGACGTGGTGAATTAGAAGAAAATAAAACCCAGAAAAGCTGTGGCTTATTAAGTGAGTAATACCTGTTCTGTGCAATGCATGAGACACAGAGACTGGGGAAGAAATAAGGATAAAAACAAAAGGAAAGTCTCATGAGGCATGCATTGAAGATAGGCCAGTAAAAGTCCCACAAACATCTTCATACTGGTACTTCCTAACTTGTGTGTCTGTCATTTGGCAACTTTAATGTTTCAACATTTTCGTCCATGTGATATTAATACTTACAATGAAATCACATTAATAGCAATATTAATATCAAGATAGTAATAAAATGAATGTCAAAGATGACCTGTGATTAGTCACAAACCACAGAAATATACCACTGCTCTAGCAAAAGTAGAATGGGGTTCATCCTCACAAATCAAGATGCAATTCACTGGCAAAAAACAATGTAAAAATTATGACAGTACCCAAGTATATCACACTTAAAACATATGCAGTTTAGCATTTGTGATATGTCATTTCTTAAAACAATTTTTCTTCTACAGAATGACTGAATTAAAATGCATCCCAAAAAATAGTCAGTTTTTATCAGATACAGGAAATTTTTGACAGAACAACCCAAATAAATCAAAAAAGCAGAAACTGTTATTAATAAATACATGTAATAGAAAAAGTAAAAATAATTATACATCTACCTGGTATCTTATCACAGATGATACAATATCATAGTAGCATCTGTACATCAGCTAAAGACTTCCTCCCTTTTCCCTGCCAAAACCATAACAGTAGCTTATAGGCTTTATAAAACTATATGACAACTGGCTGTTCTTTCTTTTATTTTCTAGTGCTCTTATGAGTCACTTTAGATAACAGAAAATATGATCAACTATTAATAGTCCCAAAGTTCTGAAATTCATATTATATTAATGATTTGGAATACGAGGGGCAAACCCCCATTATTAAATGAATCAGGTCTTCTATAATGATTTGCTAGCAAAACACCAGAAAGTGTTGATATTTCCATTACTACAGCATTGTAATAAAAAAAAAAAGAGGTGTAAGAAGAAATATTCAGCTGTGTTCTCTTTTGACAAGGAACAAGAACTGGTCCTGAGGATTCATACATAGATGTATGACTTGTCACTTTAACAAAATATTTACTTAAAGTCAAAAAAATTACTTCGCATAAACATCATGTGTAGTCATAAAAAATTTTAGAGCCAATGATATTTTGTTTGCACATGAAGAAAAAAATTTCCTTAGTCAGTAGGATTTCGCAACTGAAAAATTATCCGTATTCTCATAGAGTTCTGGCTTTGCTTACACTTTCATCGTGATAATCCATCTCCTTTTTCCGTGTAAGCTTTAGCACTACAGCAGTGAAAACGAAACTAGTGTCAAAACCCGGATTAAAGGGCCCATTAAACAGTAATGAATCATTAATGCTTGGTTGTGCCCAGTTCTTAAATGAAGTTATTTCAAACTGCAAGTGAATTGTGCTAATCATCAAAAAGTATTTAGCACTGTAGCAGAGCTTTCCATTTTAGATGGTTGTCCTAAGTGTTAAAATTTGTATCTTTGAGAAATTTTGAACTGCCATATATACTAAACTACTAAAGTAATGCTCTGTTACCCAGGATCTCAAACAAGCAGTAGAGCGTTTTTTGTTTATTTGTTCATTTGGGTTTTTTTCATGTCTCTTTTAATGAACTGGGCTCCATATGACCACTGAGCAGGGTTTGTGTTTAGTATGACATCACACTATCTGCATTCCTCCTTCTCCTTTGCTTTTGTAAATAATGTGTGTTCACTAAAAACTGAACAAAAGACACCACAAGACAAAACCTTCAAAACAAACCAAATAATTTATAAATGCTGTGATTGTCACCAGTTAATCTCATTTCACAATTGTTCTCCAAACAACTCCTTTCATATAAAAATTCTCTTGGTCAAACCATTTTTAGAAGCTTCCCTAATACTAATCAAACTTGACAGTGCTCAAGAAAGAAGAAAACCCTCAGATAGCAGATCCAAAACAACAAATCTGCAGTCTGTGAGCCCTCCCTGCACCCCTTCCAAATGAAAGGTTTTAAAATAAAGATAATTGTCATTAGTGAGCCACTTAAAAGAAACAGAGCTCCAGAAATTTTTAATTCCTACCCCCGCTTTTCAAAATCCCTTGGAACGTGTCCTTGTGGCCTTTCGTTAGAAACAGTTTGGTAACACAAGCCACTGAAACGAGGATGTTACTTAATGTAGAGCTTAAGAGAAAAACTTTGCTAGAATCTGAAAAACACAGAACTGCAAAGTGGAACGCTTTGCCCGTACTTCTGCATTCGTATTCTTTGTCAGCACATGATGAAGACTTGGTTTCAGAAGCAGTGCATCAACACTTTTCCACCCACAAAATAGCTTTGTTATTCACCAAACTGCAACTTTCCAAGTAAAAAAGGTTGACTGCCTCATGCATGTGACAAAAAGTAGTATGATGAGCAGTTGCAAAATGTTTCAGGTATATTTACTACCTCATGCTAATAATTCAGAGACTAAATTGATGATTACAACAAGTAAGGCTTTTTCCTTGGGTACTTTTTAGTGACTGGTCTACCAGTGGAAACTACAGATAATTCAGTGAGCCTTCGTATGTTATTACATAACATGTATATTAAAAGTTTTCCAGGTATATTTGTCAGGAGGTTCATGAACATTAAAAGAAATATGGAAATGTGAAGAATTTTAAGAACGAGTAAGGAGGGAAGGTAAAAAGGCATGCTTTTAACATGTATGTGGAATGCTAGGAAATTGAGACCTTTGAAACTATGTCCTTTGCTGTAATCTTTTATTGCATTGTTGCTTCATTATAAAGAGCCCTTTAGCCTTACTGTGTTCAATTCTGTCTGCAGAATCTGTACATACATATCTTCAAGCCTCATGACATCATGATCTCAGAACCTTTGCCACAAGGATGACATTGTTAAATTACTAGAATAGCTTAGAAGCAAATTTTCCCAGGTCTTCTGTACTCAGAAGAGTGTGAAAAAAGACACCAATGGCCTAACAGAAATTCTACATGAAGATCTGAATGCTTTACTGTTATTAGAAGAAATTAGCGATTTTTAAAAATATGACTTCATACTATTCTGAAGTAAAATAGTCTGATGTAACTACAGAAATCAAGGACATTTCGAATTATATATTCAATTGCATACTTGTAATTGATGCATTCAGTCTCACAAGGAGTATTCTGCAACAATGATTATGCTAAAAGCAATTAGTCACTGGCTTTCTGTTTTCACAAAGAACCAGAATTGATAACTCAACTTGTTTCTTTCAGTTTCGTGGATATTTATTTTATTTCAATTCCTACCTTCTTTCTCACCACTATGCCATCTAACTTAGTAGTCTGTCAGTAAAAATCTATGATGACTACAAATACTAAATATAACCTGAGAGAAGATCATACTATGCTGCATGGAAACAAAGGTGTAGGTTTCCATGTACTCATGCTTATGATTTTACATTGCTAAAACACAATTGCACAAGGCAATTATACCGATGATCTCTAAAACAATCCAGTTGGCAAACTGGAGAGGCTTAGCAATTAATCGTGAGCTCTGTAAACAATCTCAGCACAAGCTTTTATTTTTATATGCTTTTTTGTTTTGCTACAGAAATACTCTTCTCTTCCTTGTAAGAAAATTGATTAAAGTCTTCCTGAAATTCTTTAATGAAGCTCTGAGGTTTTTCTTGGCAAAATAGTAAAATCCTTCTAATTGAGGAAACTGTATTACAAGTTACAATGAAACCCATAAAACACTTCACATATCAGAAGTCAAAGTTAAAATTAGGATGAAAAAAAATGTAGGAAGGAGAGCATATATATGCTTCTGTAAAAATGATAAAAGTTAAATGAGAATAAGATGACAAAAGAGTTATACAACAAAAATAGAAATTTAGCGCAAGCAATATCCCCAAATATTTTAACAAAATATACTACATAGAATCTGATGAATAACAGTAACAGGAGTCTGTATCATCTAAAAATATTTAAAATGGGCAAATACATGTAGAAGGTTCTATTCCTAGTCAGCTGTCAATCTGTTTAAAATAATACAGTACACCACCCCTAAAAATGCTATTTAAACTAACAATTGAGAAAAAAATCCATTGAAAAAAGCCAACCATCTACAAGATGTTCCATGACAGGCCCTACCAGTACTACAATACTGTAGCTGTAAAACACACTAATCCTTATCACTTAAAGACTATTTTCCATAGATATTTCTTAGTGCAAAGAGAGTAAGACCTTTAATGTTAGCTAATCAAACCTAAAAGATTTTATTGAGATAGAATGTTATCCTGTGCATGATTGGCTTTATAGTAGTAAGTACTGCAGTCACATACAACTTGTTATTAAAAAGTATTCTGAAAAAATAGTTAACATCTCTGCCTCCCATGAACAAATGAGATGTTTCCACAATCGGAACTAATTCTGTCTGTTCTCTCTACTCATCACTGGACTCAAATTCACAAGATCCAGGAAAGTTATTTTTTATGGGACAAAAACCAAAACGTACACCCGGGTTCCATGACCAGCAGCAGCTGGTTCCTCTTACCCTGGTACTACACACAGTCTCCCTAAGAAGTCGTAAGCTTTTAAACCAGATCTGTTAAGTTTGCAAGGGATTTTGAAGGTGTTTCACTACTATGCTTCAGAGATTCTTTGGCTTGCCTTTCAGATTCACCTTGCTGTTTTCACTGAGTGTACAGAACACTCCTTGGATCAGAACCTGGTTTCAGGCAAGGTAATATCACAGCTGAAGCTGTTGAAGTAGGTTCTCTGGATTTTGTCAAGAGGATACATTTACAAACACAGAAGTTAACTGAACTTAACTGAACTACAGTGAAAGATGAGCAAAAAATACCTCTTTTATTTTTCTTTATTCTTTATTTTAATACATTCAAATTACTTTCAAAGGCTCATTTGCGGAATTTTCAAACACATGGAAAAAGATTACCTTACTTTAAACTACATAATTTATATTATTTCTGATACTGAGACATGTGGGAACAATATGGAAAGAGGGGGTTATGCATAGTGTTTCATATAAAAATAGATCTTAAAACTGCAAGGCTCATATTTGTCCTTTGAAGAAGTCTGCAATCTGCAATCAGGATGCAAAGGTTTTTGGTTTTGTCCATTTTTATTTTAAACATTTATTCTTACAGTACAAATCCCCAAAAATTAAATCACTTGCCAACATAACTTCACTGGAATGCATACTGTCATTACTGATACCACTATCAGTAGCTATCAGCAATCTCTCTCTGTCTCAGAAGAAAAAGTAATGAACATATAGGATGACTAAATATGAAAACTTCCTGACCTGTGTATCCTTGTACTTCTCTTTTAAGTCCATGAGCCGGTGATAAGCTTTAATTGCCTCTGAAAACTCTCCAACATCTGTACTGGTGAGAAGATAGTTCTCCCATATTTGCCAGTGCTCATAGTTGCACTTGAGAGCTTCTTGGAGGGTTCGAAATGCTTTGATCCTAATCAATAATAAAAACAGAATAGAAATTAAGATTCTATATTAAATCTTGATTGCAGAAGATTTCTAGACTAAAATTAGTTGGCATTCTATCAAATATAAAGCTGCTTATTTAAAAAAATACATTTAGAAAACAGTGCAACGTAAAAGCTATTGTTCATCATTTACAATATTGATAATCCCTTAATCTCTTTTGCAAATTACTTTCTATCAGGTCATTCAAAACAGTACACTCTGTACTCTGAACTATGTAATTTTTGTTAGCGCTCACAATTATTTTTTGACAAAAATTCATCATAATTTTGCCATCTATGTCAATATTTTCCTTTCTGAATTTTTAACTCGAACCATGAGAAAACAATCTTACTCATGCTGCAGTTCTAATACACATTGAAAAACAGAAAATCACTGAGTTCATGGCAGATGCAGAATGGTACTGAGTTATTTCATCACACAGAAGAAGGTTACTTAACAGCTTTTTGTGATTTATTTTAAACATTTGCACATGGTAAACATGCATGTCCACTGCACAGAAGCTCTGCATTTTTAACTGTTTTTTTCCTTAGGTCAGCTGGAAGGTTTACTTACCCTCTCTGCTCCCTGATGCTGTGTTGCTCAGTACAAATGTACTGAGTAGCCCAAATGTCAGAGTAGCCCAAACACTATTAGGGGTCCTTCTCCAAAGGTGCTGCCCAGTGAACCATCTCACAGGAGCAGGAGAAGGTTTTATGGAATAAAGGTGGATAGCACAATTCCTATAAAATCATTATCAAGTTACAAAGCATCTTTATTTTTTCATATGGATCCACTGCAGGCAACTCTTGACCATTCTCTTACTAAAAGAGAGAAGTAATGGCATTCTCTGGTAAGCAACATGCCATCTGAAGTATATGTTGGTAAGGCCTGTGTGCTTACTGTTTAAAGTTTTAAACATATTGCCAAAAGTTGCAACAAATCTGAAACTTTAAAAAAAGCTTTGCTGGAGAATTGCAATTATATGGTTCTTTCTAAGAGACCAAAGTGTACTCTCAGTTGGACAGTCATGATACGTAAAAAAAAGTCACAAAGGAATAGATTCCTTTAAATAAAAACTTGAAACAGAGTTCTCCTGGGTTGGTAAAAAAAAATCTACATTGGGAAGACATGACAATAAATCTCTTCTTAATAAATATCGTATAAAGATGGCCTGTTATCAAAACTTGCAGTTCACTTCCTCTATTCTACTGCTTGAGTAAGTTGTTAAAAGTGCTCTCTCTAAAGAAAGCCCAAAGAAATTGTTGGTTGAATTTCAAAAAGAGAGTCCAAGACAGTGTAAATATCTCAGCCAGGAAAAGGTACTATCTAACTAGTTGATCAGGCCATTAAAAGCTTGGAATGGCTGGGTCAGGGAAAAATGCCAATAACTGCCAATGTAAGCCCTCAATATTAAAAAAGTTACTAAATACACATGAAGAGAGCAGATTGCTAGAACAAAATTATGTAAGGAAAACAGGTAATTTGGCATAGCTACAGCAGAACAGTCTGCAGGCAGGATCTTCCCGTGTTCACTCCTTTCTTCTTTCTCTTCCTGATATATTGATAGACATAATGCTGATGAGTAAACGTACTAACAGTTGAGTCTCCTCCACTGCTAACAGATTCACTTCACTAAGAGATTTTAGACCCTGATTTTGATAGATTGTATTAGAAAAGAACAGAGACCTGTTCCTTCCTCTGTGGATTTTGCTACAATGAAAGCTGGGATGTGCCACAGCTCTCTGACAGGCTGGAAGATGCTCTGCCTGACTGATGTACCCCATTGAGAAACTGTTTCTGCAACTGCTCGTCAACATCTGCAGGATTAGCCTGCATCATCTGTCCTATCTTCCTAAAAAAGTTAATAAGTTCTCAGAAGGGCAGATGCCAGTAAGATGCAAATGTGAAATGTAATCAAGATACCAAAGGGATGGGATGGAAGACGTATTTCACAAATTGTCACTCTCATGATGCTAATAAAGCCATCTAGATTCTCAAAACAAATCCCCTATGCACTTAACCAATCATGTAATGATGGCGTATCCTTAACCAGTTAAACCAACTCATATCCAAACAGGAAACAGTAGCTGCATCAATGCATCATCCTGTCTCGGAAACCAGGAATCTTTCACCCAAAGGACAAAGGGCCAGTTCCAGTTTCAGTTTGCTCTGACAAATCCAAGACCTAGATTTCAAGGACCTCCTGGCACCCAAGGAAGTTCTTCTGGTAAACCAAATCACAGAGTCTGTTTTCATCACAACTAATTTTTCTGAAGGAAATTCAGAATACACAAAACTTGTGGAGTCTTATAAAGCAAACAACCTCAAAACAAAACAAAACCCCTTTCCTTTGGGTCTTAGCAAATTGGTTGCATACACTTTTCATAAAAGCGTAAACATTTTATATTTGTCTGTTGTATGAGACTCTGCCAAGACTTGGTCAAATGTGCAATGCATGAGTAGGCCTGATTTAACAGCACGGCTGGAGTAAAGCTTGATTTTTTTGAGGGAGTGAAAGAAAACAATTAAATATTTTACTTTGTTTTCCTTTTTTAAATCCTCACTCAATTTTAGGCTTTTTTTGCTGGCAGGCTTGAAAAATAAGAATTTAAACTTTCACCACCACTCAGTCCCCCCAATAAATTGTTCTGAAATGTACTGCTATAGATATTCTCTGTTTTGAGAGTGAGTTAAATGAGCTCATACACAGTCTTGGTCTATAAGTGACTACACGAATAATCAAAGAGGTTGCTATTCTACTTCAAATACAAGCCACACTTGGATACCAGCATGTAATACTGACATAAAATTTACTGTACAGTCCTATCCCACGTGTTTTGTGGGGGGAAAAAGCGCAGAAACATGCCCCCCTTTACTGCTTCTGATACTATATCAAATAGATTACAAGTTTTGTATGTATTTAGCATATTAGATCACAAGAATAGATTAACAAGAATAAAATTCAACCAGTAAAATGAAACTAATCACTCAGTATTTTCTCAGCCTTCTAGCAGATGGGCAGAAAAATTACTTTGATTAAAGATACGTTTATGAAACAGGCCTAAGGCAGTACACTGAACGTATGACATTTTGAACTTTATAGAAAAGGAGCGATCAATCACGTCATCCAAGACAATGAATTGGGGATACTCAAGGCACTGATGAAGATGAAAGGAACTACTGAAAAGTTAAAACAAGCTCTTGATTTCTATTACTTCTTAGCCTTGTGTAGTTATTCTAACCTTTATTTTCTCCTCCCTCCTGCTCCCATTAGCATATCAATCTCTTGATTTCATTTGTGATATTACTTCCCACTGTGTATGTTTATAAATTAACCCTTTTTTGTAAATTTACTATTCTTTCTCTTTTTTTAGTTTGCCTCCTGACTGCATAACCATATAAATTTATGTCAGATTTTGAATAGAGGTTTTAAAAATAATTTATCTTATTCTTTTGTTTCATTCTTTGGGGACAAGTTATAATGTGAAAATTCTTAAATATTAAGTTCTTTCAGGTAAACTTTTATTACACTGAGTTGAAATCCAAAGAGGAAAAAGAACAAGCAAGCTAGCATGTGTGCAGATTTCCATCTGCTTTTGTAATGCAAAAACCAAACTGTCTGGTTTTCCCTTAAATCTACTGAGAATAATATACTATGAAATTACATGGGTCTGAATGTACAGTTTGCTTGAAATGGACCTATCTTCTTAGCTTCATAGTCAAATCAGTTTCCAATTTTATTATGAATGTTTTGCACTGGTTGTACTTACTACATCATAAATACTTTTAACAAGAAAACACAGTAGAGAGAGGCTGCTACTTGTATAAAGCTTATGAAGCTATTTCCTGTGAAATGAAATAGTTACCAGTGACTTAACCAGGGAGAGGGAACTGAAGGGCTAAGAATTACAAAATACGAGGTAAGCACCTTATAAGAATAAAAACCCTAATGTCAAAAAAAAGGAAATCCCAGTTATTTGTTTTGGTAGCAGTATCTTCTAATCCTTTTGACGTACTTACTTCTGTTTTAATCTGATATAAGCAGTTGATAAATTGTTCCAGGCCTCAGCATTCTAGAATGATAAAAGAAATACCAAAAAATTTATGCACTTATATTGTGCTTACTTGATAAAAGTATGTAAATTAAACTATCAAATATTGATTTTGCTAATCACACACACTGACAGATATTTTCTACAAGGCAGTTAAAATATTACATTGAAATACAAATTATTTTATTAAAATTGAAATACATAAATAAATATTACTACATCAACAACAATCAAGTATATAATAACCAATTAACTGTCTTGCTGTTGGAATACACTGTTATAACTCACACTAAGTTAGCTATTGCCTTCAGTCTAAACTGTAAACACATATCCTCTTCTGGATCTAGCTGGGAAGGCTGGAGAGGTCATTGCTGCCAGCAGCTCATCACTTCTCACTAGCTGGAAGCTACTTACCTGCACCACTCTCTGTTACTGGAAAAAAAATGATCTGAATGTCCCCTAATGCATCTCAGGCAAACAGATAAAACCTGCAGAGCAATGTACAGAGATGATTCCTGCCTGTTGCCTTACACTGCTATAAATGTGAAGCCCCACCACTGAATTCAGCAAAGCGACAACTGGAAGAGATTTGAAGAATAGAACCTGAGCCCGGCATTGAAACACAGCCTGGTACTGAAGGCTATCCCCAGCTTTAAGGAGCACTTAAATCATGCCGGGAAACCTTTCCGAGACTTAATTCATAAAAACAGTCACTACATTGCTGCAGATGACTGTATAAAGATAGATTTCACCTCCATAACTGAGAGCCAGCCCAGCACCCTTTACTCATAAAAGAAATACCACTTAACCCACTGAGAAGTCAGTTGGCTTGGTCAAATGAATACAATTAAATGTAGACCCTAGAGAGATAAATGAATACAATTTTAGTATCTACTTGAAAGTAAATCTACTATACTGAACAAGAAAAAAAATCAATAAATAAAATAAGAATTCCATTTAAATACAGAGTTGTCTTTATATACATTTTTTTCCCCAAGGAACTTATTTCATTTTATAATAAAGAAAAAAGAATACTCTGTCACCTTTCATTGCTCTCTTATTCACATTCCTCAAGAGAAAAGAATGAATAATAGTTTCTATCACATAGGTGGCATTAACTCTAAGCAAACAACATGCTGGCAATCAGGCCTTTTGACAGAAGTATTGCCAGTTTATTCCTGAGATATGTTCCAGCTGACACCTCCATTATTGCAATCCACAGTCAAACAGCAATGTATACTTGCACATCCTGCATCCTGAAAAAATGGCTAAGCTCTGTTTCCCCTGTGCTCATTAACTATATAGTTACAAATCTACCTGTCACACAACAACTTATTTGACCTTTTTTTTCCAGGAGAATTTGATTACCTAAGGACTAGGTATTTTAATTTAATTTTTTGTTTTATCTCTCTTTTTAGCTCTCCTCACAACTACTCCTTCTCTTTTCTCTGATTTAGCAATTTATGCAGGCATAAAGGAATTTCGTAAATATATATTAACATTCACACACTCATAGTTGGACAAAGTTAAGTATTAGGTAAGTATTTTTTTGATGCCTCATGACAAAAATATATCCTTCATGCATAAGTTTAATTTATTCAAAGGGCTAAGGCTTAAACAAGTTTTTCGTTATTGCCTTGCTTGTTTATAATGAAAACATCCTTGTTGCTTTTAGATAAACCATCTGAATCGCTTGTTCAAAAGTACATACATCTGGTTCCAATGTCACGCAGCGCTGAAATGCTTTGGCAGCACCTTCATAGCCTTCTAAAGCAATGTATGCACAGCCCAAGGAAAACCATACACCTAGCTGGAGAGAAAAAAATGAATGGTCACATATATAACATAGATATTTCTGCATAAAATAAATAATTTTGCCTGGATGAACGCAACTCTTATCAATTTTACCTGGTCTTCAGCTATAATAGTATTGTACTGGAAAAATAACATCCTATGTGCAGATTATAGGAAAACTTTAGGTTCAAGCTTTTAATAAATATGGATAAACAAAGGTTGACTACATAAAGACCTCATAACCATTTGTGAAGTGCTCTTTAATGGTGCATCTTTGTTTAAGAAGAAAGTCATAGCTATTTAGAGCTTTGCATATTTTGTTTTAACTTATGAAAAATCCACATTCACTTTATAGTATTATGATTAGGTTAAATGGTAAACACTAGGAAATGTATTTCAAGGAAATTCCATTTTACAGAAAACATCTCTAGTGACCAAACATGAACATTTCAAACTTATGGCTCTACTTGTCAGAATATCAATCTTCTTGAGTTTATAATGCAATGTTTAGACATAGAAATGTACTTAAGCAATGTCTTGCATAGAGAACAGAACTGTACCAGTTCAATAATCTTGTATTTAAATTCTTTAGTTGTTACAACCAAATACCTCTCATCCACACAGATTCAACCAGGGAGAAGAGCTGAGCACATCCCTTCTCCACTCCCCCTACTCAGGAAGCTGTAGAGAACAAAGAGGTCACATCTCAGCTTCCTTTCCTCCAAACTAGACAAGCCCCAAGTCCTCAGTCGCTCCTCATAGGACATTGCTTTCAGTCAGCCCTTTCACCAGCTTTGTTGCTCTCCCCTGTATGCTTTTAAGGACTTTCACACCCTTCTTAACCTGTGGGACTAAGAACTGCACACAGTGCTCAGGGTGACACTGCACCAACACTGCATACAGCAGGATAATCAGCTCTTTGGACCTGCTGGTTGTGCTGTGTCTGATGTGCCCCAGGAACGTGGTGCCCTCTTGGTTGCCAGGGCTCACTGCTGACTCACAGTGAGTCTGCTGTCCAGTGGTAGGACATGTGGAAATGGTTCAAAGCTGCTCCAGGGGAGGTTTAGACTGGACATTAGGAAGCATATTTTTACTGAGAGTGGTCAAACACTGGAACAGGCACATTAGAGAGGTGGTTGATGCCCCAAGCCTGCCAGCGTTAAAGAGGCATTTGGGCAATGCCCTTAAAAACATGCTTTAACTTGGTCAGTCCTGAATTGGTCAGGCAGTTGGACTAGATGATCATTGTAGGTCTCTTCCAACTGAAATAGTCCCTTTTACTCTAAATAGTATTAGGTAAAAGTATAAGTTATAGCAAAATAAATATGTATTTTCATAGGTCTTTAATACCAAGTTCCTGATTTCCCACATGGTTAATTCTCAAAGAGCTGCAAATTAAGCATTACTACCTTTTTGAAAAGTTCTGTAATTCAAAAAAATCATTAAATCCTAAGTACATTGACAGAACATTTTCTGACAGCATTATGCTCTTTAAATGTATACAGTCAAAACAAACCAGAACATTTTATAAGGTGCTGCAAAATTGTTCCAGATAGTACTACCTACTGCAATAAACTCCACAATTTCTTCATTCTAAATGCCAAGGTAAAAAAAAACATAAACAGTTGTTCTTGGAATTTTTTTTGAGAGGGAAAGAGGTGGGGAAGAGGAAGATGGAAAACCCGGTTACATTAACTCTATATTGCACAACATACTACTTTTCAAGATGTCTGTTTAATGTTTATATTCTCTTGCATTTGGGGGACTAGTTCTGATGCAAGCAACTTTGATAATTCAGGTTCTTCTGAGGAAACCATAACAAATATTTAAACACAAAAACATTACCTTAAAAAGTTTTGCAAATCAGAGATTTTACAGAGTTGAGGACAAAGCTGTTGGTTCATATGCAAGGAGCTTTTACCTCTACAAATTAATTGCAAACTCTGTAGGAAACATTTTTGTAGTTCTCTCCAGATTAGGCTAATTTTCCTGTCTCTGAGACCCAACTTAAAATCAGTAATATGATATCTGCTATAGAATTTATAGTTAATCTGCTTCAAAGCTTACATCCCAGAATACAAACACATGAAATTCATCTGTCAGATCTGGCATCCTGGTGGACAGTCTTAATTATATCGAGAAAAGAACTGAACAAGCTGGACAATAAAGATATCCTTTTGCTTTTGAGGGTGTACATGGATGACCCATCCCTAGAGCACATGGATAAATAGGTGAAGATGGGATTGTCAGTTACATTGGCCTGGGCAAACATGAAAATCTATTTTTCAGTATTGCCAGCCTGTCACCTTTCATGATCTGTAAACTCATCAATCAAGGAAGAAATTACACATGAAAACTATGTTTTTCAAATCTCAGAGGATAAAATTAACAGGAAATAAACATTTAGTCAATCTCATTTTTTAAGGCTCTTTTATCCATCAAGTTTCCAGAAGTGCAGCACTCCCACATGGCTGCTACCTCATTAACTCCCCTTTATCTTCCTTCTAGATCAGTAACTTTCTGGACATGAAAAGGGGGGTAGAGACAGGAGCAATCAAGTATGAAATTGAAGGCGAGCTACAACTCTACAGTTCAGGATACAAGTTAAATAGTGCTTGTGTAAAGGGTGAGAGAACAACAATCACTGCATTTTTTATAATTCTAATGAGTAACAGCAGCACAGTCTCACTTCTGAGCTTGTAATTCCAGAATCTGATTTGACTAAAGCTTCCACCATCTTAATTTTTTAAGGCTGATGGTGAGCAGCTACATTTCTCAGGAACTGGCTTACCAATGCTTAAGCCTGTCAACTCATTCCTCAAGCAAAAGTTGCAGCATGAGAAGAAAGTGAAATGATTCTGTAATTCTATGGAGAAAAGCTACATGAGCAGGTACCTAGCAAAAGTCATACAGCGACTGCAAAGAATGATAAATGATTTTATTTTCTTAATAATTTGAGGCAAGGCATTTTGCCTATGCATGAAGATTGTGACTGAATGAAAAAAATGTGAGAACTGGACATGATGAAGGAGGAGATGAAAAGTCCCTGGGATGGGAAATAAGTCAAGAAGCTGCATGAGATGCTATGATGCAAACACAAAAAGCATGCAGAAAATGGAATGGGTTGTGCAGATGGAAAAATGCCACATGTAAAGAAATGTAAAGAAAATTTTCTTTATGATCAATTCTGAAGTTAACAGTGTAAAACAACAACAGAACTAGTATGGATTAAAATTACAGGCCTCAGTAATAAGCAGTGTACTGTATCTCAGAATACCTGACTGAAGTGGAGAAGATAACATGCTGGGGGATATCTGAAGGTTGTGAAAGTAGAAATCCCAGAAAATAAAAGGAGATTCCAATTATTCCACATAGTTTAGTAAATACCATAATGGATGAAATTACAAGAAATTAGATATGAAGCTAGTCAGAAAACAGTATTTACCTTGATCCTTACCAGGATGATCAGATTCAAAATGTTACTATACAAAAGATACTTGTATGTATCTAGATTCACTAGTCCTTCAAAAACAAAGGCAACTCTTTTAATACAGAGGATGTTAAATTTAAGAGCTACTTAAAATGGAAAAGCTAGGATAAAAACTAAAAGGGGCAGCTAAAAGAGTAAAGGTTTGCAGAAGACTTGAAACATTTAAGGCCAACACATTTTAAGGCTTGAGGCAACTACATATAGTCATTCAAAAAGGCTCTAAAAAGACTAGACAATCATAACAATTAAAAACAAAATAAATGAGATTACTAAGAATAAGAGGACATATTTTAAAAGTTGCTGTGCTAGAAAAACGAGAACACTCAAAAAGAACAAGTCTGCAGGTTAAATGAAAAAACATGGTAGCTGGGTATAAAGAACAAACAAAACCACTCAAACAAAACCCCAAGATTCATTGCCTTTGATCTACTGTAGTAATGAAATGGTATTTTATCATCCCTTAGATATCTGGAAAGGGAGTATGAATTGCTTCCACAATATAAGAAGTACAGTGACTCTTTAATCATATATTTAGGATATAGAATGAACTTCAGCTGGGTTTTTTTGTGGAAAGAATGGTAAGAATTCCCTTTTTATTGGGGAAGGCATGAAGACGGCTTTCATTTTAAGCTTCTTTGGATAGGATACAAAATAAACAAGCATCTCAGCAGAATATTTCTCAGTTTTGAGCCCTGTGGGCTATCTTCTGCAGCCCATTATTATCTGGAAGCCCTCTTGATTTCAGTGAAGTCCCTATCTGAGTAATATATATTTTGTTGGCATTTCCTGAGTCTGTAACAGAACCGAAAGACAAGAGAAGCATTTTTGGTCATTTTGGTTTCCATTCTAGAGATGTTTATAACTTAGCTGGAGTTCATTTGAATAAGAGTAGGACTCTGATTCATGGGAATAAAATACATCATCAAAATAAAAAAAAAGTTTCATGATAAATTATTTGAAAGGCTGGAGGCCTTTAAAATTTTTCTAAAGCAGAAGTCTAGCAAGTTATGTGGAACTCAAAACAGCAGCTTCAGCAGTGTTCTTTGGAGAGCAAGAAGGAGGAATACCCTACTTTTACATGGACCTGGAAATGGCTATGAAGAGCACATTTCTGTACATAAAAACCCACAAAGCTAGTTAACATCTCAAGACCTTCCATGGGGTGAACCTTATTGGGGTGTAATATAGTGGCTGAGAAACTGAAACAAGATTACAAAAGATGTCTGCAGAACAGCTTGCAAAGGATCTGTCAAAATAACCAGCTTCATCAAGAGAACTCTTTTGACTGCGGTTTCAGTTTTGATGCATTCCTGTAATAAAAGCTACTGTCATCACAAGTGTGACACAATGTTTCTCAGTGACTCCAGAACAGGACAGACCAGAAGACTTAAAAAGATTTCTGTGAAATACAGAGATCAGAGTTTGTAACTCAAAGCCAATAGACAGAGCAAAGGATAATGTCATTACAGACTGCACAGCGTTCTTCTTGTAACTATTCCGCTTGACACTTGTTCATCATTTATTTGATGGTAATTACTAATTTTCAATGGCTTCATCTTTTTGAAATAGAAGAGGTGAACAGGCAAAGATTTAGCTGCATGTAAGGACCTGAATGCAAGGATGTCTTCATTTCATGTTACCTTTTTTGGCCAGGCTTTCAAGTACGCAGTGAAAAATTTGCTAAGAATACTAATAAGCTCTTACTTTGACAACTGTGCACAGAATTGTCTTTGTAAAAAGTATCATCATTCAAAACCGAACACACTAAAACTAAGCATCATTTCCCAACCTGCATAGGGTTAATCTGTACTGAACGTTCAAAGCACTCCACACATTCCCTGAATTCCCGGTTTCGGAGATGAAGGAGGCCTTTGGAACGCTGGGCACGGGCGCTTCGGTGCCTGGAGAGCTCCCAGGCCTTGTCATAATACTGGTGGTCTTTAAGAACATCACCAAGCAAACAATATAATCCTGGTGTTTCCTTTTTCTCTAACTCCCGTCTGAGTATTTCTTCCGCCTGTTAAAGAACAAAGAGAAATCAATTAATGATGAGATTATTTATTTTCAGTTACTTACCTACCTGAGTCGATACTGCTTTAGCACCTTGCAATCATCAGTTGAAGACTAAGAAGTAGGGCTAGTGAGGAAATAGTATCTTCATCCAACACAGCATCGAACATGAAGCCTAGATAGAATTTGGTTCCAAATTGATTTTTTAAAAAAAACAACAAAAAACCACTTCAACATCAACATATTATGATGGCTTTTTGTTTAACACACCAAGGGAAAGTAAACCATAAAAAAAAAGCAGCAGCTTTCTCCTCTTTTTACATCTTAGGTATGTATTCTGTCCCAAGAGCAAACCCCAGTCCTGGACATCAAACCTACACCTACTTCATAGCAATGCAGTATCAGCACCATTAAGGTATCTGCAATCCTAATAGTTTATAATTTGTGGTTTTTTCATTCCCTAATAAGTACTCTTGCAATGACTGTCATTCCCTTTTCTCTAATTGCACCTTTCTGAAAATAGTGATTTCCCTTCTATTACATCTAAAGACAAATCCACTTTCATACTGTTGGTTGTAGAAATGCTACTCTTTTACACAAGATGCAGAAGTTATAAATAGATGTAGTTATAGATTTATCTAGTTTGAGATAAAATATATTCAATATATACACAACATTATGGAAAAGAAGACACAAGCTGTGTCTCCCAGACATCGATTATGGGCTATAACTAACTTTCAAAAGCTCTTTATCTCAGGGCCACCATCTTGCTTTAACAATAAAATTATTGTTTCTCTTTTAAACAAGAGACAATCTGCTTTCTGTGGCTTTTTGAAAAGACAAATACACTGGGACAGATGATCTGTTGTCTAGATTGAACTCTTACCTCAGTCCCCTGCTGCAAAAATGTAACATAAATAATTAAGATCAGTATAATTTTTCTATTAGAAAAGATCTACTTGGAACACCTCAACCAAGAAGGATCCAACACAGCCTACCACAGAATTAAAGTTCAACGTTGTAACACGAGTCATTCTTCTATCATATCTAGTTTATCTAAAAGGAAACTTGACATCATCTCTGCATATAAATTATTACTGCTTTTCTTGTTTCTGTAAGAATTGCTTTCTTTGACCTTCAGAAGAACTCTAGAGAAGCAAAATCTCTTACTCCAATTGGTAAAATTCATCAAAACTGTACGAAAATCACCTTTAGAAAAATGCCCTTTTTTTTACTTTGTTTTGAAATATTTAATGCATAGTAATTTTAGCATCTCATTCTCATTCTTACTGCTACTTTTGTTAAATAAAGTAACAGTAAAGCCTACAAATATTTGAAGTGCACAAATGTGAAGAAGGGATGTATTGTTCAGATTCTTAAAAGAATCTTAAAACTAGCAAAAATGGAATCCCATTAAGGAGAAAATTGGTGCTTGATTATTAGGAAAATAACTTGATGGCAAGCACTTTTAAGAAAGCCAAAAAAACCTATTACTTAATGTTTAAAATTAGCCCAGTCAAAGCTCTAGAAAAATCTTCTCTAACTAGAAGACTGTACTTACAGAATCATAGAATGGTTTGGGTCAGAAGGGACCTCAAAGATCATCTAGTTCCAACTCCCTTGCCATGGGCAGGGACACCTTACACTAGACCAGGCTGATCAGAGCCCCATCCAGCCTGGCCTTGAACACTTCCCGGGAATTGGTTAAAGTGCAGTGTACTCCTTCTTACCTGCCTCCATTAGTTGCTATGACATATTAATAATAGACCTACAGATTAATTTTTTTTCTAGAGCAGAGAGAGTTCTGTGCTTTATAATTGCAGTAATCACATTAGGCACCAAAGGATAAGGTGGATTTGTTTCCCCTTCAGATAAAGAAAGAAGAATGAAATGTTGCTGTGTAAACAGGAGATACAAGGTGAAAAGTGCATTGCATGCTGCTTCTTTGCCACTTCCTCTGCAGAGCACTCCTAAGCTCAGGTTGCTATTCTGTGGCAATGCCTAGACTGGAAACACAATCATTCACTAATGGTATTTCACATTTAAGAGCATAAAAATGTCATGTTCTGGTCTAAGCTTACAAAAATTCATTGCCAACATAAATATTTCAGCACACAGATAAAACAGAGAATTAAATAAGCAGAAGTCTGACTTTTTCTTCATCTGATTAGCTATCTGATCACCTCTCTGGCATGTTGCAAACATTTTTATTACTTAAATCTTTAAAGGCTAGTACAAAGTTCATAACTACAAACTAAAAAAAACCACAACAAAACAAACCTCTGTACTATAAAAACATTTGTCTTCTGCAAGAACAGATAATACTTTAAAAACAGGTTCATTCTGTTTAGGTTTTTGTGGAAAAAAAAATAAATTCCTTTATCCTAGCTTTGTAGTAAACTATTTTCAAAAAAGCACATTTGATCTTTGATAGGAACCCTGCTTCTACAAAACCAAATCTTTACAACAAATATTATCAAGAAACATTTTCCACACAGTTCACACAATATACATAAAAAGAAATATAGCAATTTATTCTTATCCATTAAACATGTATTAATGATTAATTGGCATATTTTATAACTAAAAGTTATATCTAAATTTAATAAGACTTGATACAAAAATTATCCATTAAAACATACCTAAAATGAAACTATGAAGATGTATTTATAATACTGCTTTTACAGAACGGTCTGCACCAGAATGGATGGGATTCAATGCTTAGTTCAAAAGTCACGTTGATTCAAATATGAGAAAGATTTAGGCGCTTATCTTCCCTACTATGGTTGGCATGGGAATTGAACTGCCAATGCTTCACAAAAATCTCCACTCATTGAAGAGGGGTCTAGTTTAAATAAAAGGTGGTGCCTTTTTATTACTCACTACACAGACTCCTGGAAACCAAGTTCAAGGTTCATCCTGCATTTGGCTTCCCAACCATAAACTTCCACTTGCCATCGCATCCACGTGCTTTTACTTTATTTGTTTCCTAAAAGACTCTCCTAGTCTCACTCTTCACAGATCTACCAGTTCTAATATTTGTCAATTAATTCCTTTGCTAGTTCTAAGTATTTCCTAAAAAGCTTTCATTTTTTCTGCTTGCGCATTATTTAGTTGGCTACCAGAGCAGCAGCATGAAGAAGCAGAAAGATGAGCATGGATAAAGGTAGCGACAGAAAAGGAAAGCTTTCTGGTTTTCATTTTATCTTCCCTGTAGCTTCATGCATGACCTTGGGCGAGACATTTACTCTTCTTTCTTAGCTTTGTAGCCACATAGAGGAATGCACACCTGCCTTCTATGACTGTTATGATATGTAGTGGAAATGAATCCAAGTTCTTGAAGAGCTCATGCACTAATAGTACTACTTCACATCTGGGAAGCCATTCCTGAATTTAAAGGTGAGCTTCTGAGATCTTGCCATATTGTGTTTCCTCACTCAAATGTTTTGAGATTATATGTGTTATGTCATAACAAGAAAAATAACCCTGCAGAACGTGGATTGCTGGAGTATGTTGGTCTAAGACCAGACTGCACATCATGATGTATACTCTGACGAGATGAAGGAACTGGGATAGGGTTGAAAATAGTGTTGTAAGATGGAATACCCAGCTGATGAAAAAAGGCAGATCTCATGCATCTATCAAAGGTCAGCAGCTACCATGCAATAGAGTTCTTGCCAGGGACAAAGACCTCACTTCAAATGGAAGAACTGAAAATTCACATTTCTGGTTCACCCTTTCTTTAGCAGGGAAATAGTACTGTTTTCAGTGTATTATCCATTTCCAGTGAGGTGGAAGAGATCTCTTACACCTTAACCAAATAAAGTTGTATAATGTTAACAATACTCTGGAAATCTCTGGGTCCCCCTCACAACTAAAAGAAGGAAGAGGGGCACTTTTCAACACCAGTCCTCACTACACACATGGAGATGTCTCCTTTTGCAACAAGTCTGCTAGCAGAATACAATGAGTAAACAATGAGAAAGCCACAGCAACTATCAACATACTGTACATTCAAATTTTATAATACTTTTTTAGTTCTTTTTCTGTGCCCTGTTTCACTCATGCCTTGCCACTCTGTTACTCTTCTGTTGACTCATGTTATAATATTAGTTCCTTCTAATTTTGTTCAGGTTATGAAACGAGTGAATATAGAGCCATATCTAGTAACAGTAACAAATCCACAAAAAAGTTTGCTAAACGTGAGCGACATCTTACTCTGCAAAATTTGTACTGCTACAGGGCCCTGTTATAACCAAATGAATTATGTATTTTCCAACTGCATCATGTGGAGCTTCACATGGTCATATATTTGCTCTGTTTCTTTATCAGTGGATAATTCAAAAGTAGGAAGAAAGAAGATATTACTTGGATGTTTAAGTACTCATCAAACACATTGATATTGTTGATATCTGAATGTTTTATTAGATGTTTCAGTATTTAAATTCATGTTTCCTACATAAAAGAATTTGTGAGTGAAAAACATACAGAAGTTTATTAAATAGCATTTGTTCTTTTGGGTAGATATATGCTAAACTCATTAATGATATGAACGTCCATTGACCAACATATTGCTCTAGTAGATTTTCATGCATTCCTACAAGAATAACTACCACATTTAAAAACATAAAAACATTTTTGATAAATATAAGCAGTTCATCCCCTGAATGTTTTTCAATAAGAAGCACAAATAGTCACTCTCCTTGGTGCACAGCTACGTTTCTAATTTTCTGTCTTTTTTGGTTTGAAGCTCCCTTTCTTCCAGCACTACTGTTATTTAGTACTTACATAGCATTTTCTGTTTTTCAAAGCACAGCACAATCCCTCATTTTGAAAGCATTTCTAAGCAGTTTCCTGTGTCAGATATCCTGTCCTATTCTCCAAGTGCCATTTTCATAACTCCCTAAGGGCAGTTTGTGAATGTAACTGGGACAGAATGTATTTCCAGGAAATGGAAAATATTGACCTCTATTTCTCCACTGTACTGAAAAGATTGTGATATTAACATACTATCCCCAAGGCATGCATAATGGGACACAGAATTTGCCAGCAAGACATATCTGTCAGCTTATAAAGACCAAAATCTAGGCTTTGATACATGACAATCAGAAAAAACATGGAAGTATGAGACATTCTGCTTTTTTTATATCTCTCTATTCAATAAACTTATGTTAAGCATAGTCTTTGTGCTTATGGTGTCATAAAGGCACACATACATTCATATATTTAATGCTACCATATGTCAAACAGGGAGAAAGAATGGAAAAAAACCCCCACCATATTTTTGTCTGAAACTGAATATTGCTGAAATCTATATGAATTCTGAAAATGTTGCTTGATAGTTTAAATTCACGTTACAGCCTTTCTGTGTGAGAGGTTGCACCAGAAAGTGAACACAGCTAAAGTTACATACAAGTAGGCATTGCTTCCAGGTATTATTTTCCAGAATCTTCCTACCATTGTTCTAATAGTATCAGAAAAATAATCAACAATAAGAAGGCTGATACAGCCTGCCACCAGCATTTTTAAACAGTTATGCCACTGACACTTAGAGTGAGGTGCTGGCTTTACCTTGTCTTGTTTGGCTCTGATCACACATAGTGGTAGCAGTGTTAAAGAAATTATGGAAAAGTTTAGGACAACATCAAAACAGACTTATCAAAATAAAGCCTTTTAACTCTTTTCTCAAATGTTTGATTCTGTAATTTGAATATATTAACATAAAGTAATTAAATACATCAAGCACTGATGTTATTCTATTTAAACTGTTTTTAAAAACTATAGTTAACAGTTTGAAATCAAGTAGGAAAGAAAATTAATATCCTCTTCAGCCAAAGTTTCAAGATGCCATCATGAATGACAGCTACAGCCTTCCTGAAATGCCCACACTACACCTTGCTGTCTATTGGTAATACTTAATTTAATTGTCCTTAAACATTTTCAAGAATCACTATCACAGTCTTCTTGCTTCTCAATTTATTTCTTATTTACCAACTTCTGTTTCATGTGGTTATTACTCCAAATAGTTTTTTTGGCATCCACCGGTTATGACAAGTTCATATACCATTTCTCTACTTTTCCTAAGCACACTTTGCTCATGATACCCTTGTAGGAGTGTCATTAGTGAGACAGCTAAAGCCGGACAGTCCTTCCTCCTTCAGATGCTATTTCAAGACAGGATCTCAGCTGTATAAAACATTTTTCTTACCTTTCCATGTTGTCCTGCTCTTTCATAGCAGATTACTGCATCTTCCCACATTTCCAGTTCCTCAAATATTTGTAAGGCAGAGCTGGTGCATCCCAGGTCAAAAAGTAAACTTGCAAGCTGACGCTGAAAGATAAGACGTTCCAGGTAACTGAAAATAGGTAAGTAAATACTATTTACATTTTAAAAAGTTGTTAGAGGCATTTCTGACATCAACAGCAAGGAGCAAACGGATAATACGGAATTATACTCCGTATAATTAATTAAAAGAACAATTAAACTTCAAGCTGAAACCTCAGTGTATATAGTTCAAAAACCCCCCACCAATTGAATAATAATTGTTGTGATTTGAACAATTTAACAATATAACACATAAATGGAAATGGGCATGGCAAGAATGAATTGACAGAGATGAATTTCCAGCCCTTAAATGAGGCACACGGTCCATGTGGCTGGAGAACAGCTGCTGCAGGATGTTGGGAATGCGAAGAGTGGGAAACAGAGGCTGAAGTAGGGAACTAAAGCCACTTCTAGCAATGCTTTGTCATAGTAATATATACCTGCGGAAAAAGAGAGAAAGGCTCTGAAACAATTTTGTTCAGTACTTGTGAGAAATCTCTGTCCCAAGCAGCTACTGCCAAAGGGTGTTAGTTTTTAGCCAAAGCAATATTGTATTTGACTTCAGGTTCAACTCCCTAGCTGAATTTTCCCCACAGTTAAGCCAACCTCTTTGTTATTTCAAATTCAGCAATTATTTCAGTTTACTTATGAAAATAAATGAGTTATCTTTTCAATTTAAAAACAAATAAGGCATGATTTTATGACTTAGAAAAGTTGTCTTTGGTCTTTATTTTTAAAGAGGAGATTAAGATTGCAAATAAGTTTTCACTTTTGAAGAAAGGTAATTTATTTACAGTGTATGACAGATATACAATTAGGTTTGCAAAAATAAATGGAAGCATCCTGTATAAGGGCAGCTATCTATGCTGTGAGATCCCATACAGTTAACCTCGCAGTGTTTTTGGCGATCCTGAATGAATTCTCTGAAATTCTCCACAGATGCAAAGGACCTCTCTTTATTGACTTGGTTCAGCATCTGTTACAAATCCAAGGAGTTACTATAGGGGAATAGTAACTGGTATTAAAAAAAAAAACAAAACACAACTGGCTATACCTCTTTGATGCAAATATGTAACAAACTCTGAAAACCTGTTTGTTAGCTTGACATTAATCACTTAGGAAAAGCCAACATTTCTTAGTGTCTAGAACTAAATCTCATTAATGTTTAATTAAATCTACTCAGAGTTAAATTTGGTAAAATATATATAGGCAATGTGTCTTCATTACTATGACTAGAAGACTGCAACCATCTTTCACTATAAATCCCCATTTTAGCATTTCTATCTTGGGCTTGGAAAACTGGTTTGCATTGAAAATGCCACTCCAACAACTGGAAATGAAAACCACATTTGATAGTTTTATTGGAAGTGCCTGTTGAAAGGTTATGTAGAATAACTCGAGAATGCTTGGAGAAGATATGATTGGTTAAAACAACATGTGCTGAGATTAGAAATCAAAACTGAACAAAACACCATTAAAAGTAAACAACATGAATACCTTTGGAGGTATGAAATGTAAACAGTTTTCTTGAGTTTGTTAAATATAGAATCATCAGATTAGACTTTATCGTGTAGATTTCTGTTCTAGAAAGTCAAGATAAACAATGTAGTTATGGGTAAAAAAATCCTGTCAGCACTAGTATAAAGGGGAATGTCTCAAACAAAAAAAAAGAACAACTCAAGTTGTTCTTCAGTGTACTATTGACTCCTAAATTTGGTTGCTTTCACCATGATCCACTTCCTGAAGTGAACTTTAAAAGAAACAAAGATAAAAGTAACACTATCATTAGTAAACCAGCAATAAATAGTAAGGCAGTGGCAAGATTATTTTAATAGGAGACATGTTGGAAGCTTGTAAGTTTTAGTCTATTATTTATTGGAGGGAAAAGGAAAGTAAAGAAGAATTGCACTAACAATCAATTACTTCTGTGCATGACAGAACAAGACATCTGAAAGCAAAACACTGTACAACTTGATTTCTCTCCAGAAAAAGCTGGTGTGGGTTAGGTTATGTCTTTATTTCTACAGTATTTCAACTCAAGGTCATATCACGCTCTCTTGACTTTGGAGTGATGCAGTATTAAAAATAAGCACCATAGACTTTTAAGAAAAGCTTGAAATGAGATTGTTTCACACCTGTATGGCCCAACGTGGAGGCACCTGACAACAGTAGAAAACCTTCATGCGTTCAGATGCTGATGTACTCGCATTTTCAAACTGGTCTGCAAGTGCCTGTAAACGCAAAGTATATCCTGATTTAGTATTTACTTAGATTTAATCAACCTGAAAAAATCCCACAAATTCAAAGCATTACAAATTTTAGGCAATCTTTACATACTGGAGAAATTATAATCAAGATAACACTAAATGCCAGTAAACTTACACCATAATATGCTACAAGCCTTTTTATTACCCCACGTAAGAAAATATAATAAACATTTATGTAAAAACCCTTTATCACAGGCAATAATAGATTAAAAAAAACTTTGAAGATATTCCAATTTCAAAGTGTATGTAACGGGAATAAGAATCAAATTTACAATGTCAAACAAATATACTTGCAGAGTTAAACTGCATCATATATTAAAGTGACTTTGCCTAATGCATTTCAATCCTTTAGCTAGTTTTCTCCTACAAAATAATTGATGTACTTTAGGCATGACATTTCTTATTAAAAAGACAAACATATTATAGTGGACCATGGTTTTGGAAACACAATTCTAATACAGAATAAATTATTGTGACTTGGCATACAATTCAATTCAGGCTATTTATTTTTCTTTTGGTGGAGCTTTGGATTGTTGAAATGTTTTGTTCTGAAGCCCTTTGAAAGAGAATGGTAACTTTCACATAGCAAAACTGCACCACTAAGTTTTTCTCTGAAAACCCACTATGAAGTGATGCCTTAAGGTCCATCTGGTTTTTTGATTTTTCTAATTTTTATAAGTTTTATAAGTAGTTAGATAGTAGAAGTAGATTTAGAACCAGCAGCACTCATTCCCTTACCCTTAGCATAGTAACTACACACATTCCCCAACCCTCTTATCTCAATTCCCCATAACAATATCCCCTGAATTCCAGTAGAAATGTTTAGTCTCTCTTTAAGATAGGCCTCTTCTGTTTGAGGACATCTAATCTTGGCCTGAAGCGCAAGAATACAGTCAAAAACTGGGTGAATGTGTGCCCCCTGTGCCCCGAAGAAGATGAAGATTGATGAAGAAGGCGTCTCAGAGTCCCCAGCCCCAATTCCCAAGGGGCGTGACTGAGGGTGGACCAGGGCAAAAGCCAAAGGGTGGGAGAACCTCGGACTGGACAAGCAGTATTATAAATTGTAACATGGGTAACAGAGGGGCAAGCGCCCATCTTGTAACTTTATGCCTAGGCACAAATTAAATCCTTTCCTTATCTCACCTTCAAAATTAATTTGCCTCGGAGTTTTTTCTCCCTGAATTTTCTTTTAGGCATCAGAAGTTCTTTAAATCAAAATTCAATATCAAGAAAAATACAGTATTAAAGGAAGCTATAGCCAGAAAGTTGGTTGGGAATTTTAAGATAAGAGAGAAACTCTCTTCAAATGCCAGTCGTTACTAAAGTAGCAAATATAAGGCCAGAGGTATAAATAAAAGAATATTAAGCTACTTGTTTTCACATGATTCACTTACCAAAGACTTGCTTATAACTCAGTCAAAGACTTATAGACGGAGCTAGACAAGTTGTCAGAATTTTCTCAGCTTTCTGTAAGTGAATGCAAAGATTCCCAAGCAAAGGGAAAAAATGTACAGGATCACTTCCCTCTCTTTCTCTCTCTTTCTAAATTCAACTGTTGGTTACCCAATCTATATTAATAATGCTAATGATAGCTGTATAAAATCAATTACATGATTTAAACTGCTAAGCATCTTGTAACTGCTATTGATGTTTATGGGATTTACTAAGTGGCTTCAGTCAGCAATAATTAAGGCTTTAAATCCATGCTTAACCTCCCAATTTTAAATACTAATATTTAAAATATTCAATCTTACTCACATTCTTTTTAATAAAATTATCTCCAGAGACCTATTCCTCAAGATTATCCAGAAACCTATGGCAAGAAAATGGCTAAGGTGTATTTGTAGTAAGGAAAAAGACAGACTAACAAAATCACATTCCTTTAAGCAGTTTCAGGCAATCCAAAAGGAGTTAGATTAAAATAAAACTTTTAAAGTAATATTATTTAATTACAGACTTGAATACAAACTACATAAAAAATGATATTTTGTTGGTTTAGTTCTGCTGAAATGTTCTAGTGCTATGCAGAAGCACATTTTTCTACACTCTGTTGCAACAAAAATTAAACTGAAAAATCATCCAATTCCTTAGGGAATTATTTTATGAGACCAGACAAAGTAGTAAAATAAAGTTGAAAAATTTAAAAATAATAACCACTCTAAGCCTCAGCAAAGCCAGAAAATCCTAGATACATCCTGCAGAACAATTTTTTTGAGGAGACCAGGAGATGGAAGGCAAAAAATGTTTTAAGTCAATCAAAATGTTTTGTTCTTGTTTTAGCTTTTTGCCCCCCCTTCTAAATTTCTATTGTTGCATAAGAAAAACTGAAATTCAAAGAAAAATTTTTTTTAAAAGCAATGTATTTTATTGGAAAATTTGTGGCCATACCTTTTTTACACTTCACAAGCAGAAAAGCCTTATGTAAGTGACATGCTGTAGGAGAATATGACTTAACAAGTACAATTCTCCCTCTTCCCAAAACAAGTACTCTGTTCAGAGTTCTAACAAAAACTGAAAGTGTAAGTAGAATATATGAATATTATATATTCCTTAAAAAGAGTAAGTGGCAATGAATTTAGAAGCCATTAAAATCCATGGTTTATGCACTCTCTAATAGGTTAAAAAAAAAGCTCTGACAGTTCATCCTAATAACGAAGTATAGAAAATAAGTTATTAAAAAATTGAATTCTATGTTTCTGAATTATGCTTGAAGAGATAAAATTTGGGTTGTATAGGGGCAAGAAAATGAGAAACCTAACATTATTGCACAGCTGATATCTAATCATAGAACAATAAATCAATACAATCAACAAGAGAGCACTGCCAAGTGAGCATTCTTTTTCATTAATAACCTTCAACATAAATACCATGTAATAAAAACCCTATGTAAATACAAAATACTTGCAACAGTCAGATGTAGGATTTTGTGCCTTAGTTTAACTTGAGACTCAAACTCCTGCCTTAAAAGTTGTTAAAAAGAAATACAGCAGAAACTAACTAAAATTCAAAACTCTAAATGATACATCTGTTCTTCCATATGCAACATTTAAAAACATTTAACTTAACAGGTCTCTCTCCCACCATGTAACACACCCTTTTCCCAAGGCTTGAGCTGTCACAGATAACGAGTCCTTAAGTCAAAAATCACAGTAGAGAGGTACAATTAATCCAGTCTGGAAACAACAAAACCAGATAGTTTTGATGGAATTTTATATCGTTAGCAAAGATCACATTATTGCCACATGAAGGCAGGAGAAGTCATTCTTCAAAATATAATTCCTTCTCCCCACCTCATACTCTGGCACGAGTTTAAGCAGTACAATAGGTACTGCCTGTTTGGGATGTTAATTTAAAATGATCACATTAGCATTTTTATTACTGTACTAATCCACCTCAGTCTACTCATTTTCCTAATCAAACTCAGCTGGTTGAAGTTTATGATTAAAGTACATGAAGTTTGTAAAGGATTTTTCCCACTGTGGATGTCATTCCCATACATTCATTGCCACTGTACATCCTTGCTTTGCTTCTATGTTCAACATACATGTAACATCACTAAGTAGTCCTGATGATAAAATATCAGCTTTGATTTTTGAGTCTGACTGAATTTCAGTCTCTTCATCCACTCCATTATCTTCAGTGGCTGACAGAGTTAGATCTTTTTTTCTTTTTAGCCAGTCCCTATCTCTGTATTTAATCTCTGAAAATACTATTATACCCTCAAGGTTTCTCAGAGTTGTCATTTTCTATGACATAATGCCATTTGATTTTTCAATCTACTTACAGTACAGCTTTTTAATTTGTTATTCATCCAACTGGTCTGAAGTCCCTCCCACAAGATTTTGTCCTGTTTGTTAAAATATAATCTTCATGTCCCTTTTGCATCTGAGGTAAATAAATGGCAGACTTTAACATCCTTCTTTTTATTTTTAATCTGTTTATTCCAGATTAAATAGTTTACTTATTTAAAAAAGTCCCCTTACTATGTAAACCTGTAACTATATGCAAACATTTTTCCCATACATTTCACTTGAAGGATCTCCTGATTCAAGCTTATTTAGGGAAAAATTCACCCCCAAACCAAACAAAAAAGCCCCAAATGCCTGTCTTTTGAAAAAAGCAAGATATTAATTACTTATCAAAAACTTCTTGGAAACAGCATAAGACCTTTTTGCTTGTGCAGCAACTATTTAATTTCATCTGGACCTCTCACTTCAAAATCACTGAGGATAGGCCTACTCATATCCAAACCCAATATTGCTAATACTGTTGGCCCCAATAAAACACTTTCCTCAAAACAGTCTTGACTTTTAGACAGCATTTTGTTCACGCTATTTCAACTCACTTTCTCCCAGGTTTTCATATCAGTAACACACTGCACCAATTTTCCCTTTACCTATGTTTTCCAGCAAGAACATTTCCAGTTTTTGTGTTCCAGTCACAACTCTTCCATTACATTTCTTTCACCTGCACAACTGCTTATTTCACAGATAGTGTCAATCATCATAGCTTGTTTATTTTGTTTTCCTGTCTTGTCCCACTGCTAAGCAGGTATCCGGCTGTTTCCCACCAACCACACCCGATTTAAAAACATTTTACTACTTTAGTACCTGATTACTTGCTATGCATTTACCAGTACCACTATCTCTACCCTTGTTAGCATATTATATTCCCTCACACCCTTTGATTTCTCCTGGTATAACTGACATTCCTCTTTATTTACGATTTTATAGGCAGGATGATTAGACAAGTTTTTTCTAGTCTTCTGCTTCTCAGTCTAGAGACCTTGTCAGCCTGCCAGAACCAATCCCCAGTTAATAGCTCTGGGACTGCAGTGGAGATTGTCCACCAAAGAGTCCTTTCTACCTGAAAGCTCACAACAGCCATAAACCACAACGTTTCTCTATCACCTAATCTCAGCCAACATGGTGGCTGTGGCATTATCTTGTTCTGCTCGTTTTCCTCTAATCAACTCTAAGATGCCTCACTTCTTACCTGTTTTTACCATATCTGACATGGGTTTAGCTTGATCTATGCCAAAGGAAACTTATATTGTCATGTGTTCCACTTTCCCACTATCGCCATGGTCCAGCATGTACTACCCGACTAGTACCTTAATCCCCAGCAGAGAGAAGAGGAAGAATGGAAAAGTACCTTTCAGGCTTTTCTAACATGTAAACTCCAGACACACTTTCACGATACTGTTGTGATCCTCAGGTCCTTTTTCTTGAATTTCTCCCAAGTCTGAAGACTCCTTCTGAAAATCCCACAAATCAGCCTGAATAACCACTCTGCTTAAATAACTGTTCCCATTTTCCTTGACCTTCTTCTATTTCTGTACATTACCTCTGTATGATTTATAAGCAGCAAGTTGATGTCACAACTCTACTGCTTGTGTATTCTAGCTGTTCTTATACAACCTATATACCATTATAAGTGCCAAAGTAAGGACACCAGCTTCAGGACTGCCTGGCTGGATCTTGGCTTATGAGTCAGCCACAGAAGTGCCTGATGACGCAGTTGGAATTGTTTGACTGCTTGGAAGAAAGATGTTTGGAGACAAAGGGGCCAAGAGATAAAAGCACACCTGTAGAAAAAACAATCCTAGTGTCTCATCTCATCATTACTATGATTTCTAACAATTTAGCAGGTGTTTAGCCCAAACTGAACTTAGCTCACCTATGTTATTTACTCAAGAATAATGTAGAGGAAAGCTTTGTAAAAGTAACAGCAACTACATGTGTAACTCTGGCTGTAGAATTACAAAGTTCTTACTTTATTCATAAGCTTATTTTAAAAATTGTAAATAAATGGGAAAAATCAAAAAGCTCATTTGATTTCCTACCACAGAACCTGCTCTCACAGATAGAGTTTTTACTGCTTAGTATTAATGAAACAAAAAGTGGGTACTTTTAAAGTTTATGCAACAATAAGTTCTTGTGAACCCGGTAATACTTACACGTCTGTAAAACTGCCAGAGAAACATCGTTAAATTAATTCAAACTTTCACACAGCTTAAGATTTAATTCTAAATGCTTTAAAATATTTACTTCTGGAGGTTGTGATATTAAAATACTTGTCTAACAGAAAACCTAAATAATTCTTGAAGCTTTAAAGCATTAATTGGCTTTATTATTTTTTAAATTGTCCTCTGTCGAATTACATTTTCTAACAATAAAGCCTGAAAAATGCTGCACAACAAAGTATTACAGTTCAATTTAATTTGGGATGTATTATGACAGGAAATGTCACAGCCTTGTTCTGCAACAGTAGACTCGGAAATACGTAAATACAGAAAATTACAAATAAAAGCTGCATTATCCCTGAAGAAAACATATATAAACAGTGTCTAAAATTCAGAAACTGTATACATACTAGAAAACGGGTGACAAATACAGATAATTAAATATGCAGAATAGTTAGGATTTTCCAAATTTTCTTTCCTGTGAATTAGATCAGATATTCCAAGCTTTTCTAAAGTACTATAACTATTTTAGTACCTTGTGGATATGCAATTGGATCTTCAGTTACACTCCTTTGGTAATCTTACTTTAAAAAAAGCATAACTCCCCATATTTACATTTCAAGCAACAATCTTGTTTCAACAGCTCTTTGTCAAACCAAGAGCTCCTGCAACCAAGACCACTGGGACAAACTGAGGCATACATAGACTTCTAAAATCCAATGATCAAAATACTTAAACTACGAGTGAAGCAATGCCAGAAACTATGAAACAATAAAACCAGCTTTCATATAACAATGCAGTGAAGTTTAGCTTAATGGGAGAGAATAATTTCTGGTCTAGCCTAAACCTCATGACAGAGATTATGAGCAAATAGTGATTACTTTATTGATTGTCAAATTTATCATCAGAGAAATAGATATAAACCCAGTTCATTCGGACATACTACATTCAACCATTACTCAAAACAGCACTTTGACATTTCAGACAGGACTTTGTTGCTTGGAAACTAAAATGACTTCAAGGAAATAATGAGCTGTCCTTTTAAAAGCTCACAGACTATATATTTCTGTTAAATGATGAAAATCTCTGAATGTCAAGAATTAAGGCATCCAAACACACAACAAAAACTATTAAGCAAGGATGTATTTCAACATCAAGAAGAAACCTCCCACTCATTTATCTAATTTTCAAAGGAGAATTATGACATTAAATACTTGAGGAAAATTTATTACAGTGATCACTATTATAAATTAAGATTTCTGATTCATGGAAACTCAAAAAGACCATTTTTCACATTGTGCAAAGATGCCAAGATGAAGAGCTCTGCTTACTGGGGATTTTACATTATTCACATTCTCAGGAGGATAAAAATGTTCTGTGAGAACTCTGCAGAAGTTAAGTGCTTAAAAGGACAAAAATCTTACCCCCTTTTTTACACCTCATTAAAATACAAGTCTTGGGTTCATTAAAATCTTGTAGCCTTGAAGACTTGTGTTTTTGCTCCCTTTGCAAAGTCACCCTTTCGGTCTTTCTTCCATTATTGCTTGTTAGGATTATCCTCAAATGGTGTGTGCACTTAAACCAACTAGAGGACCACGTATCACACTGTTCCCTAGGAACTAACAAGTGGCTTGAAATTTGTTAAAGCTAACTTGACAGCGTTGTATAGCACTGACTGCCTCATCTGTATTGCAAATGAAGGGTTACAGAGTGCCTGGAACACAGGAATTGCAAAGATGTCTGGATGCTTCACAGAGAGAACCTAGTAACAAGGTAACGTGACTCCGGAACTATAGAAACAAGGAGTGCTTGAAACAAAATTAACTGAAACATTCAAGGAGAAGACTTCAGGATGCAAGTTTTCAAAACTAAGTCTATTTGCACTAAAAGAAGTGTTTTAACTATTTTGCTCAATGCTTTGGTAAAAATTTCTCGATTGTATGTAACCACTACACTGAAAGAAATCACAATGTCTAGTGACCCAGGTTATTAGTTTTTTCAAAAAAAGACACAAGAAAATGGCTCCAGTTTCTAGCAGCTTTATATACAGAAGGAAAAGCACTGATTTCTTTTAACTGAAATGAAACAAAAATTTTCTCTGCCTATTATCTCAAATTAGCATAATCCCTTTTTAAACAGCAGACTAATTCCTCAGCTAATACTTTGCTTTTTTTCCCTCTCCCACCCTAGATGAGACACAGAAATCTATCTGAGCTGTAAAAACAAGAGGTTCTTGTACTGGATTCAGCACTACTCACCACACAGTAATCTTCTAGTAGCTTATTTTGATGGATTCTTCAGTTAAGGGCGTAAGTACTAATAGCATGCATACAGAACACGGATTATCCTCTACTATCTCCTATTTCCTTATCCCCCTCAATAGCTAAAGAAACTTGGCATCAGCAATTCCTGACCAAATACTTTAAAGTTTCTGGGCTGAGAAGAATGCCAGTAGAGGCTTTTTCAGGACAGCCATCTCTGTGGCCTCTGTATACAGGGTTGATTTCATTGTTAGCACCCGGCATCAACCTGAGAATAACACAATATTCTCTCCAAGATAGATTACAACTACAGAATTTTCTAACATGTTTCAAGTTTGATGCATTTAAGGCTGTTATTCCCTTTAAAAGCATAACCAAGTTAACTTCTTTAAAACAAAGGTCATGTCCATTTTTCAGCAAAGGAGGAACTTGCTTGTCACCTAAGCTCTTATTGTTCTTCCACCAGGAACCATCTGTTCTGTTGTACTGTGATCTTTCCTACCATATACCAGACATTTGCATTTTGCTTATGGTAAATTGTGCAATAGTGTGTGTATATATACACAAGCAATTAAAAAAAAAAAAAAGAGACACTGTCTGTAAGTAGCAGAAAAAGTCTCACTCAAGCTTCATTGGGAAACATAAATAAACATATTAGAAATAAATATTACAAAAAACCATTTATCTATGGGAAAAAATTTAGAACTTAGGAATTAGATGGTCATTTCTGAAGAATGCAAACAACAAATACTTAAAGAATTTTAGAGCAAAAGTTCTTAAGACCTTGTTATTAATTGCAAGCATGCAAATGTTTTCAGCTTGCTCCTACCTAATGTAGTGACTGGATGGTATTTGGTTACACAAATAGATTAGTCAAAGAAAAAAACACAGCACAAACCAAAATGCACTGATGTAAGTTAGTGAATTTTTTTACTGGCAGTCACACCAAGTATAATTGGTTCATGTTACTAAGATTTCCTTAGATTCCTGGAAAAAGGAAAAAGAATATTGTCTACTCTTATCTAGACACCTATAATCTGAAACCATAGATATTCAGCTGCTTTAATTGCTCTTTTTGCAGTAATAGAAATAGCCAATTTATATATATATATAATTTTTTTTTACACCTGCTAAGTGCTCTTTTACTGATACCTGTTTTTCAAATATTTTCATACAGCTGAAAAATCTCAAGAACATCTTTAATTATTCAGTGAAGGGGACAGGAGTATGAAGAGAAGTTCAGTTACTTTTGTCCTGAATTGAATCAGAATGTCTCAGATAACATCTCGGGATACCCACTGTTTTCTCACAAAAAAAATATCTTTTTCCTAAGAATAGCTTCCCTATACAGTGAAACCTTGCCCGATACCCAGTAGTTTCTGTTGAAAAATTACTTGGCAGGAAATACACATTCTTCCAGTAGCTGAGCCTGACCCAGCAACCATACAGTGTATGATGGTAAGTCCATTAGAAATATGACACACGGGCAAAGTGTTTAAACTTTAGCAATCTCAAAGAAAGGCAGTCACATATAAAGAAGAAGTCTGTTTTCAATATATGTATTTTCTTGAAAGACATCCAATCCAGTTCTTCACGTGTTCCTGGAAAGCTCTCTATACATCTGGGAAAAACAAATGGCCCCCCTTATCATTCTCTGTTAATGATTGATCTACTCACCAAAGAGAAAAAATAAACATCTTCAGCAACAACTGGTTTGAAATCAGTTCAATTTCCAGTGAAAATGAAAACACTCTAAATGCATTAAATATTCCATGCCTGATTGTATGACATATTAAAATAGAAGCATATCAAGCTACCCTGAAGACTCAGTTCTTTTTAAAAAAGGAAGAATCCACAAAAACACAGTTCTTTCCACAATCATATAGCAGTCTTTGGTGTAGCATGTTTGGTACACAACCAATTAAAAAACCAGACCAAAATAGAATTTTCATTCAGCTGGATAAAGTCTTATGGTCTGTGCTGGTCACTCACACCAAACAGGTTGAGAGACAGAGACTGGACAACAAAGGATCTTCTGCTTCTTCACAAAAGGACTGGACTCAGCACACTAAAAACCTTGCCCAACAAAACCAGAGGCTGTAGAAACAAAGGGACATCAGTGCAACATGTACATCGTTTAATCTGTTAACAGTCTTCAATTGCTTAGCTGAGGACAATCAGCTGCAAGTTCTAATAGTACCAATCTTGCACTGGAAGCAATTTTCTTGCAGATCTTCAGGAGGAGGTAGCAGGCTGCTGCCAAAGCAACAGCACTTTGCTTTCAGTCACCCTGAATTATTTGAAGTACTCTAACCTGAGCCAGAGGAAGAGTACTGAAGGACAAATTAACTCTTCCACTGTCAGCTGCCACCATCTAGTTTCTGCTACCCTTTTTTTCCAGGGGAGAGAAGAACATGAGCCAGGAGTCTGCTGGGCTCTGGCCATCCATTCAACCCTCAGCCTGCACCCCTCATGGAGAACCAGAGGGAAGAAGGCAGAGTTCAGACCAGAGGAAATGGCAAGATGCAGCTTGGGAGCTCCTCAAATAGTTTAAGATCGCACTATAATTTGGCATTTTAGATCTTTTAAGTGTCTGAACTTGCAACATTATTAATGGTCTCAGCTTGCGTGCATTTTACACAGAGGAAAATGGAAAAAAGCAGAAATGTTCTGTGGTAGAATCATTTACTACATGTTTCTATTTCTAGGCAACTTCAGTGTTTGCACAGATCAGTATCTGGAAAAATGGGCAGGTATAGCATGTCAACGTGCGTAACAGCTACAAACAATAACATTTATGCCATTTAAAAATCTAGTTCAGGCCTGGTAGGTCATATTGCTTACAAAAACATCTCCGCATCTGTCAGAATGCTCAAGTCTTATCACAAAAATACAGCACTATCATTTACAATATTCAGACAGACAGTAACACTATGAAGAAACTGGATAACCGCAAAAGGAAATGGAAATACTGAAAAGAGTCAATATCTTATCATTATAGAACTCTACATACATCAATCCAAGTGATTATTTGAATCAATGGCCCTCAAATTGGTTTGGAAAGTTCAGAAGCCAAATATATTCCTCAATTCATAACTATAACTGGAACAAGAACTAAATTAGTTGAATTGGGTCAGAAAAATCAGTTCTCCTACATCCAGCAAACACTATAGCAAAATTTGGCTCTAGTACAATAGTTTCTAATCAACTGATTCTTTACACAGTGGATTCCCAAAATTTTCTACCTCTGAACATTCAGAAACCACAACAGTCACCATATTAAATATACTTTTTTAACCATCTGACCGGCCTGATCTATGAGAAATAGCAGTCCTCACTCCCCACTGCAGCATCACAGTTACAAACTAATTTTGAAGCATAAACATTTTCATTTTTGGAATTAGTTCATATTTTTGTAAATGATACAATCATTTAATCTAAAAAAAGAAGAATAACATTTTCCCTTGTTAATTACACAATAGTCCATTCTTTTCTATTTTATCTTTTCCACAAGCATTGTTTTCCTTCACTATTTCTACATTTATCTTGCAGGGATTTGTCACCAGTTTAATGACTCTTTTACAAATCCCTTCATCTGACTTTGTGTGAATCCATATTCTCAAGGTCAAAGATTACAAATCTCCACAGTTTATACTGCACAGTTTTGCTGCAGAAACTGATCTGCTGAAATCTTACCAGTGTCCAAGAAACAAATTTTCTGAAGTATTCTCCTCGAATATCTTTTCTGTTGACCTACATAACAAAAGCTAAATGCTTCCAATGTACTGTTCTCAGACTATACTCCGATTTAGCTATACAAACACTTTCTTGCCCCTAAACACTTGAGAGTAATTCTTTTCAGGTTTTATCAGATTTTCAACTGAAAATCTCCTTTGACAATAAATGCATTGGCTTCCCTTAAAATCACAGCTTGTATGGTGACCTGAGGAAGTAAAATATTTTTGTATCAGAAGAAAAGTCCTTCTGACAGACCATTCATTCTTTATTGAGTATATAAAGACAAGAGCAAGGACCACTAGTTATTGGGGCTTAGTAAGCTGGCTTTGACTTTTTACCTTTTCCAACTTTTGCAAATATTAGAGAACCACTGTTTCCATATTCATTCATTTTTAATACTTTTAAAACTAAAAGCAGTTTCCAGTCTCATTTCCTGCAATGGTTAAAGCAGCCCTAAAATACCTTCTTCTAATGGAAGAATTTTTCAGAACAATGCTGGATCACTTTCAAAATATTAAAAAACACACAGACAAACACTTCTATCAATAACCTTTGTCTCATTGTTACTGTACTACTTCCTAGCAATTGTTTCTGGACATCTTAGTTTCATTTCATTAAATAAGAAGGTGCTATTCATGCATGACTATGAATTAGTCTTTCAGGCCTGAATTCATCCTCTGTGTTATACAGGACAGTTCACCACAGCCTTGGAACTCCTTGAACTACAATAATCAATGCATTTAGTGCCTTCTCATCATGTTGAAAAACTCATGCATTTGGCAGGCTTTGCAGGGCAAGATTCCTTGGAGAAAAGAGATTACAAAGAGAACTGCTTTGTTTCATTTAACTGACTTACTTTCCTGTAATAAACTGATTACCACTACTGAAAGATAACTGCAAAACTATCATGATGAGGGCATTTTATACTTGCTCTGCATGTATTTTTATTGGTATGGAAAATTATTAAAATGTGAAAAGGATGCAAAATTCATTCTGTTTGTCTTAACTTAGCTTTCAAAAAGCCATTTTATGGAGTAGTTTCCATATTTTTAATAGACTACTACCCTTATCAACCAAAATATGCATACACGTTTATGTCACTGAAGGTGAAGAATAATTAACCAGAGAGAACTATTATAAATTTATGCAATTTCAATTAATATACTATTTCAATCAGCAAATAATTTTGGCAGGGTTTTGTTTGTTTCACTTTTTTGGTTGGGTTTTTTTAATTTGCATCTTCTGTTCTCTTCCTTTAAAAGATTAATTTTCACCAGCAATGAGAATCAGACTGTCCTTCTATTATACATAGCCTTATTTCTATATCTCTTTTTAAAACCATAAGGATTCAATGTAAACATGTTTAAGACAACTATCTTTAGCATAAAATTCCTGGGCTATTTTAAATTTAAATGTTAGAGAACGATAAATGGCATTTGTCCTGTCCTAAATAAAGATGTTAACTTTCCGTTGTTTTAAGACTTTTCTAGATGGAAATGGAAGTGTGATTAGCAAATAAAGCAAACGTACATTATGATCCAAATTAAATAGATTATAGGCCTTGTAACCAAAAGGCCACTATCAAAATAAGTTTTGCATTTACAATTTGCTCCTTTCTTATAGATATCTTAGAAATACATAGGTTCTGATTACACATTAAAATTAGTAGATCTCAGTGTTTTAGTCCTAAAAACCATGCCTTCTTGTCCTGTCAGCTCCCAAGGAGTTTCTCAATTCTGAATAAGCTAGGTCTTGAGCTAGGAAAGAAAACACACCTTTGCACCTGCATAGCTGCTGTTGAAGGCTGCTTTACCCTTTCAACATACTCTCATTCCAGATACTTCATTGGTGATTTTTACCAGATCATTCATCCAATTTTCTTTAAACCTCAGCATCAAAACATGTCCTGCTGGTATATTAACTGAGATTACTGATTCTAAGTGCAGTTTAAAACATTTTGTAATGAAATATCTAAACATTAATTGAATGTATCAATTTTTCTGTACCTGAGCTTGTATCTCAACTGTGTTATCACTTGGACTTTAAAACTTTGCTGTTCTACAGGTAGTGACTGCGTAATCAATATTGAACATATAAAAAGATATCAACATTTTTAAGGATTCAATATTCATTAAAAATGATAATTTAGCTGAATCCTTAAACAGTTATTCTACACTTCCTATTCTATTAAAAAAAAAAATCATTTATCACTCCTTGTTAACCATATTTCAAAAAGTGAGCATTTAGTAAAATTACACTTGTTTTACTGCCTAACTCTAGTAGACCTTTTATCTAAGAGGTTTTCCAGTCTAATTCTCTGGTAAACAAGTTAAAGTTGTTTCATTTTTTTCTATTTTATATGTTGAAAAACTGGAAAGCTACTGTTTATACAACACTTCCCAGTCTTTTTTCTTTATGATACTCTGGCAATTCATTCTTCTCCACTCTATTACTACCTTGTCCTCAGGCAAACAAACTAACTCTTCTCTTTAAACTTATTCCTTAAGTATCCCCTACATTTTTAAGTAAGATCATAATCCAAAGTCATTCACATTGCAATGATTTCAAATTCCAAAACTACTGAGGAAGAGACTACCTCTTGAATCTAATGGACTGGTTTCACTTATACAATCTCTTTGATGAGAGGAAAGAGAGAAAAAATAGTCAGGCATCTATACAAAAGAATTCAAGGTACTGGACTACCAGTAATATTTAGTTTTTGCATAACTCAAGGTGAACTTTTAAGATGCAAGATGATGCTGACAGTTTTAAGGAAGTATGCCAGGCCAGAAGTTGATTAACGTACTGAAACAGTGCACATCCGTATTTTTTCAAAATGAGTCACATACTAGATTCTTAAAGTGGATGTTTTGGTTTATTATATCAGGCACCAAAAATGTATCTTTCACTTTGAAAACAACTAAGCAACAAATATTCACTTAGGTTGTCAGAGTAACTTTGCTGAAAAAAAGCTTCAATTTCCTTACAAAAGGGCTTTTGCAGCTGGGTGGGGAAGAAAAGCACACAAGAGGAAATGAGTCCAACAATCCCAAATGAAACATAAAGCATTTTGATATCAAAATTAGCACAAAAGAGGTTAAGGTCATGAGTAGGAGATAACTGGATTCATGAGCGCCTTACATAATATTCCCTTTTTGTTTGAAACTGAGAGCAAAGCAGTGCACCAGGCAATTCAGAGCATCCCAATGCAACTGCCCTTTGGAATGTTTTGTCAAGCACTACCACCTAGAGAAGCAGGGTAAAACAAATGAGGTCTCTAATAGCACAGCAGTGTTACTGACTTTCAAAATATGAGCTTACCCTTCTGGACAAATATTGAACCCAAAGTTACTGAGTGTCAGTGCTTAGGATATGGGTTTCAATGTTAAAACCTGTTAATGACTTAAGCCCCCACTTAGAGAAGACAAAATCTTCAGAAAAGTATTTTATGATCTTTATGTCATTTACACTTATTTTTTACTTAATGTTACCTATATGAAATATAATTTTATAGTTATTGCATTATCTTTATCAAGCAGGTGTACCTTCTTGAATGTTTTTGTTTTCAAAGAAGCTCTTTCACCTGTTGATTGTTACTTCCATGATTTTTCAAAAGGTGTAAGCAGAACTCCCTCTAAGGTCTGTAGGAGCTAGATTTACAAGCTTACTTGTGAAGGATGGATTTAAAAGATGACCACTCACTTTCTGTTGCAAAAGCAAGAATACTGGTATCATCCATCAATTCAACATAATAGCTCTACATTAAAAATTAGTTCAGATACAGGCTAGCCTATTTGGCTTTCAGGGAAAAAATGTTCCCATTTTCACACAAGCATCATGCCCCCTTTTTAGTATGCCTGCAGGTTATTTATTTGCAGTGCAGCATCAGTCTTTCTAACTCTACTGTCTCAAATCCCAAACATATCTGGCTGACCTTAGCTTTAAACAGTGTCTTTATGTAAGTTAGGAACAGGAGAAGTAGTTGTAGTCCCTCTCCCAAAGACATCTGCATTGAAGGTTCCCCCTTCCCTATCAGATGACACGACATTTTTGTCACAGCTCCATCAATATAGCTGCATCCATGGGCCCCAAAACAGTAGACACATGTTTCATGCAATCATAAATGTGGGGACTCCCCCACGGAGGACAACTGCATCTTGTATAGATGCAGGTTCCCTGTTTGTAGCCAGTTAGCTGGCTTTGATATTGCCACTGCTGAACAATAGTCATAAAACAATTTGCACAGGGTGCAAAACCTGCAGAGGAACTGCATATACTTCAAAATAGTAAGTCTGCATTAAGTTCCAAGCTGTTGTGATTACACTGCTTTTATAGTTCCCAAATCAGTTTGTTTTGGGGGAAGGCACAACAGCAGTCAATGCTGAAAAATAGATTCAAAGATTTCTTACATCAGCTTTGCTTTCTGTTTTTCACTAAAGGGGGAAGTAAGGACAAGAATGGAGAAAGAAATAAAAAGAGCAACGATCACTGTCAAGTTCAAGTTGAAATACAACATAGGAGGAACAGACAACTGCCTTGAGATAAGGTAGAGTCTAGTTTGTATTACTTGGCACATGCGCTGGACAATGTGATTGTCCACCAGTATGGGGCTATTTCAAAACATGGTTTGTTATCTCACCTCGGGACACCTATCTCCAGATTTGTAATGATATTTATGACATAAAAGATTCATCTATTCAAATTTATTGACAGCTGTAAAGCTTCATCTATTCAATTTAGCAACAGGTGGCAACAGTGTGCCCTCCATGTCATGCAGCTGGTCTGTGGAACTTTATTATTTAAATTGTTTAGTTCATTGAAGTTGAGCTTCTGTCTCCCAAGGCAAAGCTTAGGCAGAACGATGTTAATTTTGTGTCCTGGTACTCATATTTTTCTTTGCAACTTACTGTCATCACTTTGTCTACGAAAAAGTGGTGTTCAATATGGCTTAAGGATTCTCTTACCACCATCATTCAAAATGTCACAACACTGAGTGAAGAGAGTCTGAAGGGAGAAAAGTAAATGCCTTCAGAGCTAAGATTCAATGGGAAACATTTTGAAAAAAATGGGAGGCTTTGTATTTTTGGCTTCTTTTTGAGAGTGCATTGACAGTAGAAGTGGAACAGCTCAGGTGCTGAACATAATTGTCAAATGAGCAAAAAGGTTTGTACTTTAAAAGCAGTAGCTGAGAAAATATGAAGAAACTTTAGCACAGAAAGAATGGTTTCATTCTTTTCCCCACACTAGGTAATAGTGCTGATCCAAACTGGCAAAACCAAGAGCGCGGTAGAAAACTTCTAGGCAGAAATCATTACTTGGAAAATTAAACTACTCAATATTCTCTTTTTCACTAGTGGTACAAAACCACTTCAATTATTCCTGAATAACTCTTGGCAGACTGGATCTGCGATTCCCCTCCCCCCAAACCCCAGAATTGCAGAGTGGAAGAAAAACAGAAGGAGCCAAGCACCACCACATTAATTATTTTGAAGTGTGCTAATGAGTTCAGTGTATTCCAGACTCAGCTGTATCATGTAACATCTTCTGTCAAATATGTCATCTCCTTAAGCAAAATGAAATACGTTCTGGAAATGTGTGTCTTGAGACTGAAATAATAACTATCACCAAGAGGTCACTCTCTCTTGAGATTGCTTTCTGAAGTAATAAGGTTTATTTCTTGGGTTCTGGAGACCTTGTGATTTTGTGTAGAATTCATTAAAGAATGGTTTCATAAAACACCTGGCTTTTTTCCTCTTTTTAAACACCTTTCAGAACATGTGCTTTAATAATAAATACAATTCATAATAGTTGAGAACTATTGGGATATCAATGCAGGATCTCTACAGGATAGAAGAGGGCTGTCTTCCACTTACTACCCTCCTGAAGGAAGCGAGTTAAATCTCTTTCAGTTCTCCAGTATATCTCAGATCCCAGTAATTTTCCACTAAAACTTTTAACTTCACGTGAAAAATATTTATTAGCAATTAATTTTTCTCCTCCTTCCTGCCCTCTCCCATTCCATCCACAACTAAGAGCAATTATTAAAATCTTATTTAATGTACTCCTAAAATACAAGAGGGGGTTAAAGAACAGAAATAAGAACTCCTAGTACAGAGATCTAACAGTTGAACTAAAAGACAGGTGCTGTCATTCCCTTGGTCATGCTATGTGTCTCTGTTGCTTCGACTGTGGTCTTGAGAGGTCTGATCAGAAAGATATATGACTTAAGAAGCAAAAGAAGTGGAGAAAATTTGTTAGCCTCAAACCCCTCTAGATCAGCTTTTGGGAGGAAGACTGCTTCCCTCTCCTTTTTGAACTCTTCCTTTAAATGTTGAATTTATCCAACGTAGCACAGCCGCCAAATAAGGAATTTGGCAAGGAGCTGACAGTTTAGTTTTGAAAATAAAAAGGATATGTTTCTGTGATAAATGACATAACTTTCTTCCATAACCATTTAAAGATCATCAATAGGAAAATAACAAAACAGCAAAGCTGCATGCAAGCTCACAGAGCTCCAGACACCAGTTCTGTCAGATCTGTATCAGCCTTTTCTTCATACAGACGTATATAAATTTGTTCAGATTTGAAAGAACTGAACATCAACTAGCATGTTTCTATAGTAAGAACAATTTAAACAAAAAAAAAAATCATTATTTCCCTTTTTCATACACACAGAAAAACATTAGTTGCTGGAGAAAATGACACTCTGAAGTATTATTTAAGTGAAAATTACAGGGCAGTTGACAGAATTCCCAACCACATACATCTGTGTATGACTAAGGATATAAAACAAGATCTCATGTGACCTTTCAATCTTAGACATAATGATTAGCCTATAATATTGCTAGTCTGCTCCCAGCTCTCCTGAAGTCCTATTAAAACACCCTTTTCAAGACACATTTCTCTGCCCCAACAGGCAAATTCCTTTACTGCCAAGAATAGCAAGCAGGAGAGAACCATATGAAATACTGCATGTGTTGTACGACGTGCTAGGAAAGCCAAGCGATCAGCTTGCAGGCATGCTGTCACCAGGTGTAACGAGCAGCACAAAATACAGTTGGAAAAGGGGCACATAACAAGCTGATAAAAGCTGCAAGCACAGAGGTAGCCAGTGTAACCACCCAGACCACGCTGCAGCAAGTAGCTGTAGCAAGTCACTGCAGGATAAGCCTGAGCAGGCTACTGGCATAGCAGGCACATGGCAACCTCACTTCTTTCACTGTTGGCCCAGTCCAGCAGTAAATAATGCTCTTGCTTCTACTCCACCAACCTTTGTACAAAGCAGGGCATTTTAATTCATTTCGCTCCTTTCTTAATATTTTAAAATCCACTGAAATGGAAGAGTACACTCATTTCGTACATCAAGAAACTATGGTGGGATTCTATCCTTTATGTTTTAAACTGGTTTGTTTGGTTGTGGGTTTTTTTTCTTTTTTTTTTCTTTTTGTTTAATCATCCCTCATTTTTCTCATTTTTTCATAGCTCCTAGACCACTCAATATTCCTTTTTTCTCCCTCATTCTGTTACTTGAGCTCTGACTGCACTTTCAGCAGTAATCTGTGGATTAACAGTTTATTCCAACCCATTTTCCACTATTAATAGTGTCTGAATTACTTTCTTACAATAAGAGGTAGGTGAAGATCCCAAAACTGATGGAGAAATAGCAAGTGTCTGGTTATGTGGAGAGCTATTTATCAAAAAACTATCCCCATTTTTTCCTGTTTTCTCCCCCCCACCATTTTCCTTTCTTTCCACAATAGTACTTCCCACACTCTTTCACCTACACCCAAATGGAAAAAACCCAATCACCTAACCTTGAAAAAATCATACTGTATCCAGAGACACATTTGATTTGGCAGTACCTTGATCCAGACTTCTCTATATGTTGTACTGGTCATGATTAAATATTCTAGTGGAATGTAAAATAACTGCTTTAGCTTTCAAATGCTGTTTCCTTTTCTTAGAAATATGGTTGAAAAAAGTGTTGGCTTTAGAAATCTTTAACCTTATTTCTGTGGATCCAAACCTCATTTAAGCAAAAACTGGACAGAGACAACCAGTAGCATCCAGGAGAAGTTAAGAAAAAACATATCTCCTCCTCACTTGTAGTTAGCTACTAGCTGAAGTACATTCCAGAGCACCAAGAATGATAATTTTAAAAACTGTTCCAAAGACTACACTATCTGTAGTTCGGATCTTTAGAGTAATCAGAAAAAGGGTTTGAAAACGATCATTCCAATTCCTTTTGAAGTTTTCTAACTAGAAAAAAAATTACTTACAAAAGTTTTATAAAAACCCTTTGGAATCAAGTAGGGATATATTTAATATTTGGAGTGTGGCAGCTAAATTCAAGCAATATGTCCTCATTTCAAAACCAGTTGCAATTATTTTCAAGTGATTAAAATAAGTAAACAAATATAACGAATCCCACAAAAAAAGATAGTCAAAAAATGCTTTTTCTGACAAACCAATGCTGTAGCCTGGCTTGCTATATGGCTGAAAAGCAGCATATCCCTGCTCAGTGATATTAATTTTAAAAGATGCTTATCAGCTTCAGACCCCGCATAGAAGCAGGTAAGGGTAGAAATGGGGAAAGGAAGGAGAGATAGGAGATACCCAGCATCATGAGCCTATAATGGCTCATGCACTTTTCAGACAAACCCTAAAATAATGCAGAAGATTTAGTTCACCCTTAGTCAAGCTGTTTTACAATAATTTTTATAATTCCTTTAGAAAATTGATATTGCAAACAACTGTATTTACACCTCCTCCTTTAACCTAAGGGCTATCTATCTTTATTTAATCTTTCTACAGCAATCTGAACTCGTAAACATGAAATTATAAAACAAACAAAGACTATTAAATCATTTTGAATGACAGTTCTACGGTTTTGAAATCCATTTTCTACTGATAAATAGCTGCAGAACTCACTCACTCTTTGGCATCTTAATGAAAATTACATATCAGCATCTTCATGAATATGATATATCAAACCTAACTTGTGTTATGTATGAAAATAACATCATTCATTCTATGTTTTCTGATTCCTTCTTAGAACTGTTAGAAACCATGATATCAAAAAATTCTGATCTGATCTCAGGAATGAAAACCTTAAATGGAAAGTTATTCAAGTTATTTGATTAATTTAGCACATAAAAATCCTTAAACAACTTTGAACTGTTTTTGGAAACTGAGCTTGATCAAATTGACACAAATATGTCATTATATTCAAAAGACTAGAAAACTTAATGAAAGAAAACATAAACACACTAAGATTAAAGATAATATTTAAAACCACAGATTCTGTGTCTACTGTGGGGTCATCTTCCAGAATGCCACAACCCATGCTAATCAAATCCTTTGCATTACTGCAGATGCAGTCAGATAAATGTACTTGCTAAGATAATCCCTTCATGAAGATTTCTGTCATGAGAATGTCAAACCGTATAATATAACAATTTCCAGTACTCAGGTTTAATCAAGCTAGACAAAAATATTGGAGACACTCCAACTATTTTATGGTTTAGGGCATCAAGGATCCTGAGATCGCTTCCCAAGTGCCGTCAGATGCTACATCTCCCAGATTTAGAATCCTGGCTTCCTTGACAGTCTCCTAATGACTACAGGAAATTCCAATATAGCAACTCCATGCCCTCATCAGCAAAAGAAAAATGCAGCAGCACATCCAAGTTGCACTCCTTCAAATATCCATGCATCGATAATGATTTTAAACAAAGCATCAGCTTTCCGTGATTTAAACACATAGCACCATAATTCTAATTCCTGGTTGGTTTAGTCCACGGGACTGTTGCCTGATGGACATAAATGCCCACTGCTCATGAGTGACAACAAGAATTAACCGCACAAAGATGACAAATGGCTAAAAAAACTTAATACGAAGGTAAAAAAAATCTTGGTATAACCTACAGATCTGTCCTTTGAAGAATTTATTTTTAAAATAAATTCTATTAAATGACATATTTCAGAAATTTAACCTTGCTTTTTTGTATTTGAAAAATGATCTTCTCTTTGTTTGGAACAAGATTATTTAATCTTGCAAATAAAAACTTGCAAATAAAAATACTAATTACCAAGTATCCCATCAAAATGGTAAATTGAAATTGCTGCTTTGTTGACAAATGTGTTTTCTTGTTCTCACAATACCAATGACTATTTACAAGTTTCAATGTTTTATAGAGATTATTTACTTAAGCAAAAAAGTACCAAAAATTTCGATGGCAGTATAGCAACTTTACACTCATGAACACCTACATCAAACTCCTCAGATCAGAAGGCAGAAACGAGAGGTACAAAACCAGATTTTAGATATATATATATAAATAAATATATATAATGTATGTAATTTAGATAGATAGACATTTTATCTATATATATTTACAGGTAGATTTTATATACATATATGTATACACACACACACAGACACACAAACATATATAATAAATCAGCTCAGAAGTCTTACCTGAGTTTGCTTCATTGCCCGCTCCATTCTGCGAGTACTTCCTTTCTCAAGTTTGGTCCGAAGGAGCAAGGCTGATGTCTGAATGGCCCAGAACTTTGGCTGAGAGAGCAAGCACTGCAGAGAAAAAGAGCATTTTGTCATTATTTAATGTTAAAAGACTCTGAAGACAGTAAAGTTTCGAACAGTTTCTCAAGCACGAATGCTGTTTCCTATTCTGAAAGTCAAATATGTGGTTGCAGTACGTGGATGAACTGTCAAACTGGATAACAATTAGCACCATAATCATAATTCCTGGCTGCTTTAGTCCACAGGACTGTTGCCTGATGGACATAAATGCCCACTGCTCATGAGTGACAACAATTTAAATAAAGCTAAAAAACCTTAATACGAAGGTAAAAAAAAATCTTGATATAACCTACAGATCTGTCCTTTGAAGAATTTATAGATTCTGTAGGCTGTATAGATTACCTAAATCTACTTTCAAGATAAAAAGTGGCCTTCAAAACCAGTTTCTCCTTCTCAGCTACTGCAGCACTGTGTGTACATGTGGCGCATACACCAAACTGTACAAATTAAACAGACACTCGGAGTCAAAGAAAAATAAAGAATTTGATACTGAGCTGACCGGCCCAGCCTTCTCCACACTTGCACAGTGGATAGTTTTGGACAGCAGCAGGCATCCTACTTCTCAAGACTGAACAAGTCTAGTTCTGTCTTGGCCCCTCCTCATATGCAAGGTGCCCTGATGTCTGCATTAACAGCACTTTCACATGAAAAACACTGAAACTGCTAAGAATCTGAAGAATATTAATTAACCTAGCATTTGCCATGACTTGAGAATAACAGGAAAGATTTTTGATTTTAGTAGATGTATAGGGAATATAGAATAATCTAGGTTAAAAGCTTTCCTAAAAACATTTTAATTTCTCACTTGGAACACCCTGCACTGATGCCAGAAACTTAGTGCCAGTCTCCAACCACTGATTTTTAGGAAACTCAAATAGGAGACGTAGCCAATACAGCTTTGATATCCCTTAATAATTTACAGACCACCTGGATTCTTTCCAGTATGGTTTTAGACACAGTATACCATTCTTCTGTCAGATATTCACTCTGAAAATGGAGACAGCAGGAAAACTTCCTTGCTAATTTTATTGACACTGCAAATACGATCCATCTTCTCTGAGAAAATATATTTGTCTATAGATATTTGCAGACTGGAGAAAAAGCCCCAGTGGTTTTATTCTTTCCTCTCAAAGATCTCCCAAAGCATTAAAAAGTATGCTTTGCTCATGGTTTTTGTTAAATGCCTGACAAATTTCTGTCATATTGTAATCTGTTTTTCTTTTCCCTAGTGTTTTCAAAGGAAAAGAAGCAGAAAGAAATAATCTAAACCAAATTCCCTCCCAACAAAACTACAATAGGAAGAGAGACAACAGCAAATGAAAACATAAATGAAGGCAGTATGAATGCACTTACAGCCAAACACTTCAACATCACCTGATCCTCTCCTTTGTGACCAAGAATCTCTGCACTGACTCTTTCTTGACTTCTACTCAGTATTGGATTAAAAAACACCCAAAGGCATCTACACTGTCCTCTACGTTCTGAGGACCTGGAAGTATTAAGGGAATACAATCGCAATGTTCTATATTCTGTAGACTTTCAAGTGCCCTTTCACAAATTATGATCAGTAAATCTATTAACTGGTACAAATCCTAGTTCTCAGAGCTCATCTCTCTCTCCTATTTCATCAAAGTTCAGTCTACTACCTATTTTTGTTTGGTCTTAAGACAAACACAAGCAAGGCATTCTTACCAGAGGACAGTGATTTCTGAATTTATATTTTGGTAGCCATTCCACATGGCTGCTAAACAAAACACCTTAAGGAATTGCTAGGGCAAACACTTGAACAATGCTTACTTTAGCTTAAAAGCTTCTTTTGCGAGAAAGGTTACCCTCTTCCCCATTTTCTCCATTACTGGTATTCTGTTGTTTTATTTTTTACTTGAAGGGAATTCTTTCTCTCCTACATGATAGTAGATACTAGTATTTATTTTGCAAATGAACACATCTCCCAAGAAGAACGATGACAACTAAAGGGCTTGGCTAATAATGCTCCTAAAGATATTTTCAGTCCAGTTATGGCCCTTCCCCAGCAGCACAGTACTTGTCCTCTCACTCTGGTTCACCTCAGCAACTGGCACAAGGAGGGCATAGTACAAAAATTCTGTATCCACACCATCCAGCTCTGCAAGAGAACAGGCAGCTCAGGAAAACCTCTCCTCTGTCTCCATGTACACCTCCTACACCACTGTCTAAGCAGTGATTTAAGCAATCATGCTGCAGGAAGTGTGCATAAAGTCATATGAGGAGGACGGAAAAGTGAAAAGAGACAGGGTGGAAGAGAAGTAGAAATAATTACATTTCACTCCTCTGCAGGAGCAATGACAAGTCTTATTTTGAATAACAATCTTGCTTTTTAAAGGTATTCATGAAACAAAATGAAAGGTATACCTGCTGTACAACTACAGAAGAAAAATTTAAGTTCTCCAACAGTTTCATTGATACAAAAAAGCACTGCAACTGCACAGGACAATGAGAAGCAGACCTAGTTTTCATTTAAGACGCACTTGTAATTTTATATTTGTACTGAGTTCAGTCCTGCGCCAGAACTCAAAATGCTCACCTTTTCATTGCCTAATTATAATGTTTAAAGCATCACAGATACAAAATAATACGTTCATAAAGGGCACAAAAGTTTACACTTAAGGGCTGTAAAGAATACTTTCAGAACATGTATCCATAACTATTAAGTAAGCTTTAATCTTCTACCCAAAACGTCGACTTGTTCCAGATAGTAAATACTTTCTTGAAAGTGCCAAAGCTTTATATTTTCACCTGAAGCTAAATCTAGACTTTATTAATAGGACCATAGGTTAAAATAAAACATCTGGAAAAAAGAAAGACTTAATCAAGATCATGCAACTTTTGTCAACATACTTGAAAATTCATTATACTGCACCAAAGACAGCTAAGAAAATTAGCAAAATAATTCTAAAACAAAACCACAATTAAGAATCTTCATAAGTCATCTTTGTTCTTACTTTAGGAAAAGAACAATAAAATAAAGAAACACAGGAAAATTGAAAGGGTGAGAAGAAATGAAAGGAAATAAGGTTACACAACATTTTCTACACAAAATAGAATATTTTCACATGGGAAAACTAATTTCTCCTCACATTTCTTTCCTACAAACAAGAATCTTCTATATCATCCTCTCCCAACATATCAAAGTATAAAAAAAGATGACTAAATTATTATAAAAACCAGAATATTTAATTCAATATATCATCCTCATATGGCATTCAAATGAAAAAAGATAATGCTGCAAGTCTTAATAACAAAGTAGCAAATTATTGTACAACACCTTTATAATATCTTCATTACTATAGCTATACAAAAATCGGAATAAGCTAGCAAGAATCCTCATGAAAACTTGTGCCATTGGTACTTCATATGTACACATGGATACTTACCAAATTACAGTGTTTGGTTTTAAAGAAACTACACACAGAGAAAGCAGCCTGCACCTTAAAAAAAATCAAGAGTGTAATATACTCAAGATAAAACAGAAAAGTTAACCAAAGAACCTTGGGAAATTTGGGACACGCAGAAAAGGGTTCCACAATAATACAAGATGTCCAATCAAGAACACAAACCAAAACAAAGTCTTCAGAAGGGCAGAAGAATAAGACTGTATCAGTCAGTCATTATTTATAAAACATACAGGTTAGTCAGTGTGACTCTTTTGCATTACTCCACCTGCTATTTTAAAAAGTTGGTGTTCTTACAGGAATTCTTCCTGACATCAAAGACAGGAAGAGCTTACATGGGCTTATTAGACATGCTAGAAAAGCTGGAACAGGTAAAGATGATCCTTCTTGACTGCAGCTCTAAATAATTTGAATATTTTCTAACTTTTCCTTATTATAAATCTATGCATTAATCCCATTCTATTATTCCTGTAGATTGCTCACTGATAAACTATCAGTAGCCTTGCAAAGAAATATGACTGTTATGATGGAACTACCATTTGGAAGTGGACTTGCAAACTGAGCAACTTTAATTGCAACCAGCTGTGGTATTCCCAAGAGTCTGCACATCAGTCCATCAGTGAACCAAAACTATTCTGCTTATTGGCCAAATAGCCAGGATGGGGTAAAATTACTTAATTGAAGGCACAGGCATGAGGCACCCTGAGGATTGCTCTGTTCCTTTGTCATTTCTTCCAAAGACGTGACCTTTAGTTTAGATTAGGCTCAGGTTGTTTGCTAACATATGTGAAGTTACAAATAAACAAACTGAAAACACTGAGGGAGATTAAAAAAAAAAAAAAACAAAAAAAACCCATCCCTTTTCAGTGTCTTTTCATTAGCCATTTCAGTTAACATACTTCAGCAGCTTTGTTGTTTGCTTTTCCAAAAAGCCACACATAATTAAGATTTTCAAATTACTCATGTGGATTAATTTATGTCTATTCATCATTAGTCTTGCTTCATATAATTGCATATATCAATTCAGGTAATTCATTCAGGTAATTAACATGAAGACCTTATTTCTTCAATATAACCAAAGTGGCAACCTTAAAACTCATTCTGTGTTTCTCTGTAAAATGAGAAAATACCATGGCTTCTTTTCAACATTCTATATTGTGCACAGTAGTCAGGTAAGTACATAATAAAAAAAATGTAGATGGAAGCATATGACTGAGGTATGAACAGGGAAAATTCTTGCTTCTTGCACTCACTTTGTAGACATATCTGTTAATCTCTGGTAAAAGACTCTACCACTGAAATCTAACTTACAGGTGTTTAATTTGTTTTTAAGTATACAGCAAAGGATCCTTTGACATAAAAACTTCTATGGAATTCAATCCTCAGAATAAGAGGAGAAAATTAGTATGAGATTAGGGAGGATGTGATTTTTTTTCCACATATTATTCCCATCCAACTAATCTGACACTTAAATTTCTGAATAAATAAAGCAAGTTTTTCTCTTTAAAAGTCATGTTCAAATGGCCCTTACTTAATTTGAAATTTTTTGGAAGTTTCTCCTAGCATTAAACCAGTGACCAAAAAAGTAAAAGGAAATAAAATTAAAAATAATCAACTTATGGAAAACCCTGAAATATGCAACATTATTATGGAAAAGTTTCCTTACATTAAATCTATGTATTTTCAACAGAATAGTATTTCACAAAAGATACTTCTTGCGGTTCTGGAAAACTTCGCCCTGCGAAGCAGTTAAATGAACTTTATGAAAATATTTTTAATTGCCTAAGAAAGATTAAGGCAAGCCAAAGTCCAGAGGGAAGCAAAAATAATATAAGTTTTGAGAAAAGACCTAGAAGACCTTACAACAGTAACTCCTCTACTAATTGAGCTAAAGTGCAGATGATTTCCAGTAGTACTGGCAGCTTCTGGTTGAAATGGGATTTGTAACTTTAAACAGTAATTCTGTTAGAACTCTATACGGTAAAATAAAGTACATTTGTGATTAAGTGGTTTCCAATGCCAGTGCATTTTTTTATGTTGTATTGAAAAGCATAAATATCAAGAGGGTAAGAAAAACACTGAATTTCTAGTTACAATTAAGTAGTAGAACCATGGCTTGGCAACAAAACAAGTCAGTCAATATGACCACTTTTGGCCTTTCTGCTTAGTGCAGGAACATGTAAAAATTTCCTGTTTGCTGAACAGAGCCATCATCTTAGTTCAAATCCAGTACACATATCTATTCTGATATACGTGCCCATCCCAAAGACTTAAAAATAATTAGGAATCAAAAGAAGATTTGATTATACATCATAATTAGCAAACACATGATGATGAGGTTTCAGAGCTTAAATTCCTCCTAGTAGTGTTTTTATTCCTATCACAACACTCAACAGTTTACCAATCCTTCAGTGACCAGAAATTAAGAGGAAACTATAATAACTTGGCACACACACAAATCCTCAAAATAAATACACAACTAAAATACAGTACTGTTTTCTAAATAGGCATTTTTAACTGAACAAGAAGTAGTATTTGATGTTTAAACTGATTTAAATATATCTGTCAAAAGATTGTTTTTAAGCACAGAATGCTGTTCTTCTGGTGACATTTTAATGCAAAAGAATTGCTTAGCAACCAGCTAAATGAATTGCTATCCTTTTATATAATTAAATTATAAGTTTCTATTTTGCAATTATCACAGTACACATGCTCTGTATACTCAGCGATAAAATTGCCAATAAATCTAAAAATGCACTTAGAATTACAGAATGTTGAATAAAAATTAGAATAAGAAGTTTTTGTCTTTGATACACCATAGTCCTCAGTTCAATGTTACTCCCAAGATTTTTCCTCTTTTTATTTTCTCTCATGGTATTATACACAAACCCTCTCTATTTTTATATGTAATGATATATAATTACTGTATGTAATCTCTATATGTATTATTATATAATTGCATCAAAATTGAACCCTTAAACTAAAATGTGTATTTGTAAACTCCCATCTAATTCATCCCAGACAAAGGCTTAACACTATGATTTTGGAGAGGTTATGTTTTTTTCATTCTAACAGGGGAGCTCCTCCAGCATCTTCATAAACCATCATTTTATTGACACTGAATAATCTGAAGTTTAGATGGAAACAACTCCCATACTTAAATATATTTATATAATGCTTATATTTTCTGAGATTATTACCTTAATGCATGACAATTTCAGGTTCAAATTCAAACATAACCCGGCAAAAAAAAAAAAGATTTCCTATTTGACAATAAATTGGAAAAAGTGGCAACAGAACACAACACATCAAATATGAGCCTACTGACTTCACTGTTTCTCCAAGACAAGTTATGTTAATGGAATCTTAAGTTCAATCCCCAATTTATATAAAACATCATGAGTACATGATAGTTCTCAACAAACAAGAAATTATTGGTTAACTTGGGAAGAAACAAATAGGATGCTGAAGAAAATTATTTCAAACCATCCTCTTATTTCAGCTTCCGTCATGGATGACAGAATATACACTGGCAATAATATATATATATAGACAGAATAATCACTGGCACTTCAGACAACATTCCCAAAAAATAATTTTGGAATTTACATCACTAATCAGTGTGGCAATTCAAGCATCTCTATATTCCTCGCCTTTCTAAGTATTATTGACAAGAAATATTTGATTGCATGTGTCAATAGTCAGATAAGACAAAGTAATCTGAAAAAACAAATTTGGGGCATCTGTAAATTTGTTTTACAGCAAACCTTCAGATAAATAAACAGTTAATTTCTAAAAACATTAGGACTGCCTTAAGCACAAGCAATTAGAAGATGTAAGACTGTATATTCTCCAGTCACATTTTATTAGCACGAACATCTTCATATTTTCTAAGGTTCGACAAGAAAAAAATTACATTAGGATTTTACTCTAGATGATTCTTGTTTCAACTTGACAAATTCTAATCCTATTTGGCATAATTATGTCTTTGGAAAGCAACACAAAGAAGATAAGGTTCACAAACATGGAAAATAGTATTTTCACAGCTTGAGAATGTAAAGTTTCCCTAAATATTGTGACAGTGGATATATTTAGTGGTTAGAAGAAAGGCAAAGAAGAAAAGTCTAATTTATACAGTAATTCTAGTTCCTAGCATGGACCGGCCAATAGACTTCACAGATAGTTTTTTTTTTTTCATTTTAAAATAAAATGTCTAAACAGAGGGAATACTTGCATCAGTGTGTATTGTTCTCCACTACATCTTTCCTCCTCAAGGTCAAAAGAATTGTTCAGATAATCAAACAAACATCAAAGGCCCTGCTTATATGTTTTAACAATTATCAAAAGCTGTGCTGTATATGGCTTGACACATCTGTTTAATTTCATACTTTCACTAAACCCTGAAATCTGTCCTACATTTCTAGTCACTCTAACAGCGATTTGGACTGGAAAAAATCAAAATATTATCAATCAATCCTGCAAAGTAGAAGTGCACATACACCAACGCAAAAGCAACCGTCTTCAAAATTTCTGCTTTTTCCTCTGTGAAACAAGACAGTAATTTTAGCTAGCAACTGACACATCTTCTTCCATATAGCTGTGACAATTAAAAACAAACCAACAAACAATATACAAATTATTTGTAGTTACAAATTCCTAATTTATCAAACACTCTTAGGGCAAAACTACCAAGACAAGGATAATTTATATTTTTTCTTTGCAAACATGACAACCTGTATCATCCACTTGAAATGAATTACATTTCAGACATTATTCCGAGTCTTGTGCTAGTGTTTCTTTTTCAGGGTTGCATGAGGAAAACATGTTATTACCTGGTTAGGTCTTTTATTTTTCTTGCCTAGCAGTATCTAATATAAATTCTGCAGGCAGCTTTAGAATATTAAGCCAAGACTTTTGCACTATAACAACAAAACAAAAAATTAAGCAATGCTTGAGTCTGTATGAAATGCATGAGCAGAAGTTCTGTATTTTCATTTATTAGGTCTCTCAGTTTTCAGTAAGTCGTTACATCATGATAGCATGCTATAGAGTCAATCATGGGATCACTTGTGATTTTTTTTTCTAAGACTTCTTCAAATTTAAATGCTCGTGATTTAAATGTTACCTTCTTCTTAAACCAATTGTGTCTGACTGCCAGTTAGGTAAACCAGAGAGACAGGAAGGAATTCTCATAATAATAAAGTAACAGAGGAGAAGATTTACTTTCCTGCACTGGCTGAGACATCAGCGTGTGTTTTAATATATTAATATTCCATATATATTTCATTAGGTTTAGACCACACATTCAGCATATTTCTTCCAAACTCTAAAACTATTCACTCAACCGTATGACAAGGGTTTATTTTGGTCTATAAAACTAATCCTGGGACTGTTCAACCAAAATAGCTTTTCACCACAACAGGTGTTAGCTGATCATTAGCAGAGCTAGGCTTAAAGCTCTTAACCACAGCCATTAGAAATACCTCTTGGTGTTAAAAAGTCAAAAGCAAGGCCAAAACACCATCAGTGATCTGCATCAAGGGACTAGTTTAATTAGAATGGCATGTTTAAAATTCGCTTTGTCTAGTCTTGTCTGCTAGTCTCAGCACTCAAGTTGTAACATTACATCATTGTAAATACGTAGGATCTTTTGTTGATTTTGACTACTAAAACAAGAAGATACTATCTGATTTTTTTTTGCATTATTATATACTTCCATGTGTTTGAATGAGATTTTTTCATATATATAATTTGAGAATCGTGGATAATTGAATGCATTTGAAATAAAATATTAATTCTGAGAGCTTTAAAATAAAACGTGTGTGTACACAGACACACACACACACACAATGGACACTTCCTTTTTTCACCATCTGCAGTTATGAAGCACTGTTATAAGTTTTCTTTTTGTCCATAGACATGTTATAAGGCAAAAGGTATGCTTTGTATGGATTTAAACATAACAAATACAGAAAAGCAAGCTCACATTAGCCTGCATGGAACAAAAATATAACAAAAAGTAGGGAGACACTTATAGAGAGATATGAACATGATTCTTTGATTCTGTATAATGCAGTCTGTTACTTAACTTGCACGCATGCAGGTACATAACTTGAAGAGAAAGCTATGGAAGAAACAATAGCACAAATCAAAGTTATTTTAGACACTCTGAAAAAATCAACTCAGATCAGGATTGGCTAGGAAAATGTTTCAAAGCTTTTCTCCGCTTAGGATTTTCTACTTTCTAATTATGATACAAAGACATTATCTGTCAAATTAATTGTTCAGTTCTACTTATGCAATCAAATTGCAGATGTATCATGGATGTCCAGGATTATATAAGTTTTCTTCTTAACAGGCATTGGTAGGCTGATACTTAGCAAATTTTTAAGAGCTTAACGCTCTGTTACGATACTAAGTGGTAACCATATTGTATCCTCTTGTAAGAGTTAAAAGAAGAATAATTTTTTTATGCTGTTGCTTAAGCTGCTTCTTGGGTTTATTTTTTTCTTTTCATTTTGAGATTCTATTTAAGTTCAGAAGTAAGCTTTCCTTGGAGGTTCTCAATTTTTATTTTTTTTTTACAAAAAGAAAGAAATTAGAGAAGAAAAGGAAACGTCATGAAGAAAGAAGATACTGTTTTATTTAAAGGAATCAACTTCCAGTGACTAGTGAAGGGTAAACCGCATAAGATATGGCTCCTCTTTTCACTTAGAATGGAGTCCAGCCATATTACTGACACTTGCTCTGTTGTGCCAAACATATCACTTATTCTGTGTTATGCTGAAAACAACTTTAGCCAGATTTGACTGTAGTAGCATTGTCTTTTTCAGGTCTGTGGTTTGGACTTGCTCCTGAAACAGCATAAGTACAGACTTCCACACCACATCACAGTACTGCATTTATTTCCTAAGGCCTAATCTCAACAGCAATAAATCATGTTTTTGGATACAAAAGACTAGACTTTAACTCTTTGGTAGCAATGATAAGGATTTCCCTAGTTATTACAAAACAGCAAATTTCTCATTTTAACTGCTCAGCCTCAGGAATTTCACCATCTGTGCCAAGGTTCTGAACACATCCCGTGCTCTTTAGGTTATATCCTGAAAACCAGAAAAACACTTTTTTTTTTTTCTCTCTGCACAGGTAGTAAAACAGTGAATTTTGTTTGAGAATGGCTAGATATCATATTTTAAAAATAGATAATTTCAGGACTATATGCAATGGTACATGCTGTCTAAGGACTTGCAATCTGTTTAGCCTCAAGACAAGCAAAGCAAATGACTGAAGAAAGGCTGAAAGTTAGAAAACTGGTGTCAATGGAGGATATTTTCTAACTTGTTAGAATTGGCCATGTGGGAGAAGAAACACGTCCTACTCCCCACTAGATATTCCCTTGGAAACTACCAAGTAGGCTCTTAAATCCTCTGTCCTTCTTGCTCCACCTCACCTTCAGCGTTGCCTCTCCTCTCACAAGGAGCATTTTTGGAACATACAGTTCTTCAGGGAGACAGTATGACTTTTAATCTTTCCACTTCTGCTGCCCGTGGCTATAGACAAGAACCATGATTTGTCAATACTTTCTTTAGCCTGGTCAACTCTTTCTCCTTTTTTAAATAGTACTTCTTACTCAGCAAAATCCAGACAAAACTACACATTAAGGTTCCCATTTCTTTTTTTCTGCTTCTTTGCTTGTTTGAACTCCTCCAGGCAAACTCAATGCTTGCAGAACTCCAGACCACTGGAAAAATCCTTTAGGCCTGACAGATCCTGCACCCTTATGCAACTGACCCAGGGTGGTAGGATTAGTTTGTTCTCAGTGCCTACTCACATCTATGAGCTCACCACTACAGTTTTTTACTGTCAGTGATGCTTCCTGTTCATTTGGTCTACCAACAGCCTCTGGAAGAACACTACTCTATATACTATTTTTATCTCACACCACACAGATGTACCGTAACAGAAACTTTTAACTTTACTTCTGCAATGATAACTTCAGGACAAATATCCATTTACAATAATTACTCTTAAAATACCTTAACTGAGTATCTTTTCCAGGAAAAGAATGTAGGATAGCAAAAGTACTCGCTCCCAGACAGATCTGGAGCACAACCACAAGAATTATACAAAACAACAGAGCCTTAAAAGCTCCCTTCACACCCTCAGTATAAGGCACAAAATCACCTTCTTGAAAAGAATTAATTTAAATGTTTTCATAATTTCAAAAGTTTAACATTAGTTAAGGGCACAAGAAGAATAAGAGTTGCACACATTTTCTACATTACAAAATGAAAATATGTAATTTGTGAACCCATTCTGCTAACTAGTCAAAATTAGCTAGCACATTTTTCTGTAACAGGAAAAGCCAAAAAATATCAGGAATAATTACATGCCTAGACCAGTGCTGCCACTGAATTCATTATTTATGTCAGAACAAATTATAGAATTTCTATAAAACGTCTCGACAACCCCTCAGTCCATAAGAACAGCTGTCTGTAGAAGAACAGGGAGGCACAGTGAGGGAAAATCGACACAGTGGCAGACCGGACTCTACAGGGAGTGTGTGTCTACCTGGTTTTCCCCCGTTTTGAATGCCAGCATCCACCACAGGAATTCTGCCTACAGTAGTCTCTACGGTTCAGCAGTCTACATACTGGGATACTTGGTGTTCACGAATAAGCATAACATGTTGAATGCAAGAGACGTGACTCAATTACTGTTTGCTGGGCTAAGGGGCTAGGAGATGACTCAAGATGACAATTTCAGTGAGACTTCGAGGATGGCCTCAGCAGTTTCCCAAGAAAGCGCATATTAACAAGTCTCTATGTCCATTAGAGACTATTTGATTTCTGATTTCATTAAGTTCCTACCTGACTTCACCAGTAGACGTATTTTGTCTTTTTAAAGAGCTACTGCTCTCATAAGCAACAGGATCAAGCTGCCAGAGGTCACCAGCAGCCTGGCTTTAAACCTTATGTGCAAAAGTTTAGTTTCCAGAAGCAAAACGAAGCTACCACCTTCCTTTCAGAGACTGAGGACACAATGGTCCTGAAAGAAGACTAACTCCTTAAGAAGTAACTAACACCGAGGAAGGAATGGAATAAAAATAGTCAGTGATACATGAGAAAGAAAGGAATTAGGGAAGATGAGAGCAAGAGTGAAAGTCAGATAAACAAGAGATGAGAGCTGACAAAGGAGGGCTGAGGGGAATATGGCATGGGTGAGTAAACAAAAAGGGAAGCTGACATAGGCACAAGTGACTAATACGGAAAAAAAAAAAAAAAAGAAAAAGAGCAAGAGACTGCTAGGGAGCATGAAAGAAAATCCTGTGTTGGTGGGCAAAAGTAAGTAACGTGCCTAAAGCTGACAGAGTTGTGTAGAGAGAAGCTATAATCTGCACATTGAAAAATACGGAAAAAAAAAAAAAAAAAGAAAAAGAGCAAGAGACTGCTAGGGAGCATGAAAGAAAATCCTGTCTTGGTGGGCAAAAGTAAGTAACGTGCCTAAAGCTGACAGAGTTGTGTAGAGAGAAGCTATAATCTGAATACAATTATTAGAGACCAAAGACAATGTTTGGGATGTGCTTTGGCTTAAAAGAAGTTAGGCGCATGAGCTGTAATGGATTAAGATCCAAACACAACAGTCTAGTATCTGACCGGTTGTATTATGCACAGAAACAACAGCGGTTATTAAAATCACTATGAAAATTGGATGAAGAATCATAAATGGTTTCGCTTGGAAGCCATCTTTAAAAACCATTAGTCCAATCCCCCTTCAATGACCAGGGACATCTTCAACTAGATTGGGTTGCTCAGAGCCCTATTCAATTTGACCTTGAATGTTTCCAGGGATGGGGCATCTACCACATCTCTGCGTAACTTGTTCCAGTGTTTTACCACTGTCTTCATAAACAATGTCCACCTTATATCTAGCCTGAAGAAGCTACGAGAAATTTTATTTTGACAAACAAAGGAGGCAATCTTTTTAGTTATGTACACACAATGCCTTACATTTTCCCAGCTCTATTAGAGATACAACAAACAGAAATAAACATTTGCCTACTATAGATAAGGAAGAGATACAGACACATAAAAGATACACACTGAAGTTCTTGCACAATAAGCTGTAAAATGAGAAATATGGCCTTATTCCAACAACTAAATGACCTGCTTGCTTTTTGATTCTTACTACTAAGCTATTAACAGCTTCAGACCATGAAAGCTGTTCAAAATACAAACAGTTTTCTAAGCATATTTCCTTCCTTTATTCTAAAAACTGTAACGGTTTCACTGACATGTATTAAACTAAAAAGCAAAGAAAACATCTCAGTTTTAGCCAATGATAAAAGCCCAAACAAGGCACAATACTAATTTGGGGGAATGTAATGCATATGCTTTTCCTCTCCAAGTGTTGGAATTTTGAAGTCAAACATTCCATTTTACAGTGCAGAAAAATCTTTCCCCATCTATTTATAGAAATCTGTAAAAGATTTTCTCTCTCATCTTTTGTCTAGACTAGACAGAATTCATTGTAGAATGTGTTGGCCAACATATTCTGACAAATGTACTGCAGAAAAATCTAGCTGACACAAGACATGAAGTCTTTCAAGAAAAAAAGCCTGAGCTCCAATTTAATTAATGCAAGACATGCTTAAGAATAATACAGACAAGGCAGTAAAATCTCAAATATGTCAAAATATACCAACTAATACCTAGTGTCATGATTTTTATTTCAGTTCAGAAATGTCAGCTCACATGTCAGCTTCCCAGCTAGAAGAACATTAAATAGTGTAAATATTTTAAAACATTTTTGCAAATTGAAACAAGTAGAGCATGATGCTTTTAAACATTTTATTGGCATTTATTTGAATAGTCTTCATAACTAGCAGCTCTACTTGCTATGATTAATGCAGCCAATCCAAACATGTCAGATGTATTTATGCCATACCATATTATCATATATGCTAAGCATACAAATTAAACACAGAAAAAAAAAAGTCTCTTACTTTTCTCACAGTAATCATGAGACTCATTTATGATACACATTACATGAACAGTCCACTAAATGAGCTGGCACTGGCTCGATTTCCAGATGCAATGAGCTAACCCTCACGAACAGAATATGAACCTTTCTTATTTGTGTATTTGCACAACTGGAAATTACTTTTCATAAGGGTCACAAACACTTCATGTGAGCTACCCTATGAAGTTTTCTTGCATATTTCATGTTACAATTATGTATTAAAAATAACACTTTCCTTTATCAGCATGTAAATTATACCAATAAAAATGTATTTGTGGAAGAAAAAAAACACAAACAGCTGCGCAATGGGGTCCTGCTGGCAAGAACACATGCTTCCCCCCTTCAGTCATAATGTACTGTTTAAAACATGATCAGTACTTGAATTCAAGCATTCTACAGACACATGTATAATAAATGTGCATACATCCTCCATGCAGATGCATTTAAATGTTTCACAAATTAATTTAATCTTAACTTCTTAATTTCCAGTCAACAGCACTTGAAAATTCCATTTTACTATTTAAATGTGCAGCTTCTGATAAAAGACAAAAAAGGAAACACTGTGAAAATACCAGAATTAGAGCTGCTTAATCTTTGTCCTTTTATAACATAGAGGGCACCATGTTTTTCCATAACATACTTAAGCCAACTAACCCCTTATACAAGGGCAGTACACAGCACAAAACCACACCCAAAATCACTGCTGAACATAATGGGGTTTACTCAAAGGAGGACCGCTAAGCAAGTAAACAGATGTTTCACTGAAAATTTCTCAAAAATAGGTACTCCAAGTCCTTCCCCTTTACATCTCCTTTCAAAAGCCCATGGTTTATAGACTTTGAACTTGGATAAACATTTTTTGCACTCGAAAATCTTAAACTGACCATCAACAAATGTACCAAAGAAAGGACCAATTAGAAATCCCTTCCAGTAGCCTGGATACCTAAAACTTCAAAAGTAAAAAGATCAAAGGCAGAAAAAAACTAAAGAAAGGAAAACTCGTTGGAGACATTTCAGTTTTTCATCCTTAATTTTTGGGGAATAGAAAAAGAAATTCAAGCAGGAGCAGGGTAAGATAGATTTATTGCTTATCGAGTTCATATATTTTTTCCCAAAGTGGTTAGAAGAAGAATAGCTAGAATTGACTGCAACTGCTTTTCTTTAAAAAGAAAACAAAAAACAAAACAGTGACATTTTAATGGTGATAAATGAATTATTGAGTATCAGATTTACACATTTCAGACACCTTGGGGGGAAGAAAAAATACATACTTCATGACTGCAATCAAGGACTATAACATTCTAATCAAACCTGTCCTAAATTGTGCATTGAATCAAAAAAAATCTGTTCCTTCTTCAATATTTTGTCATTAACATAGACCAGAAAGAATGTTTGGTGTACTGATATGAAAAATGTTCTACTTCCAGTCAAAAATATAGACATGATATGATCATAGAAAATTAAACTCAAGTTGCTTAGACAGTAGCAAACAAGAATTCAACCGTCTTCATTTTTTCAGATGGTATTTACTTTGAAAAAAAGGGAGACTTGTATTTACTCCTTGTTTAGTTCATCTGTGCTCTTTCCAGCCAAACAGGCAGATTAGTAGAATATGTCACTAAAAAAAGTGACTGCTAGTACTAACACATGAATTGAACTAATCAGCAGAACACTGTCAAAAATGGATTATTAAGCACCATATAGAAGAGTGAGAATGTCCTATTTCCTTCAGATGATACCTCAGACAGTGTTTTGTTGAAAGGGAGTTTAATTTAATTTTCTTTCTGCAACAAAATCTTTCTTGCTTAAGTAAATTATAATAGTTCTAACTGGTGAAGGACATAAGAGGGGGAAGGGAAGCCTGCAACATGTCAGCTGGCTGTCAGAGAGGCTGCTAGAAAAAATAAGTGAGCTGCTGATAGATAAAGAAGAAGGAGGAGGGGGAGAAGAAAGGCTGCTGTGGGAAAAAATGTTACTAACTGTCATCAAATTTGCCTGCTTAACTTCTCAAACCCTTAGACAAGCAAATAATCTATTAATATTTAAACATGATTTTCATGTTCTTTTACCACTGCAGTTTCAGTGAGACCACTACAATTTATTGCTCAAGTAATTCTGTACAGATTACACAAAAGAGCATGCTATTCTAGAGAGGAAAAGCTATCCCAAATTTCTTGCTCAGAAAGGCACACAATAAATCAGGAATCATCTCTTGCAAGACGTGATGCAAGCAGAGCTGTGGATCCCAGGGACTGAGGGAAGAATTTAGACCACAGAGGAGAACAAAGTTGAAAGGGATAAAAGTGTCAATTATGTTGAAATCTGATACTTTGTAAAATAAACCAACTTCAAACAGACCGTTACTTAATCCCAGTTTTGGAATGGAATGCAAGCTTCCCCCCTGCCCTGCAACACATGTACGACAGCACCCAGTTACTTTACCCAAAACACCTAAATGCAACAACACAACGGCAGCAAACATGACTGACAACACTAGGCTAGTTTCCTATCCACAAAACATCCCAAAGGTATGTACCAGACACTTTGTGAACAAGCTTCCAAGAAACCTAGTTGAGTCTTTGAACATGCAGCAGAAACAAGCAGCTTCTCTTTTGCTATACTCAGTGTGATTTCCCAGTACTGTGAGATGGGCCAGAAGGCATACACGCGTTAAATTAGCAAGTGTTTAGATCCTGACATTCCTGCAAAATGATTCAGACTTTTGAATAAAAGTGCTTAGAAGAGAAAAATAAATGAAAGAAAAAAAAAAAAGAATAAAATAGGTTTGAATTCATTTACTTTAAAAAAAAAGTCTCACTAGTACTAGCAGGGCTTTGCTGAGAGAAAGCCTTTGCGGTGTTATAATCTCGTAACCAACAGAGTCTATTCAAAATGGGCAATACAGCTTAGAAAAAGAAGTGAAAGAAACTTTTTATAAAGCCACTAAAGTTACAGCAGTAGAGACACATGGCACTCTTAATGAGCTTTTCAATACTCTTGCTGCTTATAAAACATAAAAAAACTGCAGCCATTTTCTCAGCAGAGAAAAATGCACTGCTTTTATTTAAGTTATATAAACAACTTCTCTTCAGAAACCAAATTGGCATGTTAGTTTTATAGAGATTTTGATAGGAAGGCTTAACATTAAAAATATCATATGCCGTGATTTAATTGCTCCCTAGTTCCACATTAATATCACAAATGCCATAGAAAAGATGAGAAAAACAAAGTATTCCCATTTCCACCTTCCACTCCCTCCTCCCACATTGAAAAGAAGAAAAAGTATTCATATATGCATATTCATACACATACACTCAATAAAATGTGCACTATAATTGTTCACTGTGATTTTCAAAGGTACCATACAACATCAGTTTCTACTACACTCAATAAATGCCCACCTCTGGAAAAAAATCTGTCCAACCATTCTCAAATTCCTTAGTAAAAACAGTTTCTTATGGAACTGGTAGCTCTACACAGTGGAAAAACATTCCCATCTGGTCTATCTTTGGAATACACAGTATTCCTTGGATTTTACACACTCCTTCCACATTCTACAAGTCCTCAATCAGACCTTGGTATCCTTCACACCATTACTGGAAACATTTCAAAATGGTACAGTATTTTTGTCTGAAGATGGTGAATAGCTTTTAAGTTTTGTACTCCAAGCACAAGAACAGCTATTACAACTGGTTTCTTTCCTCTTTAAGAAAGATATCCTCACCTGTTCAAAGTGTACACAGACAGAAGAATTGCCAGAGCTTCCTTTTCCCACTTTCATCACTTAATAAAGAAACCAACTGTTCTACTCTCCATAAACGATAGAAGTCTCAGGAGTATAACAAACCAAAGCAACTAAATTTTCCATGGTTGCTTTTCTTTCCCTTCTCATCTTCTGTGGATTCCAAAGGATATGGGAATGCACCAAGCAAGGCTTCTCTTTCACAGGTTCTGCTTACTTTCTCAGCTCCCCACAGGTTAATACTGTTGCTACCACTCAATGTCCCTTGACCATAACACACTAATAAGGGGAAAAAGTAATATTCTTCTACACTGGGCTAGGTGCTCATCACATTTACCACAAAGTCCTTTTCTCCTGGATTATGCAAAGGCTTCAACAGATGGAATGGGTAATTTTAAGGACCAGCTGCAGCTCCTTAATCCTGGATACTTGTTGGAGTGTCATATTAGACTATGAAACATTGGATTATCTCCATAGTATGTAAAATATAAGCTATAGTATAAGCTTTCTATAAAGCAGTAGGAACTTGCATTGCAGAGTTTAATCTATTAGTGTTTTGTTTTAAAAAGAAAACATTTTTCTCTTTTGTAAGATAATAATGCAACACCATCCAGTATTTAATATTTTCCCTATTTCCCTCCAAAAACTGCATAATATTAAATTAAAACATAAAGTAGTAATTACCAGTTGTTACACAGAGCTTTCATTTGTTCCTGAAACTTTTTTTTACATTTCAGAAATACTTTGTAGGCTTATGCTCTAAAGCTTATGTTGACATCACAAACACCATTTATAAAGCTTTAAATGTAATTTATTTATTTTTTTAATATCACATACATTTATGTAACACTGTTGTTCATTTAGACTCCTCTTTGGCATACTGTCTTAACTGCATGACCTATTCAAAATAATGTATACAGCAAGTATTTAATAGAAGTGATTTTAAGACCTTACTTTTGCTCATTTCTGAAAAGGATTTTTTTCTAAAAGAAGTATTTTGGCCACTGCTATACAGCTCAGTGATGTACTTGTGAACTTCTAGGGAAAAACTGCTGCCCAAAATAAAACATAGAAGAACTTCACATTTGTATTTTTACATTAAAAAAAAAAAATCCACTGAAATTAAAGATGGATAAGGAAGCATATTTAAACATTGCAAAACTAACTCAGGAACCTGGGAGTAAACTAAGCTACAACATCTCGATGTAAAAGCAGCACTGTGCTAGTTCTTTGGTTTCTTACATTATCTGCTTCCTACTTCCTATACAGAAAGCTCTGGGGAAAAAGTTTATTATAAGGAAGAAACCAGTAGTTCTACCAGAGAAGCACTGAGTCTCACTACTGGTTTACTGTCCCTCTTTCCCTCTCTTAAAAATAGCTTTTAAATGCAATATTCAGTTAGCTATTTCAGAACATTCCCCAAATATCAACTGCATACCTGTGTCTCCAAAGAATTGTGGTATTTGAATTCTCAGTAAGATCTTTACTTTCTCAGGAGACCAAGTGCTTATCATAAAAGATAAAATTTTAAAAAATTTTAACTGTTTCCCTAAACTGTTAGGTGTGAGTAAAGTAACATTTAATCCTCTTTAAAATCAAATGTTTTATTTTTGTGTTTATTCTTACGCTTCTTATGCTATAATGTAGAATCCCAGCTACGTTACTTCTCATGTAAAGACATTAAATCAACAATAAAAATACAAGAAGAAAAACAAAATCAAGTACATCTAAATTCACTTACAGATTAATATCTTAAAAGTTGAAATATTATGCTGATGATAGGCTAAGAGATTTGATGAGAACACCTCAAGATTTAAGTCAAATTATTGCACCAAAAGGTGTTATCCCAGCCAATCACACCACATACACCTTGACAGCTTGCTTCAAAAATTAGCAAGACTGAAAGTAATTCTTAGTTACAAAAGCTAGTACTTGCAGGACAATGGCAACTTCTCCCAAGTGATTTAAGTAAATGAAAAGCAGCAATCCTTTTGTATTGACTGCAGTGACTTAATAGTGTTATTTTTAGTATTGTAAGCTCTGTTGTTAAATATATATATATGTTAAAGATCTAGTAATTTTCAACTTCTACGGATCTAAAAGGGAGTTTAGAATGCCTGTTGGTTTTTTTCCAAACTACACCTAATATGAGGCAGGACCACATCATCTACTTGAGATCAATTTGATCATCCTTTTCCTCTCATACTATGCATATCTTAATTCTCTCTGCTCAAGAGAAACTGAACGTCACATGCATTTATTTTGCAATGTCCAAAGCAAGAAGATCTCTTGATAATTCACTGAGCAATTAAAATGCCTTATAATTTCTCAAGTTTCCTAAGATATCTTGAACTGCCTTCCTTTTTTGAGGAAACAAATTTCAGCAGATATCAGATGAATGCATGACAACCATCTAACCAGCCTGCAGATTTAGGAATCCACATGTAGGCTGAGAAGATGCCTGCTCACACACGCAACAGAGCAGTTTAAATGATGCTAAAGAAATTACTAGAGCAGCATTGATATGGTGCTCATTGTCCTATTATGGTAAATACCTTTAGTATAAATTGTAACAGTTACGGTGCCACTTTTTTTACTCAACTGGCAGACACCATAAGAACCAAGGCTGTGTTAACACTCACACAAGGCTGTGTTAACATTGACACAGAACATTCCTACTTCCAGGGAGCACAGTGGATGGATATGCCTCAGTGACCCAGATCTAAGACACAAAAGACCTCAGAGATTTCATCACGAAATTCTGCAGTGACTATTCACAATTTTAGGCTCAGATGCAAATGCCACAAGATACATATAATGAAAATAACTTATATAAGCTAATGTCTAGTTCCTGCTTTCAGCTTCCAGGAAAGATTTGGGATGGTATTGTTACAATTCAAACTTGTTCTTCTTGTGCCTTAGAGCATAGGTCAAGATCAAAAGAGAAAATAATGGTAAGATTAATTTGTGTCCCTACATCTAGTTAACTCGGTAACATTAAGCAAAAGTTTAAAAGAACACTACTCTGATATTGAAATTTACTATTTAATCTCATTTTTAGACTACCAGCTACTTCTTTATCTCACTGCTGTCCACTGAATTTTGCATTACTAATGAGATCTACATTCCTCTTCGTTTATTGCCATAGACCCTTCTGGTTTTGCTACTCTGAGCACAGAGCGATAGGGGAGCCTACACATATCTTTTAGCTGTTTCTCTGGAGATCTAACCTGCTGATCTTACTAGAGTGGCTTCTGATCTTACTAGAGTGAAGCAAGCTGTAGCTAACTTAGAAGCTCTAGAAAAGATAAATAAATAAATGAAAACATAAGCTCCCCACAGTCACTGCAATAAAAAATTAAAAAGCAAGTTAATCAGCTGTCCTGTGGATTTTGAGGGATCAGTCACTAGGTGGCAGAAAAATGCAGTTTAATTTTCTCATCATGATAAAGAATTCACCCAACCGATTTACATCTCAGATAACAGGTAATACTATCTGTCAAGCAATGTCAGATAAAAAGATGACAGAAAAGCTGATTATCTGTCTTTCCTAGAGTATGAGCTACCTCAACTTTTTCTACTCTCCTGTAAAACCTGAAGAACATTTAAATGTTTGAAAACTCAAGTGTTAAAACAGTTAAACGCCATTGCTTGTTTTATTATACACCACTACAGGAGTATGATCTATCTTGTTCTGTTATCACAATATCACTCCATTTCATATTAAAATGATAGAATATATGGAGAAGTTATTTCAAGATTCAGGTATATGATGGTTGCTTTTCCCCCCAAAAAGTACATGAACAATAGCGGGTAGTGTGAAGACTGAAGCAAGAAATATACAAAAACAGTGCAGGGAATTTGGAAATTATATCTGAGAAGCAAGGTTCTGAGTTTTCACAGGAAACCATCTATTTATAATTTTATATAATGCTTTAACATGATTTTAACAACAAAAATGGTAGGGTTTGTTTTAATGAAGTTATACGCATGTCTTGAAACTTTGTATGTTTGTATTAACAGTATTTTGGGGGAAAAATGGCATTGTAATAGTTTCACCATTTTTTAAAAAAAACTTGCAGTACTCAGTTCACCAGTTTGGTGGGTTTTTTAATTCCTATGGGCCTTTCTATGTGTACATTTCCTGACTTTGTACGTACTGATTGTTTCTGTAATTTTTTCTTCTCCTTTGATGGCCATCATTCTTTAATATTCTTATTGGGTATTTCAATTACTACAATATGAAATGAGAGTGGAAACTCATTTTTTCTACATTTCAATTTTTTCCTGCTCTCTATTCGTACCTTTTCAGAAAACAACACGGAACAAAAGTGTACTTCAAAACAAAGTACTTTAGAAATTATATCATGAGAAAGCACTACTATCACTGTAGCAACAAACAGAAAACCTACAAAACCCAAACTGTTTTACAACAATTCACTCAGTTCCCTCATGCATATTTTACATGTACTGTATTAGCATAAGGACCTAAACAAACATTACTTTAAAACCAATCTATTTTACGTTTATCTAATAAGATTAGGATTTTCTTTTTAACAGACTGAACTTTCTTTTACAAAAAAAAACCCAACCAAACATTACCACAGTTAACCTTGGATTACTGTCCATAGTCCTTTCACATAACTACAACTGCCAGTGATAAGATTCTACCTCAGTTGAAATCAAAGGGGTTTTTGCTAAGATCCAATAATTTACTTTTTCAGATCACTTTACTACAGCAATAAAGTCTCAGACTACAAGGCTTGGGTAGGAAAGCAAGCCCCCTTTATTGTACCCAAAGTCAAGTCTAACATTGTAGAAAGTAAGTAAAATCACAAGGCCTTCCTCCTCCACCCTCCCACCTAAAATAATGTTGAAAACCACATAAAAGCAGAAAAGATCAAGAAAGAAGCAAATTGTGTTTTGTCTTAAGTAAAAAAAAAATTACATTGAAAAAATACTGAGAATTTTCAAAGCTTCATTTGGAAGTTACAGAATTATTCTGCAGCAAATCAGCCACTGAACTGGGAGGAAACACGTCTAAGCAGAACACCTGATACAGACTGAATAAATCTGATAGAATAAAGCTCAAAATCCTTTTGAACTCCACTTAAACACTGTTCAAAGAGCAGCACTTTCACAGTGTCACAGGAAGAATTTGCTGAATTAGGTATAATTCATATAGCTAATAAAAACCAAACACATTCAAAAATGTTTTGTATGTGTTTTCAGGTGAAATTAACATTTTTAAATGCCAAATTCTTCCTCATGATGATGGCTGAAAATCAAACAGAACTTCAGCATCACTTTAATTTCTTCAAATAAGAAAAAGCTATGGAAACATCTGAGTACTAACAGGGATTTGCTTTACAAACAGGTTCCTCATTACTGTGACAGATTACTGCCTGGTACTTAAATATTAAGAGAAAACATGTTTACTATGAAGTCCAGATAAGTTACTTACTGAAGTAAAAGCCAAAAGTTCTTCTTCAGTTAATTTGTGTATTGGATTGTTCTTCTGGAAGTCTATACTGTAAAGAGAAAAATATAAAACAATGCTGATTTCATCTTTAGAATAACATTATGCAGACCACATTTTTCAAACTTGCGGAAATCTAAAGGACATTCTGGAAAACTGTAACAATGACAAATGGGAGTTTGGTATGTGCAGAAGATGACCTAGACCTAGGAATAGTCACAGAAATAAAGAATCATTTAGAGGACCAAAATATTTTAGAGTACCTTTCCAATACTATTCTCAAGTGAAAAGTCTTACTTGGTTTAAGCTTATGGGAAAAATGATTTCACAAATCCTATAAAGTTTGAAATCCATTGTTTGTTTTTATAGAGATCTGTTTTCAGTCAAAATCCTATAACTAACTGAAAGCAAACTCCGCAAAGCAAAAAACGACTAATGTTGAAGGGTAATCTCAAACAAACACCGCCTTCCTAGTCGGTCAAGAAATGTGGCCACAGGGGTCCATCTCTCACTAACCGGCATTACCACTACCTTGTAGTATTCAAAGGGGCAAAACCAGAAGAATACACAGAGGTGAGAATGAAAACTATTTTATTCAGAGTTGGATCTGCTTACAGAGATGATAAAGAAACTTGGCTTGCAACTCTACATGGGTGGACATTCTCTTTAGACAACAGTCCACCAACACTTACAAACATACTTCAAGAGATATCACCAAATCGCACAAAAAGCAACAAAGCTATAATTCAAGCTCCCTGTTAAAAACAAAGCTATCAAGTGAAAATATATCATAAGTTATACCACGGATCATCACCAAACCTATATAATGGCCATATACATAAGCTTAAATTTATCACACTAAATTTTGCAGAAGGCTTCATATTCTAGGCTAAAATTGCAAAGATACTTACTGTGATGATAGGTTACAGATTGAAATTACGCTCCCTATATTACATACCTTACTTTGGAGATAAGACTTTGCCCCAATCTAACTTTCTTTTCTTGCCATTTTATTAATTCTTCTTTGTACATACGATACAATTACCATTGCAGAAATAATGATCAATACTTTGATTAAAACCCTGTTACTAACCACAAGAATAAGATAAAGAATAGATGCCTTTTGAAAACTCAATTATCTTTAAAAAGTCATGGCGATCAAGAGAGGTTCCCAAGGACTAACAGAAAGCAAATGTCACTCCTGTCTTCAGCAAAAGTAAAAAGAAGGATCCAGGTTAGCCTCATCTCATGAAGCAGTACGCCCTTGAAGCCATTTCTTAACACATGGAGGCAGCAGTCAGTAACATTCACCAAGAGAAAGCCACACCTGACCAACTTGATAATCTCTGTGATGAGCTTGGTAGATTTGAGGAGAGCAGTGGACATTGGCTATCTGAACTTCAGTAAGACTGAAAACTGTCTGAACAGACAGGCCCAAAGAGTTGTGATCAGCAGTACAAAGTGTAGTTGGAAGTCCAATAACTAGTGGTGTACCACTGGGGTCAATAGAGAGTTCAGTACTGTTCAACATCTTCATCAAGCATCTGGATGATGGGGCTGAGCGTACCCTCAGCAAGTTTCCTGATGGCACAATATGGAGAGGAGTGGCTGATATACCAGCAGCTTATGCTACTATCCAAAGAGATCTCCACAAGCTGGAGATACAGGCTGACAGGAACCTCATGCAGTTCTGCCAAGACAAATGCCAAGAACTGACCTTGCTGGAGCAATGTCATCAGTCCCTCCTTACCACAACCAATCTGTGTGTGATATGAAGGACAAGAAGGTGAGAGAGTAGTCTGCATGGATTTAAGGAGAAGAAACCATGCCTGAATAACCAGATAGCCTTTGATAATGAGATGACTACGTTGGTGGGCTTTATCTTGACTTTGGAAAGGTGCTTCGCACTGTCTTCCACACCATCCTCATAGATAAACTGAGAAAATATAGACTAGGTAAACGCACAGCACCGTACACTGAAAACCACATGAACTGCTGTTTTCAAAGGACTATGCCAAGCAGCATGAAGTCCAGCTGGAGGACAGTGCCTAGCAGTGTATGCCAGGGATCAAATAAAGTTTGAAATCTTCATTAATTACCTTGATGACAGGACAGAATGCAAAGTCCTGCACTTAGGGAGGAATAGCCCCATGCACCAATACAGCCTGGGGGTTGATCACCCAGTACTGAGCTTGGCAGAAAAGGACCTGGGGTCTCAGTGAAAACAAAGCTGAACACGAGTCAGCAATGTGCCCTCATACCAAAGTCATTCAAAGCCTCGTGGGTTACATTAGGAAAGTCCTGCCAGCAGCCAAGGGAGGTGATATTTCCCCTCTACTCAGTGCCCTGGTGAGACCATACCTGGGGTGCTGTCTCCAGCTCAGGCTCCTCAGTGCAAGAACGACAGGGACATATGAGAGCAAGCCCATTAATGGGCCACAAATATGGTAAATATAGGCAGGCACCTGACAAAGGGAGAGAGTGAGAAAGTTGGGATAGTTTAAGTTCAGTAAGAGAGGGCTCCAGGAGATCATATGAGTGTGTATAAACATCTGATGGCAGAGTGAACAGGAAATCACCTGTCTCTTCTCAGTGATGCCCAATGAAGGGACAAGAAACAGTGGCCACAAACTGAAATCCAGGAAATTCCAAGAAAAAAAGAGTAAAACACGTGAAGGGATTATTCACAGAGGTTGTGGTGACTGTTGTTGGAGATATTCAAAGCCCAATTAGACATGACTGTAAAAAGCCTGCTCTAGTTGACTGCTTCAAGCAAGGAAGTTGGACCACATGACCTCTAGAGGTCCCCTTCAACTCTCAAAAAATTCTTTAAATTTTCATTTAATGATACTTACAGTTTATATTTTTCAGCCTTGTATTTTGTTAACAAAAATGAAGAACAGACACTATTATTGAAAACTAGAAATAAACCTTTTTTTTACATTGTACTTGAAAGTTTGTCCACATTGTACATGTTACCAGCTATCACAACAGGGATCTCTCTTGCCATCCTATTCCAACTACCTCATGTAGAATATAAAAGGATTTATAGTTTTTCTTTTCTTTATTGTAAGGGGTTTTTCCCTTAAAAACCAATTAATTTAGTTTTCCTTTTCTTACTAAAGAATAATAAATGTAACATTTATGCTGTGTCCAGGACATACTGTAGGCTCTGAGAAACAACTAAAAGATGTGGCTGTTTAATGACTTCATATTGTCTTCATGCTTGAGTATACTAATTAGGCTATCCATAAGCTGTGAGAGTAGAAAGGAATCAGTATAGAGAAGATTTTGAGAAAGGCAGTAATTTGAAGTTTATTTACATAGTGATTGAATATCCCAACGGAACTAAGAATATGATTTTCAGTAGAGAACCTTCCTCTGCTTTCACGTGCTTACAGTCAAAAATGGTCAAGATAGAAAAGGTAAAACACACTGATATTCTTTTGGTAAATTCTATCAAGGTGTAGCAAGAATGCACTTTGAAACTCTTAAGTTCTCTCCTATATCACTTATCTGGCAGCTGCATTAAAAAAAAAGCCAGAGTGCCTGATGTATTTTGGTTTTCCCTTTGAAGACATGATATTAAGTCATATTAAAAGAATTGTAAGAGTAAACAGCAAAGCATGCACGATAAGAAAAAGAAAAACTGATGCCACACAAGCATTCTTATCTCTTTATATGCCCACAAAAAGAAACAGAATTATTATCTGCGCAGCAGAGTACCAAGCCTCCATCCTGATTGTATGGGTCTCTTCCAAATTCCAGCTTCATGACATGGGGAACAGAGGGAAAAAAACCACAGGAAGAGAAAGTTCTCCCTGAAAAGCACTGCTTCAGCATTTCTAAAATGGCCCTTCTTTAGGAACCACTAATATTCAACAAGCTAGAGCAGCCTAAGAATGAGCACAGACAAAACATTCAGGAAATTAAAGGATGAGTTTGAAACAAATTTTACTGTACCAGTGCAAATAGCATTTGTTCAAATTATTGTAGTCAAATACAGGTAGGCTGAGATGGAACAAAAGCATAATTACACCCCCTTCTGAGATTCAATTTCCTACTTCTATCAGGAGGTAAGATTCTTTTTCCCCTCTTTGTTCTTTTTTTTTGTTGTTTTTTTTTTGGGGGGGGGATGTTTTGCTTTTTTTGTAACTTAGGAGATGCCCTCTTTTAAAAGTACTTTTCTTCATGCTTTTTTACCAAACTTTCCCCAAAGTATGGAGGGGGAGGGAATGACAATGACACATGACTACAATACACACTGAATCAAACAGAATTGTGAGTGTGTTTACTGAATTTTCTAAAGGTATTTTTAGAAAAAGCTATCAGAGAAGGTCAGTGGCATATAGGCACTACTCTCTCCATTTATTTAAATGGTAACATCTGAATTTGTTCTATGTTATATAATAAAGAATCTAAAAGCATATCAGGTTCAGAGCTGATGATTATTCACAGCAACATAAGGTAAAAGAATAAAACATATACATTTTTAAAAACAATTAAGAGACGTGCAAGCACAAACATCTGTATGAACTGATATAAACATAAGTATGTTGCAAAAACTTGAACAGAAATTAGATAACTGCAGTTCTTTATGGTTCAAGGTTTCATTAAAAGGTTTTTTTTCATCTCTTTGATAATAACAATTCTCTGACTAATCAACCAACTTGTTTTATCCTGTAACAACACAGACACCTAATAATGCAAATTGAGTGGGTGGATGAGAGAGGAAGGGCCTTAATAGCCAGAATTCTTTTGGGGGGAAAAAAAAATAAAAAAATTGCACATTACTGTAGGGAAGAACATGACCAGAGTAGTTATAAGACAACAATTTCTACAGTGGAAGAAAGCTTGAGAGCTCTTTCAGCACTACAAACCTCTAAATTCAGACAAATGGTTATCTAGTATGTTCCTACAGACTTCCCATGACAGAGGTTCTACACATCAGCATAAATGCTATGAAGCATGTTTCATACCACCATCTGCTTGAGCAAGCTATATAAATGTGGCCACAAGGACATACTAATTATGCTTTTGGTTGAGAAAAGGCTTCAAAAAGCAAGCCACCTCCTTTTGGTTTTGTTACATTCTGTAAAGTTGGACTGACAATAGGGAAAACTATTTTTCCTCCTTCCTGATTTAACTTGTGTGGTTCTGATTTTTGGTGAAGACTAGGGGAAAAAAAATTCTGTCACATATATAATTGTTTTTTCCCTTCCTTGAGAAATTTTTTCATGCAAACAGGAAAGTAATAAAAAATTCTCTGCGTCAGTTACTATTTTCCTTGTCCAATGTCAGCTGCTAGTGGAAATACTTACAGTTGGCTTGATGTAGTCAATTAAAGGCACTAAATGCTAGTCACTGATACGAATGTGACTACAGGTAAAAAACAATAAGTTTCTCTATGCATGGGGGAGAAAACAAAACAAAACAAAAGCGTAAAAAAAGGTAGCAAGAAAACTCCAAGTATTACAACAACACAACAGCAGTTAGGCAACCAGAACATTGAGTGACATGACCATAGCTTTTGAAAAGCATGGGTAAACAAAGGGACAGGTAAATTTTGACAAAAGTGGAACTTATTTTTCAGCATCTTAAAAATACATTGATTCAAGCGGAAAGGATGAATCCTCTTTATTCTAGACAGATTTTTGTCACAGTTTTTTGAAGCATATAGATGCAGTTCTTCCAGATCAAAGCAGTGCTAAAATAGATCTCTAATTTCCATTTCTGCCAAATCCATTTGCAAAGCTTGAAGACACATAACTACAGTAATGCAAGTATCGAAAGACGAGAAAAACTAAATTTTTTAAATTATTTTTCCACACTGAATCAAATCAAATTTAAAGCTATATTTTGAATCTGAATCTAGAGTAGAATTGTAGCTTGGTTTTAAGCATTTCTAATGACTGTGTTAGCTCCTGTCAGAGTACTTCTATGACCTGTATTTGTTCTGATTTCAAGGACAATTTAAACAGTTCATCCCAGAGAATTTCTGGAGTTGAAATTTGAGTGAAATCTAGAATCTATTGCTGTAAGATCTATGATCTCTTAGGATTTTTCATAACAACATGAAGAGAAGTCACTAATCATCACATCATTCAGCTTTGTGAGGTATTTTCTGTTCACTCTTGAATCCTGTCTTAAGGAGTTTATTGAAATAGAAGAGGGAAAGAACACAATGAGAAACAGATGTTCTTTAGGGAGATAAAACAGAACCTTGGAGTAAGAGAATTACAGGAAAGAAAAAACTTTCTCTAACTAAAAAGCTGCAAAAGAGGTTACATGCTAAGAGATTGAGTGCTAAGTTAACAGGAACAAAGAGTATTCAAAAAAGAATTAGCTTTGGAATGAAATAGCTGAAACACTGTCACGGTTTAGCCCCAGACAGTAACTAAGCAACTCACATCTGCTTGCTCACTCATTCCCCCACCAGTGAAATGAGTGTAAGAGAACTGGAAAAGTAAAAGTGAAGAAAACTCATTAGTTGAGAGGAATTAATTCACTGCTTTCCACCAACAGGCAGGTGTTCAGCCATCTCCAGAAAAGCAGGGCTCCATCACATGTAACACTTACTTGGGGAGACAAACACCATCTCTTCAAATGTCCCTCCCTTTCTCCTCCTTTCCCCAGCTTTATACACTGACTGTGTATAAAGTTCCATATGCTACGGAATATCCCTTTGGTCAGTTGTCAGTTGTCCCGGCTGTGTCCCCTCCAAGCATTTTGTGCAGCTCCTCACTGGCAGACCATGAGGTACTGAAAGGTCCTTGACTTAGGGTAAAAATTACTAAGCAACAGCCAAACACCACTGTGTTATCAACATTATTCTTGTGCCAAATCCAAAACACAGCACTGTACCACCTACTAAGAAGAAAGTGAACTCTGTCCCAGCTGAAACCAGGACGGACGCTAAAAGCAGTGACTAAGTCTTCATTTAAAACTAACTCAATGCCTGAAGGAAGATAAGAGACCAACAAAAATAATGCCAGCCTTTAAAACTGGTGTCAGGGGATCAGTGTAACTACTGGCTTGCAAGCATATAATCCGTTGCAGGTAAGTAAGGAAAGACTACAATGAACAGGACTTGAGATACATGGACAAATACAACGCGAGTGGGGAGAGTCAGCCAGGCTTCTGTAACAAACAAACAAAACCCCAAAACAAAAACCCCAGACCAAAACAAAACAAAAAAAATCAAACCCTGCATTATAAACCTGTTGGAGGCTTTCAGACCGTTTAACCAGCATGAGGATACACATAAGATGGTTGATGAAATCAACTTGGATCTCTAAGACTTTTTTTTTTTTTGAGAAGTTCCTCACCAAGAAGGACTTTCAAAGAAACTTAGCATTCATATGAGATAAAGGGAAATGTCTTGGCAAAGGTCAGTAACTGATTAAGAGATAGGAAAGGGTATGGAGATGGTCATTGGTATAATCCTGCATAGGTTTTGTGCTGTGATCCATGTGCTCTAATATTAATAAAAAAACTGGAACAGGAGAATGTATAGCAAGGTGAGAAAACTTGCAAATGATATGACATTGTTGAAGTGGAGGTGTGAATAGACAATAAGTTCCTGCAGAAAGACCTTACAGGAAAAAGGGGTAATAAAATAAAAATGCCAAGCAATGCACAAGAGGAAACACAGTCTCAGTGTCACAAAAAATGATAGGCTCCAATCGGACCATTTCTACTCAGGAACAACTCATTAACCCTGCAGCTGCATAAAAACATTACCTCAGTACTAGCCAGTTGTTAAACAGACAAATCAAAATGTGAATAATTAATTAGGAAAGCAATAGAGAACAATACACTAGGGCATATTACATTAAATATACAAATCAAAAACCTAAAGCTTACATAAAATATTACATAAAGCCTTTGTCCATCCATGAATAGCACATTCTGTTCTAGACCTTTCATTTCAAAAGCAGCAATTCTGTATTGGAAAAATTTCAGAAACAGACGGCTAGAACAAGTGTTGGTTTATGATGAATAATTATGTTTTATGCCTTACAAACATCTACAAAAGGAATGTCTGACTAGGCTAGGTCTAATCAAAGAGGGACATAGCAGATGTTTTCAAAATTGTCAGGAAGTAAGAGAGTGAAATCACTAAATTAAGCTACTGGCAACTCAAACTACCTGAAGGAGGTTTTTTTGAACAGCAGACAAAATATTTAGACAGACACCTTTGCCAAAAGATGCTACTGATGCAAGAAATTTATGTGGTCTTAATGAAAGATGGCAAACATTTGAGAGATCCATTGAGGGCTGCAATGCAAACAAGTCCGATTAGGCTCAGGAAATCACTGGTCAGAGGCTGGGGAAGTATTAGGGAGAAGGGAGCAACACAAATTTGCTCTGTTATTATTCACCTTTAGGTATCTTCTCACAGTCAATCTTGAAGTCAGAGTACAAAGTTAGATGGGTGCAGATAATTGCTGAGTTTTTGCTTGATTGTTTCCTGGCACAATACCTCTGCAAGTGCAGACAATACAAATTCAGGTTCCTCAGGTAACTGCTTAAAACTACAGTTAACCAGCATGAGATACACTGTGAAGAATAGATAGGTCAGTCTTTCCACATAGGCATTTTATGAGTATTTGCCATATTTCTATGCAGCTTTACCAGTTGTGTTAATTTTGTGAATGAAAAAGAGCCAGACCCGACAAACTGATCACTTTACGAGGATTTTCAAAGTCTCACAAAGGTACTTTAAGCAACTAATGTTTTTTATGTGAGCATTCTGAATAGAAGTTCATTTTCCCAGTGGAATCTCTTCATACAGTTTTATGTACTAATGCACAAGAATAAATTTTGTAGTAATTATTTTGAACAGCCATAAACTGAGAACCATTGTGAGATCGCTATACTGTCTGGCACCTGGAATTGGTTTGTTTAAAAAAAAAATAATTTTTACTTACATGATATGTTTGTAAAGATTAACCAGAGTGTCAAAAAGTATTTAACAGAAAAACCTTCATCACACCTTCAAAGCTGTCCAAGATTTCATGTCATACCTTTTACTTTCATGAGACAACATGTGCCAGCTCTGGCATTAATAATCATGGGATCCATCTTATCTAACTTTACTCATGTAAAATGTAGGCCTTTAATCTAACTAACTGCCTGTGCTTCCTTCAGAATCCATGCAAAAATACAAATAAATTCAGGGAGGGATTCAATCCATTGTAAAATAATAGCCTGAAGTTAAATGAATCACACTCTGCAGGTGCTGATTTCTCCACTGACTAGAGAACAAACACACAGCTATGATTAGATTCTCAAATTTCAAGTAGCTAAATGTTTTCCTGTTTCACCCACTCAAGTTTACTCAAGAGGTTTCCATTGCCAACACGTACACTGGGCTTTTATATATTTTTTTTATATAATTACTTGATTGATTCAAAACCTCATATTTGGTAATTTTGTTAAAAATCCTTTAGTCCTAATGCTATTTAGTGCTTATGCAGTTGCTTCAAGTACACTTCTATAGCTCATCACGTAAACTATACAATAGATTATTAAACAATGTACTACTGGAAAATAGAAGTTAGGCTTCCTAATTCCTTACCAGTTGAAGCCTGGTGCACAGTCTTTGACTGAACTGAGGTACCCCCCAGTATAAGGTACTATTTTGACCTGATATGATCCCTGAGAGATAGTAAAAGATGAAGAAATAACCAGCAGTGAGATATTTCTCTTTGCTTTCTTAGACTTTTCTATAGCTGTAACTAATTTCTAAAAGTTTTCCCCTTTTAAAAAATAGTGGTTCAAGTGATGAAGAGGGATTTTCTTCCCTTTATATTGAAACTTTAATATATTTTTCCATCAGCCTCTGAAAGTTTGACTTGAGGTTCTATACAAAGTCTTGGCCACAGTCTTAAGGCTTGACTATAACATAAATTTTATACCATCATGACTAATTATTTTAATTTAAGATATCAAAAAAGAGAAACAAGCCAAGTGACATTTTTGCACCCCTGGGACTTTCTTTTAATATTTCCTTTAGATTTCATTACTACTGCAGTGAGACCATCTGAAGAGACCTCTAGACACTTTCTTCCTATACAGTAACTACAAAATCTGATTAGAGTGAAATAGGAGGCCTTTGTGTTAGCAAGGCAGACTGGGGTGCTTCTTCCCCTCCCTCTACATTTTGTTTTAACTAAAATTTCATTATCATAAGAGGTAAATGTTTCCTTTTACATTTAGTTCTGCAAATAGTATTTGGAAGAAAAGGAATTTGTAGAGAAGAAATAGGATAGCCAAACATTTTAAAGGAAAACTGCCTCAAATTACAGATACCACAAAGAACTGGTTGGGTACATTTACCTTTGCTAGTTTTTTTAATATAAATGGATTACTGATAAACCAGTTCTTTCCTAAAATCAGTGTAACAAAGAGAAGTTTTTAAAGAAATATCTAATTGATTCAGGCTTATATATGTTATTTATAAACAGCCTTAAGCATACTGCATAAGAAATTGCTTGAATTTTTGTCAAGACAGCTGGTATGAGATATTTCCAACCCTTAAAAATATTTTATATCCTCTTAAAATGCTATTGGGGAGGAGGAGATAAAAATGTTTGCACTGCTACTGTAATAGCACTCTGTTTAGCCATTTAATCATTGCAACCTACTCGAAATGAAAATTATTTTGCAGCAGGAAACATTATCTATATTCAGGGAATTCCATAGTATCCTATATAATTGTTATTATGTATTTTTCAAAAGTTGTGACAATTTTCAGTTTGTTCTGCTGTCCATAAACATTTCTGCATGTTGCTGATTTTGACTTAACATTATTTAGATATAAAAATCTTAGTTGAATTAAGGGGCATTTTTGTGACATTTGCTGTAAAACAAATATTAACAAGCAGAGTGAAACGCATAGGAAAAAATTTCCTTACATTTACTTTTTTTCTTTATTTGCAGGCTGCCTTTCTCCACCAAACCAGATCAGTGTCTGAAAGTGCATTTGCATTAGGAAAAAAATCCCCTGCTGACAATGGCAGTCAACAATAGAAGTCACCAGTTCAGGTCTAGCACCACCTTCAAGTACAGTCAGAACTGCTCTGAAAACTTACAGGAATTCTGAAGTCAACTCACTAATTATAAAAGGAAGCATTTACTCTACTGAAGTCCTCGCTCATGAAAGAGAAGCACAGAATCTTTTACAGCTAAGGCTTGAGAAGAATGTTTTGCTAAAAAGCCAGTGCTAAGTGCTATAACATGTATATGCTTCCTTGCGAAGTGATATGCCAATAGCTGGCATAGACACCAAGGGTACAGCCAGCAATCCAAGCCTAAACTCCACTCAGGCACAAGAACAGTTCTCAAAGCTGGCATCCTACTAATCTTTCTGCAACATGGCTGGATATCAAATCTTGTCTCCAACTCTGAGTGAAAGTATTTCAGTTATTTAACATTACCCCACTCATTGAATGGCATTTACTATTCCTATATAGAAGCAACACTGGATTTTGTTTGGTCGGTTTGCTTCAGTTTCTGCTTGCCTTGAATCCTGCAAACTCCCATACCACTTGGATTATAATGTACACACACATCTTGCAGTCAATATGGTTTCTAGCCACTATTCAGAGCATGACAGTGGTGGTTTCTAAGTGACATACTGCAATCAAGAAACCCACTGTGCAGCTAGCCAATGCAAAATTCAAATTTTACCCTTTAAAAAAAATAAAAAGGAAAAAAAAAGAAAAAAGAACAATAGGCAAATTAAAATTTTCTTCAGAAGTGTGGGGGCAGGAAGGATAATCTGAATATAAGACAATACTGTGTTAAAAATAAAGTGTTCATAAAAATGCTCCTCAGGAAGGGGAAGGCTTTGCCTTGACTTCAGTCAGTGTGAAAAACTAACGTGTCTGGGCTAAGAATATGTCAATTCACTGTTCACTCCTTGATCCTCAAACTGGATCTAGATTTGGCCTTGAAACAAGTTTAAGACTTGAGGAATTAAGAAAATATGAAGCCACAGCACATACTCCACTCATGAATTCCTGATTAAAGGGCAGAGCTGAAAGCACAGACATGCAACTTCACATCTGACTGGAAATATACAGCCAAGCAAGCATCTGGCTCTTCAAAAACCTGGTCTCAGAAGTGGGCATATGAAAGGCAACAATCTTCTCTACATTACTGACTTCCACCTCACTTTATGGACAAGAAGGGGAAAAGTATCTGAAAATTTTGCCAAGTGGGGAGAGTGGGAAAGAGAAATATTATAACATATACTACAGAACAAACAAACTCCCACATCACAAAGGAACAACTGTCAAAAGCTGCATTGTCAGCTTATGCCATTGAATTTTCTCACTAGGATTTTGCTGACCTAAGAAGTAGGATTCACCCATTGTTCAGCTCCTGGGTGCCTTCTGACTTGGGCAAGATATCCAAGCAGTACCGCAGATTACATCATTTTGCAACTCATATATCACAGAAGTGCTTTGAGAATCCTTAATGATGAATGTTGCATAGAAGACACCAATTGACTATACATTACTTTTACATACAATAACTTCTGAAACAAATCACACACAAAAAATTGCAGGATAACCATCATTGACTACATGACTACTGTGTCATAGAAAATAATATTCTCTGTTAGAAAAATGAGGATATTCAGCAGCAGCCAGGTTATGATCCTCAAGTCTCAAGCTGCCTTTTGTTCTTCTGTGCTGTTTCCAGAATCTATGTAGCATATAATTTCTGAAAACCAGGAAAATAAAAAAAACAGAGGTGCAAAACCACGAGGACTTTGCACTATGGCTTATAACTAGCAATGGACACTCAATTTATACAAGTATTCCCATTTGACTGAATAGCACAGCAGTGTCTTTCTTGGTGGTTGATCCTCATAGGAAGCTGACAGTTGCAGAATCTGAAGTATGTTTCCAAAATCTACCAAAGTGCCATCACTATATGCTAGCTAATCACAGCTGACATTTGAAACAGAACTAATCTGAGGCACAAAGAATATAATGCATTTTAAGCATAAAACAACAATACAGCAATTAATGAAATATTGCTGAAATTCTGAACTGGACACTAATGTTCACACTGAGATAACTGAAAATGCTATCCATGTATGGCGCAAATCTTTTAGTATTTTAGCCAGACTATATAATAAGGAAGGGAATAAAGTCCCATCAACTCACCATTTCATTATTTCATTGTCATAATGATTCATGAAGTTGGTTTTTTTTAAAGTAACTAAACTAAGTTAGTTTATACTAACTTACCATATTCCAAGGATTACAGCAAGCTCTTCTGCACACAAATCAGGTACCTGGTACTGATCAGCATCTGCTAATTTTATCTCATTTAGCACTGTGTCATCATTTAAATCACAATTCTGTTGGAAGAGAAAATATTTTAAAATAGATAAAAACAGTTATAGAGAAATTTATGCCTTCACAACATGAAAAAAGATAGAGTTGTCTGAAAAAGGATAATACTACCATTACAGAAAGAGAGAGGGGAAAGTAATCTACCATAATTATGATTGAATAACTAAATAATGAAGCCACTACAAGGAAGTATCATCCAACACACTTTTGCTACAAATATACTGATTCTCATGCAGAAAGAACAGCATTTAGAGCAACTCTAAGGTTACCTAATATTGATTTTCTATTTAAACAAGGGCTGAAGGCAGTTTTCCTTCTCAAACTGTTGCTTATAGAATTATCAACAATTTCATCCTCTATTACATGTATACACAGACAAGCTGAAACAGATTACTGTTATGCTCATTAATGCAGGTTTTCAGGCTAGCAACCATGGACCTCTGGGAATCTAAGAATTTCTTTTTAAGTATCAGTAAAGCCCAACTACATAAAGCATACCTTCTGCCAGTACAGGTATATTCCTTACACAGAGGATTTTTTCTTTTTAAAAGGAGTTTGATACTAAAAAAACATAGTCTGAAAAATCTTCACCAAGCCAGCACCTCCAGATACTTTATTGTGGCAAAGGCAAGAAGGGGTATTCTGAAAACGTTTGCTCCTGCACAAGTAGTTATGAATTTCCATAAAACTTCCTCTGGAACACACCTTTTATTTAAAGAGTATTTAATTTAACTTTTACAAAAAAATATGCTACCTGAAGTTCATAGTCTGTCACTTAACTTGAAGGAGAAAGTAATAAAATCTATGGCTGAAAAGTGTAAACTACTATGTTCATAGGATTTGTGTTTGCTTTGAAACAACAAAAGATTCCTTTGGCTGCAAGCAAAGAGGAGGTAGCTGTAATACTATTTCTCTTTCCCTTGAAAAACAAAAAATGCCAAAAAAAAAAAAACCACAAACAAAATAATTGGTCCTGAAATCAATTATCATACTACTGGGTAGTTTTCAGAATCTATTAAAAACAGATAATGGATTTATATTAACAGTCTTCCAAATTTCCTATTAATTTCCCTTCAGTGTCCTAGTAGTAGNTCATATCTTCCATTGGCAAGCTCAAAATGAATTCCACGGAAGAACAAAGAACAAACAGGAATGCTTTGAAGTGGGTTATCTGCATTCATCACCAGTATTTTATCACTATATAAAGGAAACTAAACTGTGATTTGCCAGAGAACATGAAGAAAATAAGCTTATTTTATTTAAGGGGTAAAGAAGATATTAGCACTCTCGCATATTGATTACCATAATTTTCTTCTCTTACTACATTAGCATATGTAAGGATTATCTACCACTTCCAGATGAAAACTGTTTTAGAACTAGTATAATGATACCACTTCAATAGGTGTAACATAAGTTACAATTTAATTTACACGGCAATCAGTTAAAAATTTCCACCTTCACATCTACATAATGTTTAAAATCTAACCAGTACAAACAGCACTAATGGCTTTAGCTTCACCAGAATATCAACTCCCTGAATTCTACTGCAATTGTATGCCAGAATTTTAAGCATGATTTCCATTCCTAGATTTAAAAAAGTTCCTAATTCCCCCAAAACATAAAAACAGCTCTAAATTTTTTAAAACTAATCAAACTATTTTAACATGCCACTTCTTATTAAGAGTCCTTATGCATCACCTCAAGACTGAGGCTTTCCTGGCCTGGGAGCAAAGTTCTGGATTCACAATCTCAAATACTTATTTTCAAATGCAAATCATTTTCCTTGCAGTGCCATCTGAAATAACATAATTGCTAAGCACCAGGGGGAAGCACAAAGCCTTTGACCTGAAATCAGCCCAGCTACCAGTCCAACAATTGGACACATTATTATTTTGATTGTATTTTAATGGAATTAAATTACTCGCCACTTAATAGCAAAATAACTTTTTTGGTCTTCCTACAAACAAGAGTAGGGGAAGAACTTTAGGACCACAGAAGTAAGTACTGCAAAACAGGAGTTGAAAATTAGGTGTGACCAGTCTCAAGTTGGCCTTTTTCCAAACTGTCAGAGTTATAATTCTCTTAGGAATTTTTCCACTCATCCAGGACAAATCCTATCTTGAGACAAGTAGAGTATTTTCCTTTATCTGCAAATGGCAGATGTAAAATAAGAACACTGGAGAGATTTGGAAGAAAATTTCCCTATTACAATTTTGCAGCATGATCACAGGCTTTTTAGCTTTCCATATGTATAGGTTAATTCTCTGGAGGTTCTCAGCACCTGAGAAGACTTGGCTTCTATGCATTTGCCATGAACAGTCTTTTAAAAGTATACCACAAGCATCCTCCCTAAAGTTAAGAAGGGATGCCAGGATGATTGTCCCAGTTAGAACAGCTGGGACCAGTTCATCACTGGATGGGTGTAACCCAAAACTGTGTATTCTATAGCCTTCCATGCCATTTCCCAGAAACTGTTATCAATAGACTATTTAGACCCTCTGCCCAGAGCATGCCTGACTCCTCAGGCTACAAACTAGGTGTTAAGAGGCCTGCGAGATAGGAGGGTGTCCCTTGTCCTCACACCCACTGTGGAAATCCCTGCCCTGAGGGAGGTACTGGGCATTCCTGCCTGAACTGGAGAATATATAATCTTGGAGTCTTGGAACCTTTTTTTAACCACTCATGGGATCCAGAGGAAGACTGCAACCACCACTTCTCAACCAGACTGCAAACACCACTCTTGACCAGACTGCAACAGCACTCTCACCAACAGGTTTTCCCCTCTCCTTTTACTTTGGACTCAGGGGGCCCAAAGAACACCACTCTGTTCATGCCCCAAGGTGCTGGGTTATACATTTGGGTTTTCTGGGTTAAAACCAATTGTTTGTCTGTATAATCGTACTTATTTTATTATTTTATTAAATTGTTATTTTGATTTATAATCTCTCTTTTGAGTTGGGTTCATTTCCCCTGCTAGTTTACCTTTAAACCAGCACTATGATCTTGGCCAGTTTTGGCAGAAGGAGAATACCATTACCTCCAATTTTAGCTAAAAGAACTTCAAGATACAGTCAAGGCTGATGAATTTGAGATCAGACTTGGCAAAAGAAATGCTAGGATCCACCGTTAAAGGTAATTACACTACACTGACAAATTACATTAATAAGTGTGCTTTGATACTTTAATCGGTAATTCAGTGCACACACGAATTGAAGAATCTACTTAGGCAAAACTGGTCTAATACCTGTGACAAAACCTTCACAAGTTAATAAAATGGCTGAACTTGAAATACCTCAGGTTTTCCTCAAATCACCACACAGTTCCAATACAAGATTTTCTAGAATTTGGCACAGTCAAGATGCAGAAATAAAAGGCTGTAATTTTTCTTCCCCCAGAAATAGGCTGTGGGAACAAAAAGCCCAACTTTTTTAATGGGGAGCCTGACTAACCTATGACAGAATTATATGCCACAGCACTCAGACTTGCACAAAACTCAACTCCCTCCCTGCAGCCAAAACCTCTCAACTCGTTTCCAGCACCATGTTTTTACTTTTCCAAAAGAGTGGATATCCTTACTTTCTCTAGCATTATTTTCAAGCAACATTCAGTAAAATTTTAGTAGATAACACAGCATAACTAATTTTTAAAGGTTCCAAATACCCCAGTTTTCTTTCTCAAACTGTCTGCTAAACTTACTTCAGAAGCTCTGTGTCTGTTCACTAAAAGGACACAGTACTTGATTAGTAAAATATTTCATTCCTGGTTATATCTACAGCCTAAAACAGTGTTTAGGCTGTAGACATTGTTACATTGAAATGATGTAATTATTTTATTCCAAATGAAGTCCCTATTAGAAGTAGACTACAAAGACAAATTCTTCAGAGAAAGTGGCAACTGGAAAAAAACAGTCATAAAATACCCCACTTCAGGATTCTGAGAACAATGCATCCTGTCATTGAGTTCTAGGTAAGTTGTACCTGAAGTCAATAATTGAGTCAGTCGTTCACCAAGCAGCCTCCCCTGAGCTCTCACTATCCTATAATGGGTTGCTATACAGAGTTCTGTCATAAGCATAAGTTGTTACATTTGTGTAATCAATCTCTTTTCATTAAATCAAATGCAACACTAAAGACATACTAATGGACAAACAAAAAAAAATCTAGGATAGTCTCCTAAGATATTTATGTACTCAATTTAGAAGTATTGTCAATTTTTTTGCTTAAGAGTCCTGCTTGACCCTGAAGTCTATCAAGGCACTTTTTTTAATAAAGTCTTTCCAATTTGAAGTATAAACTTTGGACCATAATGCCTCAATTTATCTCTGGTTTCTTTAAAGAGGTGAAATAACTTTAAATGTCCTTATGAAGGAAAATTGCCATCCTAAAACAATTCAGTGGTTCTTGAGCAATTTATAATTGAAATCATCATACATACCCTTAAGATAAGTAGGACCAAGTCACGTAATTCACGCCATAGGAATAACTAGACCAATTTCCTATCTCTGCACTGTAACTGAATACATCTGTCAGCCCATAGGGATCTGTGCATTTCTGTGATGCCTTGCAGGCTATTTTGAAAATCTGCCTCTCACCTGTTTTCCCACTTCCATCATTCTTTGTCACTAAAAATTAATTCATAAACTGTAGAGGACCATGTTTTAAACATGCTTTTAGTTGAGTAGCCACATCTGTATTGCAGATGTTCATGTGTTGTTTTACCCCATGTCCTTTAATATTAGGCAAATTACTCCCCAACAGCTTTTCCACAAACTTTCAGAAATCCCAAGTAAGTTTCTCCTAAACATGACACTCTTTTTTCCCTTGCAGACAACCAAGAAAAGCTTCAGAACATTTTAAGAAATTAAAGCAATTCTTCTCAGATACATACTATTGTTAAGCTTTCTAGAGGTGTTGGAGCAGGACTTAGTTCACTGTGAGGAAGGATGAATTCATCTGTTCTTTGGACATCCAAAATAAGCTGTGCAACGTATTTCTCTTGAAACCTTGTTCTCTTCCCCAAAGCACCTACAGAAAATATGTTTACATTAATGAACACCAAAAACCAGTAATCTGATAACATACGAGAAAGTTGCTAACAAAAAAACCCCAAACAAAAGAGAGAAATACACTGAGAATTAACCTATGAAATTTAGCAGTGGTTTAACTCTGCTTGATCTCTTTCAGTGAGCTATATGTTCTCACTGCTAGCTAAGACATAGAAAGAAATACGTTACAAACATACAAACACAGCTATATAGGTCTTGCAAAGCTGCTTTTTAGTTAAATTCCTCATAACCTAGCATATTGAAAGCTCACAGTCATCAGGTTTCATCAGTTCCCTGCTTATTCCCAAGCAGTAAACCAAAAACAATTTTTCCATTTGATTGCTAAAAGTTAATGACTACATGGAGACATTTAGGCAAATGAAAATCCCATCATATCTTTCAGGCCACCATTTGAAATATTTCAAATCTTCATTTGAAGACTTAGGTCTTTGAAGAAGGATCACAGACATGACATTACCATAATATGGCAGAGAAGATACTATGAAAGTAATATTAGGGAGTGAGTAGAACAGTGAACCAATGAAGGCTGTATAATGAATTAATCAATATTCAGAATGCACAATGTAAATTCTTGTATGTTATTTCTTTAATTCTTGACTAGACTCTATGACAATTTTTATTAGTTTTTAGGGAAGCACTTGATATTTATAGCAAATTGTAAAGGAAAACATGTCTGTTCTTCCTCTGTTAGCAACTTGTTTGTGAAATGCAATCAGAGAAATCAAAAAATAAGTTCAGGACAGTAACTTAAAATAACAGAATTTTAACCAGAGCCAAAATGGAGCTAAAAATTAGTCTCTAAAATTTGGAGGTTTGCTTGTTTATTATTACTGTGATAAAATGCTCAGAAAGTGCGAACTGTAAAAGTCAAATAACAGAAATGGAGGAATGATGCTAATCCACTTCTGCTTTTGCAGAACCAATTTAGATCAAGTAAAGTTCTTATTTTGATCATAATTTTGAAAAACTTTCAGTATATAAAATCTATGAGGTGAACATGATTGACTGCTCATGTGACAATGTCCTGAAGATGAGGCCATCGTCTGTAAGAATCACCTGGCAGAGGCACTGAAATAGCAATCACCCACTTTTCTTACTGAAAGTGAAAAGAGACTAGTAAAGAATCCAGAAATTAAACCGATTTCTCCTTTCTGCCAATTATCACTTTTACTGGGAAAGCCCTGTATTAAGAGTTTATGAAGAAATGAAAAAGGTTCTAAAAATACCATCTTAAAATCTGCAGAGAAGAGACACACAGAGGGAAATACTGGGTAATGATTCATACTAATTTCACACAGTAGCACTCAATATTCTATTTTAATATTGCTTGAAAATCACTATGCTGTAATTAATTTCCTATTATGTCTTACTGCCTAAACAGCCAAATAAAACACTTGCAAAGTTATTCTGGTTACCAATAAAATTGCTTGCTACCACCTAGAAATTTTGATTTGTTTATGCTCTGATACGCACACATCTTCCACCCCATTTTTTTAAGCTAAGAACTCCTTGCTATTACAGGGACAAAGCACTATTTTTACTATTTTCGTACCATGTGTTTAAGCTGAGGAAAAAATTGGATTCATTTATACCACCAAATATGGCAGTGTTGAAGGGCAGGTTGGATAAGGCCTTGAGCAACCTGGTATAGTGGGAGGTGTCCCTGCCCATGGCAGCAGGGTTGGGACTAGATGATGTTCAAGGTCCCTTCCAATTGTGAATATTCAATGATTCTATGATATATTCTCACAAAACAGAAGGAATCTACACAGAAACTTTACTTTCTGTTCCATACTAAAAGTTCCCAGAGATGTATTACTGGTCATGAAAACAATAAGCAGACAATATGCAGATCTCAGAGTTTAGCATTATTAATCCTCCAGATCTGTTATCATAAATTTATTTAGATTACTACCCTTCAATTCATTACATTTATATGCAAGAAGGATCACAGCGTTCTCTTATACTGGAAATGGTTTTATGGAGTTATTGATGGTTGTGACTCACTGTGAGGGATATAAGGATTCTTTTTAATAAATGCTGAATACAGCATATATTTGCATTACTGGGACTTAAAAAAAAAGTACACAAACCAAGTAAGATTTATTCACATATTTCTAAAATAACTCTGGAAAATACTGTTCCTGAAATCTCTGCTTAAGAACAATGTTTCCATGCTGTAATAAAATATTCAACTAGTAAGGATTACAGCCATTAATGCATATAAACCTCTTAAAATCCTTTCCTAAAAAGGAAATTTCTTCCAAAAGCCTTAAAAATGTCTTTGCTAGAGGTTGAATTTTTACATTAAAGCAAAGTCTTTTCAGATGATGTAACATTCCTCCCATTTAGCCCAAACATGCATGTCAAATGAATTTGTCTAGAATGCCAACAATTCCCACATGCTCAGTTCAATTCATTTGCCTTCAGGTTAGAAATCCCTCATAACTATTCTAATAGATTTATGAAGATAAACCACAGACCATTTAGGAGCTTCACAACATTTTTCCAAGATACTATATCACCACAATCTTTCTCTAGGACTAGCATAACCTCTTGGTAAAGTAATCAAAAATATAAATAATTCCACTGCATCCAATCTTTTTTTTTTCTCCTTCAAGAGTTTTTTTCTAAATTAGATTTAAGGAAATTATTAATCCCAAATCTAAAGATGCCCTTTAAAGGAAAAAAAAAATCCAACATGTAAGCTGAGGAATAGCAGTGAATAGCCCCCTGTCTCTTTGATCTCACTTGTTCTCAGTTCATTACGTTTTTATAGCTTGAGTATCATCATAGGTACTGTTGTTTTTAATAAAAAACAAGAAAATGTTTGGTTAATTTTAAAGAAAACTACTTTTTAATACCAAGTTGGTATTGCCAGTTGGTTCCATGCCACATATGGAACACATGACATGCACAGCTCATTTCGTGTACAGGAAAAAAGCGTAGAATTAACTGAAACGTATAGAATTCCTTCAGATATATGTAAATTACTCCCATGTTTTAAGTAGATACCACTGAATATAATCAATTCATAGTTATGCCAAAACAATATGCCAGAAGATTTTCATTATGGATCTTTCAAAGTAAACCACAAAATTCATTTGGCTTTGTGTTTCCCTGGGTGTTTTTTGTTTCTCTGTGTGTTTGGGGTTTGTTTGGGTTTTTTTTGTTGTTGGTTCGGTTTTTTAATTAAAATATTAGAACTGACTCAGGGTATAAGCAGGGTTAGCTGCATCTCCAACCTAGACATGATGGAACAACTAGCCTTGTGACATACAGTGATGTAATGGGTAAGGAAGTTGCAAGTTTCAGTTCCTTAGTGCTTTCCACTAATAAGTCTATAGAAAAAACTATATAAAGATTTTTTGCATTTCTACTCAGGCACAACTATAAGTTCTCACACAGAAAAGGTGCATATTTTATATATTTTGATTACCTAGCAGGACCAACTAGACCAAAAAATCCCATATCTATACATGTAATTTCAAGTGAAGTTGCAAGTGTAGCAATCTGATATGCCCAACTCCAAAGAATAGGTTCTGAAAACATGATTATAAAGTCTCCATAGTAATTGAATGCTTGTGATTTCTGTTCATCGGAAATCTGATTTCTTTGGTTATTTCCTGCGACAACAACAGTCCTGGAAGACTTCTCCAAACAAAGAGAACAAAAAATATTCATCGTGACAACAAAAGAGACAACTAGACTTAGAATTTGACAAGAAACACTAGAAGGAAGGATCATGATACCTCAACTGCTCAGACACCCATTGAGGGATGATATTGTAACTAGATGTCGTATTTCTCTTCCAAGCGATGCTAATTCTTAGAATACAAATAAGACCTTCCTGATAAACATCATGCTTTTTCAAAATGCAGTTACTTTTTTACTTGGATATGTAAAAAAACCCCAACAACAAGCCATAGGTTAGTTTGGTCCAACCATCCTCATAGTAACCATCCAGACTGTACAAGCAAAACTTACCTGTGAGGTTAATCTGCAGTTTTGTTATGTCTTTAGCCATATTGAAACACTGTTTAGCTTTTTTATACTCATAGTAAAACAAAAATGTATAGGCACACTCAAGATGGAACTGAACTGCTAAGTGCCAGCTTTCACCACTTGTGAACAAAGCTTCTGCTTCTGTCACTGCAAGTTAAGAAAAAGAAGAGATCAGGATGCAGTCTAGAAGAATGATATTTTAAAAATACATTTAAAATACCATGAGAGAAAGTCTGTTGTTTTTTACATCTTCACACATTTAAAAATTCACTCACAGCGTGTAAAAGATTTGTATGGTTTAAAGCATTTTTCAAGTTTTATCATCTAAGGATTACCACCAGAATAATGAACAGTTCAGTCTTTGCTTATATTTTACAGCAAAGCTGAATTGTAAATACCACTTCTGCAGAAAATAAGCAACTATAATTGTATTGGACCTGCTAAAGAACATAAGAACTCAGAATACAAAATATTGAGGTAATACCCACCTCCTTAAGCAGTAGGCTTCAAATGTGAAAGTTTGAACAGGAGACTGAGCATTGAAAGGGGGCTTAGGACTCTACACATTTTCTGTTTGGTTGTTTTTGTTTGTGTGTGGAGGGTTTTTTTGTTTGTTTTTTAATAATTACTGATTTGATGAGTGTTAAAGCTCATGTTTTCCACCTGAACGGGAGAAAATACCTTGGTAAACTGATGTGAAGTCTTTAGGAAAGATGACGGTTTTTCATCCAGTATAAAAGCACTTGTATTTCTAGTCTATTTAAGTTCTATCAAAATATAGTAAGTGACAAGGGAATATTCCCATGTAGTAAAACACAGACCATTAAGTTGAAAAAAATTCATGTCAATTATTCTTAAATGGAAGTGGGTTTTTTGATTTGTGCTTTATTTCTGTATTTTGTGAAAATATTTAGATAAGAATTCCATAAAAGCTAACAGCATCACAGTACTTAAAAAGACTGGTATCCAATTCTAACATTGATGCTGTGTTACTTAATGGATGCTTAATTTTTCAAACAAGCTTTATTAATGCTAGCAAAATGTCTTACAATATGAAAAAATAATATTATCAAGGATTTTTTAAACATTTGTTTCTGACTTTTGAATTTAGAGATTGGCAGTCAGCTCTAGACTGAAGAGATTGTATTGTTTAAACCCCCTAGACTTTTTAGTACTTGTTCATCCTCAAAATCTTTCAATTAATATAAAAAGCCATTAAGTCTGAACATAGTTTTTACACAGCTTTTTTAATTCAGCAAATAAGAGTTCGCATGGATAAATCCTGACTAGTAACAACTTTCTCAAAGACTGGATTTAAAGATTCCATTTAAAGAACACAAATTAGTAATTTAAAAATATTACTCCAGTGGTTTTCAACTAAAGCAGGATAAGGAATGCAGCAGGTTACAACTTAATCCTTAGAAAACCCACAAGAGATTACAACTATTTTAGAACAAAGTATGTGCAATTTTATCACTTTTACCACAAAGCCTGTTTCAAACACATTACCTCAAAACTGAAGAAGTTAGTAAAAAGTTAACCTCACATTTAAGTAACGTGTACTCTTCATTAGAAAGCAATCTGAGATTTTAATGCTTTTGTCCATATTTATCATCAAATATATATATTTTTTAGAAAGATAAAAATGCCCACAGGTCTATAAAATATCCACCTTTCTAACAAATCTTTGGGTTTTGTACAAAAAGAGTGAAAAAAAATTAAAAAAAAAAAATCAGTAAATAACTTGGGTTATCTGCCATTTTTACATGCTTTTCACACTCTATGCATATACAATGACACTGATGGTTTCCCAAAGGACAAAAATCCTATTTACATGAGGAAAAAAGAAAAAGGAGTTTTCAGTGAGGTATTATTAGAAGCACACGAAGATGCACTGAGGGTTTTAAACAAATGCAAACACATTTGCACTGACTCTTCAGCATGGTTTGAGCCATGAAGTCCTGAAGGGCTGTTGTCGGTGCAAGAAAACCTACAAGAAGGTACATGTGGAAACATAAAAATGCAACTTTCAAACTGAATTATGTTGATTTTATTTCGAAGGAAAAAATCAGGTTATAGTCTATAATCACACAGTACTACTTGATTTTCCATAGCTAACAAGTTCCAGTGATATAAGTGATACTTGTGCTAAAGCCATATACAGTGCTACAATGAACTCAAGTGATACATTGGGAAGTAGTCTTACCACTAGTTATTTAAGTACAGTTTACTTACAATGCTTGATAAGTTTAGGCATTTGAGACTTCAAGGACCTTGGGGAAAAGCTTCACATCATGACTAGTATTGAGGTAGCAGCACAGAAGCACTGATGTCCCAAACTTAAGACATCCTTCTGGCACCCCATACTGCGTATGGCACATGGCCAAATGGATGGGAAACTGCGCTGAGTCCCATTGGGTTTGCATAACAGCTGCTTCAGAACAGCAGGGAATCATTACATTTGTCTTCTCTTCAGGTGATGATACTGACCTTACACTTGGGAAAAATGTATTTTAAATAGAAAAGATAATTTCTCCTAAATTTGAAGGTCTTTTTCTCTAGCAATTAAGACAAAGTTTTCTTGAGAAGCCAATGCAGAACAAGCAAGTGGATTATTCATGGCCTAATCAAAGACTGTTTAGAAGGTTTATTAAGTATTTATTCTATGGAATATGAAGGTACTTGTTTGAAATACCAGATGGTTTCAATTAGAAAATAAACAAACTGTCAGAGGCAGCAGGCAGCAAAAATTGCCCAAAACAAACTCCCTACAGATTTAGGTGTATTTTACAACATTTTCTCTGAAAACCATATCCAAGAATCTCAAAACAGGTCACTGTTAGTAGACATCTTGGTAGTTATCTAGTATTTGTGCACATGCAGCAGCATCCTCTACAAGGATCAGGGTTGTACAAACTATGGTATCTCTACCCAGTATCATCTAGACTGTGAATTTTAATTAATTCTTTGATTACTCCTCTTTCAGTTTTGTTCCAATTATTTAGGTATTTCAAAGAAGAAATAACAGTCACAGAAACGTGTTACAGATTTCTCTGTTAGACTTTTCATCCACTTAACAGAACCCAGAAGTGTTTTCACGTGCTCTGCATTCTCCAAAGTTAACACAGTAAAACTCTTCTGTCAAACAAGAATTGGGGTACTGGAATAGAACTGCAAAACCACTGGCATCTAAGTATTTTTGATGCGGGACACCTAAGGAACACATACTCGGCACAACAAAATACCTAGAAATGAGTAGAAAGCTATTGACACTTTTTAAGCTCTTTAAAAAAATATTATGGACTTATCTCCTTAGCTTTCTTTATCTGAATAAAGCACACCAGCACCACTTATTCCACAATATAAAATGTATAGAAATTTTTTGGTATCTGGAGTATATCCATTCTAGAAGTACTATACAACCTAACACATAAATATTTAAGCCTTACCACATTAAAACTAAGCAACAACAATTTTGTCTCAAGAAGCTTAGCTTTTACCATCAAACTAAATAAAATAACAAAATTTTAAAGTTACAGGATAAGAAGACTTACTTCAACTGCAACAAAAACCTTCTGTTCCAATTCTTTTAGCATCTAGTCAAAGCATTAGGTCAGTTGTTTCTTCACTGTAGAAGACCCAACAAAATCCTCTGCTCAATTTCACTACTCTACTAACATTCTTGTTGCTTATTTGGAAATTCTTCAAGGACCAAAACCCACTTCATATTTCACATGTAATTTGCATGGCCTGAATCTATATACAGTTCAGATCAAAAAAGCTCCATTAAGATGCGGTAAGAGAGGGGAGAGTTAAGACATCAGCCTTCTTTTTCAAAGTAAAACATACATGATAACTCATCTCTAAATGCAATGGAAAACTTCTTAAATGTAACTGGTTGCAAATTTCAGGTTTGCGAATCAAAAGACAAATTTTTATTTAACTACCTGTGAGAGGCAAACATACAAAACATAAAAATTTGTCTCTTTTTTCTATTTTTACCAGTTGCTGTAGCATCCAGAAGGATGCTGGTTGACTCCAGCAAGTTAACCATACCACATAGCTTGGTGTCGTTGGCAAACTTGCTGAGGGTGTCCCCGATCCCACTGTCCCTGTCGCTGACAGAGATGTTAAGCAGCCCCAATCCCAATATTGACCTGAGGACTCATGACTGGTCTCCAGTTGGAAATTGAGGCCTTGACCCCAACTCTGAGTGTGACCATCCAGTCAATTCCTAATCCACCAAGCTGTCCACCCATCAAATCCACACCTCTTCAGTTTAGAGACAAGGCTGTTGTGCACAACAATTCAAAGGCTTTGCACAAGTCCAGGCAGGTGATGTCAGTTGTTCTTCCCTCATCCACTACCACCATAACCCCATCCCAGAAGGCCACCAAACTTGTCAGGCATGATTTGCTCTTAGTGAAGAAGCCACGTTGGCTGTCACCAATCACCTCCTTATTTTCCATGTGTCTTAGTTTAGTTTCCAGGAGGATCTGCTCTGTGATCCTGCCTGGCACAGAGATGAGACTGACTGGTCTGTAGTTCCCTGGACTTCCTTATTTCCTTTTTTAAAACTGAGAGTTATATTTCCCTTTTCCAATCAGTGGGAACTTCACCAGACTGTCACAACTTCTCAAATATGATGGATAGTGGCTTCTATCCACTTACATCCACAGGTCCTGAGAGAACTGGTGGAGAATCTTGTCAGGTCCCATGGACTTGTGTATCTTAACATATATACACACTGCATAATTCAATATATATCAATACACAATCAATATTATATATATATATATGACACAATTTAGTTTTAATGTTGTCTATTTTCTCTACATATAATTCAGGAAGGCAACAAATCTCAAAACTTAAGTGGGTGTAGAGAAGATAGAAAAAAGGAAGTTTATCACCACCGTGAAGATACAAAAGAACAGTTCCTTTTTCAACTCCAAGAAGCTCAATTAAATAAGAAATGAAACCTGTACAGAATGGCTTTAAGTGACCTTGTGATAAGTTAATAGTGCTAAACACGGAGGAAGAAAACCTTTGTCTACAATCACATAGTCTTATTTTCATCTTAGAGGCTGAAAAATAGTATGGGCCATAAAAGTCCATGTCAATTTAAGTTAATCCTATTCCCTCTCTACTCATTGCAGTTATATGTGTCTGATAAGCATCATGTTGTGAGAGTTAGGCCTACAAATTCCCCTCACCTGTGATATTTTAAAAGTGATGCTGCAAGCCAACAAACGAACTAATTAGAAATATACCTTGTTTTATACAGGTCTGGGCAAGAGTAAATAGCTCAGGTGATCTCTCCTCTAACAACTGCTGGTGAATATTCACACATCTTAGAGTCCACCAAGATAAGGTCTGAAAGAAAAATCAGATATTTCAAGTTAACAACCAGTATAGATGATTAAAAAAAAAAAAAAGTGGCTTTAAGATACAGATTTTGTAGTCTATTCAAGTCTAGTTTCTAAAAAATACAAACCTGTCCAAAATAGCTTTTTTATATAAAAAACGAGCACTGACCTAGCATAAAGATGAACTTATGCAGGCAGCTCTACAGTACTCCAAGAGTTTGGTGGGGTTTCCCCTCTGTTAATTTCTCTAACTGCTTTTTGAACCCTGCAAATCTTTAGTACCACCACCTGGTAAGAAACACTGTGTACAGCAGATAAAAGAAATACTTGTGTGCAGTTATTTTGGAGCAGCCACTTGCTACTTTGATTTCATACCTCCCAATTCCTGCAACAGAAGATGACCAAAATAAAACTAAACCCCAAAACCCAGCTGTTTCTCACTTATCTTCTTTTGTGTCACATATATGGCCAGTCTTCGCGAGCGAAGATTTGGGAAAGGTCATT
>NW_016690196.1:5237438-5325147 GCF_001604755.1 Lepidothrix coronata | reverse complement strand
CCGGGTCGCAGCGGTGAGAGTCCTGCACCCTAACCACTAGACCACCAGGGGCCCCATTTTGTGTCACATAGATGCATTTTAATAGACAGCCATGATCTCACTCTTCAGCAATCTTTCTGGCCTGAAGAATCCTAAACTATTTAGTTACTGTATGTAGGTAAACCATTCAGTATTTCTGATCATCCAGTGTTTCCCCTCTGTGTTCTGTTTAACATTTTTTTTATTTCTTCAGGTGGGGGCATAAAGGAGACCAAGAAAGTCAGAATAGGACCAGAACTGCTCATGAGAACACCTTACAATCACAGCCAAAAGTACTAATGTTTTTATGTGGAACTTTAGAAGGGCAAATACCTTACTGAACTAAGTAATCATTCTATAGCAGGCAGAGCTGAATCACAACTCAGGAAATACCTGATTTTAGAAAGCTATGTACACAAAGCATAAGTTCCCCAGAGCCTCTTATCCTTCTCTCTAGTTGCAACAGGTGAAAGGCATAGAAAAGTTAATTTTAATATTCTAGTCTCGAAACTATATTTACAATTATAATATGTGAAGGTAGAGCACACTTCTACAAAAGCTTTAATGATTACTATTTATTCTGCTGCTGTTAGCACACCCATCGTTTTCTATGAAGCAGATGTTTGATTGCTTTAGAGGCACCCATCTTCTGAACTTTTTATACAGGTATGCTTACATCAGACCAACCAAAGGGCTGTACAGTATTCAAGCACAAACATCTAAACCAGTTACATGTAGCTAACTCTAATGTCCCTAGAAAGGAACTATCAAAAAGAATAATAGCATCTATTTCAGAAAGCAATGAAAGATGACTTTTGATATCAAGCTGGACAGAGTAAAAGCACACAGAGAGACTTTGTGAAAAAGGTCAAATCTCAACATTTCATCACTTGTTTAGAAACCTAAAGGCAATTTAAGTTAGAAGATTCATATTACTTGAGTTTAGCTTTATACAATGAAGTATTAATTTTCCCACAAAACTGAGTATCCAGCTTAATGATACAATTTCCTGAGGCTTTATACTTAGCACTCAGGAATGCTAGAATCAGTGAGAATATATTTATAGAGTTTCAGATAAGCCAGCTGACCTCTGTACAATATTCTATCAGCAATGTTTTTTGGTAGCCAAGTTGAGAATTTTCAGATTATTTTTAAGCATTTAATCTTCCATCTACAATAGCATTTTAAAATAACACAGGGCTTTATTAATGCTTTGGATAATATATTTTATCCTGGTTTCAACTTATTAACACTAATATTAAAGAAAAAAAGTATTAAGAGGCTACCTTTGAATCAACCTTTGAAATGAGAAAGAATGATAAGCTTTACTTGCTACAGTGACCTGTTGATGAAAGTAGTTTTTATCAGTTGTTGCCTTTGAACTACTATCCAAACTTGATGTAGACACAAGTAATTGAACCTCAACTGTATAGAATAAAGCCCCCCATTATGTCATTCTTAGCAGAGGCAGCAAGGGAATTCTCTATACCAGGTACATTTTCTGTTTCCCTGACTGACCCAGTTGCTGAAATTCAACAGCACTCATCTGTGAATAACAGGGAAAACGATGGAAGAACTTGGCTTCCAGAAATGCAGTACAGCCAACATCTCCCACACAGTTTAATTCATCACTCATACAAAGACCCAGCTGGGAATGGATGTTGTCAGCCGAGCATAAAGAGGGACCATTTGGCATTTTGATCTCTAGCCAAATTCAGTTCAAATGGAATTCAATAAATAGAAGTTGTTGCTGTTAAAAGTCCCTCAGTTCCATAGAGTCCTGCTACCAATCAGCCTGCTGCTGAACTACAAAGGAGGCAGAGACAAAAGCCCTCTCAGAGGCGCTTCATCATATCTTCTTGTTTTTAATGTGCATGCACAACAGAGGTTTAAGGTAGCCTTTGCGTGGATGCCTGCAGAAGAGGTAGAGGACAATGACAAACAAAAGAGAGGACCTCCTTTCCATACAGAACTCATGACTTACAATTCATAAGGTAATGGCTCATAGTATCCCAAAGCTTGTTAAAAAGGACAGAGTATACGTAGGCTGCGCTATAGGGCATTCGCCTCTTGTCAAATAAGATCGCAAGTATGTGTCTTAAGACAGTTGCTTTCTATTAAATTTTCTAATTTTTCCAGCTAATGAAGGCACCTTTCTTCTCTTTTGGGGAAGACAGTGACTAAATAGTTTATCATTAAGAAAAAGATACTTGTGATTAATTGCAATCACTTTGTCCAAACCGTTTCTTAGATGAAAAACCTCAGAGCTACAGGCAAAGGAATGGAAGTTATACTGACTCAGTGAGGTACGAAGAAAAGAATGAGAGAACTAATTAATGAGGAGCAGGTAGCCATAGTCATTAGTCACATATTTCTTACCTGGAGAGATGCAAGTTTGTGTCTTAAATTCACAAGGATTATCCTGGCTATAAGCAGCAAAATGGGATGAGAAGTCAAGGTATAGATTGATTCACCATCTAGAACCAGCATCTTCAGAATAGTTGCATGCAGCACTTTGGGCTGAAAGAAGAAGAGGAAAAAAAATAGGACAGTTTGAGGAAACTTAAGTTTATAAACAAATAATGTAATATAGAATTAGGAAAAATAACTATTCACATATTTAAGGAAAAAGTCTGCTCAAAACATTTTAAAAAAAACTCATTGTCTCTTGGAGTCTCAATCTTTTACCAAGTCCTGGTGAATTCTGTGTTGTTTCTTGCTGTCGTAGTACACCACATCAACATGATCTGAAAGACACTGACTTCCTCCCACCTGAAATGCATATGTCGTTTGCCAACTATCCCCAAACACATTCCAGTAACATAATCCTTCCCATGATCAAAGGAGAAAAGCTTCCAGTAAATCCATGCCATTCAATTTGCAACCACAGAAATAAAATAATTTTATAATTAAATTAATCCTACAGCACTCAAATACACTAGATATTCCTGCAGTGATGTCAATATGTGTTATCATCTTCTTTCCCCAGACAGAGCTTCCTGTTAGAGTGGCATCAGAGCAGCAATATTACAGCAATTCTTCCCTTTGTCCAACAAATAAAAACCTTTCCCTGCTTTGGATGCGTTCCTGTATGATGTACTCTACAGTAATTCTTTTACTTAATGGGCTTGAGGTAGCTCTCCAGGGAGTCTGTCTCTCAGTGGTGATTGTCATCTGACAGTCACCTATTCTTCTCTCTCTTTTAATGCAATCAAAGCATTCGAGCAGTTTATCATCAGGCTCAGGGAGACATCCATTAATCAGTTTATTCCTGGTTCTCATATGGCAGGTTTCCCTGGCAAACTAAAAAAGTAGTGGTTTTGTTTTCAGGTGGTATGAAAGGTGCAGGAAAAGGGAACGGAAGGGAAAGAGCAGGAGAGGTTAAAAGACAACTTGCATTGAAGTCACTGGCCTGAGAAAGATTCTTAATCAGTCCACTCAACCAGGATAAAAGTTAATTGAATCACATTTCAGCTTTTTAAACTAAACAAATAATGTGATTCTTAAGTTATATGAAACTCTTTTCAATACCTTTATCAACAGGTTACATTGAAGACAAAAGTTGTTAAGCCACACGATTCCCCTAGTTCACTTTTTAATAACAGAGTAATCTTTAAGTTTATCCTGATTTGCTAAGTTTTTTTTTTTAGTTTGTATTAACATTGAAAATACTTCTACTTTGCAGACAATGTCTTGGGACTTTATTTAGTCAAAGGGGACTCTTGCACAACATCACTGCAGTCATTTCAATCCCGCTGTGGAAAACAAAAATCTACAACAGTCTGACAAACCACTTGAGAATAAGGGAAAGAAACTGGCAAGTGGAAGTATACTAGATCTGTCCCACCTCTAGCGATTTACAAAGGAACAGCCTTATTAAGATCTCTGATTTTGAGAGAGGAAAGTCATCATTCAGTACTTCTAAAGACTAATTTTTCAAATACACACACACGTAGTAGGACATAAAATAATTTTCAGTTTAATGTAAACTTTTTTCCCATCTGCACCTTTTTGATTCTATAATCAAAGCAGACCACACTTAAAATACTCAGTGGGAAAGCAAAGAAGATAAAAACTTTGTTATACAACCATTTTCAAAAACAGCCTTGCAATGCCATAGTTATCTATACTTGTCTAAGCACTGTAGCAACAAATTAATCTCAAATTCACATTTCAAGTCCTTTCACTGCAAAACCCAGTCCTGCTAATGTAACATTACAAAGAATGTAATGAGGGAGAGAGAAGGGAAAGATGATGACATGTCACAGCATTGACAATAAGCCAACAAGTTTCAGAGCCAAAGAACTGCTATCTTCTATTTTAATAAATCCATTTCTTTTCCATGAAACAGAAAAGCAGATATCCTTTAGCTGAAAAAGTCTAAACTAACATTCATCCTTCTATCTTATGCTTCGAGACAGCATTATCAATGTGGAATTCACTATCCTGAGGTGGTCTTTAGGATGAGAGAACAGCCACAAGTAAGAGGTAGACATTTAAGGTTCTACAGCTCCAAGGACTGAAGAGTTAAGAATCCAAGCCCACAAAAATCTCTAAAACATTGGTTAAGAGTAAAACAAAATTTTGAGCTTGTGTTGTTGTGTTTAAACAGATAAATGTTCAATGAGTTGAAGCTATTGTGTAGCTCAAAAATTTCACATATCTCCACAGCACAAGACTTACTAATATGATATCCCTGACCTAGTAAATCTGGGTTAGATTGTTGAGTTTTTCCATTCTTCATCAAACTTGCCATCAAAACATATAATTATTTTATTCAGGAATAATTTTCTTAGAGCACAGAAACATATACTAGATAATTACTTCATGAATGCATGCAGAGAAATCTCTGATGTGGTCATCTAGTTTCTGTTGGACCTGCAAGTGGTCCTGTTCAACCACTTCTTGACTGAATAATACAAATGAAGCCCAACTCACTCTAGATACATATTCCCTATAAGGGTGACTTTGCTTCATTTTTAAGAGCGTATTTTCCAAGTGATGGTATTAGGAATTTCCCTTCTTTTCTATATTCATAGCAAGGGATAGATAGGATTCATAGTAGGTCAAGACTGTTGCCTACTTTAGCCTCCATATTTAGCCTTTATCATCCAATCTTAAATTCCTCACAAGAGGGAGAAATCTGCAAAATCTTCAAAGCCTACATCTTACTGATCCCCAGTATTCAAACAACACAGTATTTCTTTGGGATCAGACTGGAAGGTACAAAAAGTCCATCAGGAGCAGTTGATATACGTATTTGGGGGATTCCTACCAGTTATTTACATGTATTATCAATTAACACATTGAGATCTTCTTCCAGATGTAGCTTCTCACTGTTACCAGATATATTGTACTTGTGAATATGAAATCAGACAACAAACAAAGCAGCTTGTCCTCACAACATTCTTACAGTCAGTGGTCTTAATTAGTACTACCACTACACAGTTTTGTCCAATTCATCTACTGAAAATACTAAACTCAACTGTATGAGCTAATATGCAGAAGCTCTGAAACTTAAGGCAGGAGACAGTGACAGTTCTTTTAAGACACAAGGAGCCCTTTACTATAAGCCACTTATTATAAGCACTTAGCTCATTAATAATGTTTTAATCTAACCCCAGCAAGGTTAGGGCCAGAAATACTAAACCATTTTAACTGAAATTCAGTACTTTTAAAATCTTCCTTGAACACAATTCACTCATTAAAAGCCTGTCAGCACAGACTACCAGTCAGACTATTAACTGGTGTGGTAAAGTCTCACACTTTTTACAGAAAACTGAAATGAAAGTCCATGCACTTCTATGCATGGACTCCAAAAATCACAAGCCAGCTCTGCAGGACATAAAAAAGAGCACGACTGTAATTGTAATTTCAAGAGAAGGCTGAAATCAATTTGAGGAAAGGGAAATAAAATACGCATACTCATGAATATTGTTCATGGAAGACATCCAAGAGGCCCCTACCAACAACTCATCTAAGAGAGGCTATTTTATTTGTTCTTCACTGAAATTAATTATAGTCTCATGCTGTCTTACTGTACTCATAAGAAAAAAAGTGATCTGGGAGCAGAAATGAAACTAAGACTAATCCAATAAAGTGTTCTGAAAATAAGAACAACAGCTTTTTAAATATTGCTGAAATAAATGAGGCATTGTAGGGCTGAAATTAGTGACATTACTTAGAGCAAGCTAAAAGAAACACGAGGACCTAATTTTTTAACCTTGACATGGGAAAAGATCATTTTAGTTTGAAAACCTGAAAAATGGAACGTCTGTTTAAAAATGGATTGTATCAGTCTTGATGACAGATATGGAAGCTTACAACAGATGGAGAAAGTTACAGTTCTATTTTTAACCCACCTTTTCTAAATATCTGTGTATGCAAGAGAGGAAAGCTGGATTAACGGAAACACAAAAATGTCAGTTTATTGAGATGTTCATTTTTACAGGGTTTATATACTAAGAATCCTTGGAATGAAAAGTAAGTACATAAAGATAAAACATAATTCAAAAGCCTTTGAATTAAGACATTTAATAAAGAAGAGACTCTATGATATTATATTGTAGCACATAAGTACTTAGTGCTCTTGAGAAAAAAAAACACTGAAGTGTCAGAAGAAGATAATACAGATAGCAGTATTATAAATAAACTTCTGCCTGAATGCATAAAAAACTAAACCTTGAAGCAATATCTAAGTCTGATGCAGTACTCATTAGGAATAAAAGTATGTTCAAGTCTGCTTTCCTCTATAATCTCAAGCCAATTTAGTTTCTGTAATACCACCACTGCATAAGCAAATGTTTTTCAATGCATTGCATTCACAGCCACAGCAGAAGTATAAGAGAAACTAAACAGGAGATCAGGTACTCCCTTATTCAACAGAGAAGTGCTATCTCATTCTTCCACTAAGACAGATAATAAATAAAATTGCCTGGAAAAAGGCTTTGGGGTGCCCTAATTGCAGTCTTCTACTACCTGCAGGGAGCCTACAAGAAAGACAGAGAGGGCCTTTTTACAAGGGCATGTAGTGACAGGACAAGGGGGAATGACTTCAAACTGAGAGTAGGTTTAGATTAGATATTAGCAAGAAATTCTTCACTGTGAGAGTAGCAAAACCATGGAACAGGTTGCTCAGAGAAGCTGTGGATGCCCCAGTCCTGGAAGTGTTCAAGGCCAGGTTGGATGGGGCTTTGAGCAACCTGGTCTAGCGGAAGGTGTCCCTGCCCATGGCAGCAGGGTTGGAACTGGATGATCTTTAAGGTCCCTTCCAACCCAAACCATTCTATGATTCTGTGAAGCCGTTAACAGAAATTATGAACACTGAGTTTTAGAAGTCTGTGAGCTCTGTCAGCCACATCAATCCTATGAGCATTATCTTGGGCTCCAGCCTCTGTGTTAGACTGTAGCCTGTGCACACACACTAACACAGAATATTGAGTTCTTCAGTAAACAGAAACCACAAATTATAAGAATATTTAAATATTATAATATTAAATATTAGAAACAAATTATAAGGAGAATGCATGAAATTAGGTTTTATTATTATTACCATATATAAAGACAAATTGAACTCCTTTTCCCCTCAGAGGCAGTACACTACAAAATTTCTGCTAACTCATTTCACACCCTAGAAGTAGGTTTTAGTACACTTGGTTTTCACTGTTACTCATTCAGTCATCAGAAGACAAGATTTGAATTTCTAGTATCAAAAATCAAGTGAAAAATAAGCCTATATATACACCGTGTCATCTCTAAAAGACAAACCAAATTGATAAACATCTTTAAAAAAAATATGAGCAGTGCTGTATCTGAATTAGTTATTTAGAAATACAACCCTGCAAATGAACCTAAGGCAGGACTTTATGAATTATGGAAAACACACTACAATAAGGCAACAGAGCAAACAGCTTTATGTGAAACTTCTCATATACTCAAATATCCCCTCATTTCACAGTTCACAGGATTTACATTGCTCATGGTCCTTACTTTATTCATAGTGAAATTCTAAATTCAAACTTGTGTAGATTTAGCATTAGCAGACTACTGATATGTTCTTCTCTGAGACACTGCAGTAATCAGTATTTTACCACAGTCTTAATCCCAAAGGAAAAATCAAGAATCTGTGCTGAACCACAGGTGAGGAGATGCACAAGATGCACTGTAGGACTGTCATGAGAAACGACACAGGTCACTAAAAAAAGTGAGGGTGTTTATTAGTTACCTACATGAAACGATGCTAAAATAAATAAAAATTACAGTCCTCAGTTTCATCTCCTACATACCCTTTTGCTTCCAAAAGCTCCATTTGCATTAGCATTTTTGTATTAATACTACTACAATTCACTTGGCATTCAAAAGCCTTACAGGATACTGAACATCCAAATCTACTGCTCTCTTAATATCTGCCAAATACTCTGCTATTTGCAAGGTATGCAGCTTCTACCTTTCCCTAAGGAGGGGAAATTTCTAAGCTATTTATAAATATCTTTCTTTGATTCAGCTAAGAACATATACCAAAATAAACACATAAAGAGTTCACTGACTGCAGATGCCCTTTGAATAAACGCTCACCTATAATGCAGTTAACTTCCCCATCCAAAATCAACATTTACAGCAGGAAATAACTTCAGTAGAGAAAAAAGTAACAACTTTTAGGACACTGCTAATAAAACTGAAGATGCTTAAAATAGCAGCCAGTAGGATAGATTATTAAGGCAATTCATTCTAGCACCTTGCCTTGCAGATGTGCCTTCTCTGACACGTTTAAGGGTTATGGCTATTTGCGAAAAGCAGTGACAATAAAAGGATAGCTTATTAAAATCCAAATATACCTCACAGAACTTCTGTAACAATGGAGGTGGCAAAAAGTCTTGAAGATTTAACTGAACAGGAGGACCAGTCCAATTGCTTTGAACAAAGAGCTGCAAACTGCCCACACCAAGTAGAAACATCAGCCTCTGCCTGCAATATAGATAAGAACAGCAATTAGCAACATATTACATTTTTACTTAAGCCTACAAGAGCTGATTAAATCTTATACTAATTCAAAACCCTCAGCCTTAAAAGAAAAAAAAAAATCACTCCCCTGTGAGGAAAATACAATGAATGCAGTATACAAGAATGCACACAGGAAACTAAAAGGCTTGGAGATACGTTTGTTTATAATGGTTGTAATTAATAACAATGTTTCAAAATTTAAGGCTGTACATAAATATCAGAGATTACAAGATTAGCAAAGGATGCAGATAATCCAATATTTGCCTATTGTATGGTTGTCATATTTTCTTATTATACATCTACATCTCAGCATTTTAAGATAAAAGATGCTGCATTATCCAAAAGAGCAAGTTTATTTTTGTTTTTATGCAGCTGTTTATTTTCACTCCCTCTGATAAAAAAATTAAATGAACATTGAAACAGTTCAAAACTACCAGCTCCAAGTGGGTTCAGATACTTTTGCAGCAAATACTACCTCATTCAATCATACTTTTAAATTTAAATAATAGTAATTTATTGAAAGATGAAATCACGAGACTTTGTTTCACTTCTGAAACAAGGTATGGTAAAATTTTCTTTATTTACACAATTAAGATCACCTTACATTATTATTTATTTCTTTATGCACATACAGTAACAAATAATCTATATGGTCTGCAGAAGGCAGGGCACAAGCTCTCAGAATTTAATGGTTGATTTAACAGGTGTAGACTTTTAAGATTTATATAAACTTCTGGTTTGTTTTATGATACAATAAGGTTCTAAGTCATTAAGGCATTTTAAGGTCATGTGCTGATATGGGCACTATCATATATAGAACATGCCTCCTAACTAACAAAAAATTAGGACTTTAATTGTGCTGGTTTGATATAAACACTGGTATTTTAAGGAGCATAAATGAATTAGAAAAACATAGTCCTTTTTTTTTCTGTTAAACAGGAAATTAAAGACTCTAGAGTCCTCCAATTGAAACAAAGGATAAAGTGTTATACAACCCCTTAAAAACCAAAGTAAAATAGAAAAGCCACACACAAACAAGCAGCTGGTGGGCAAGAATGTAACAAAAGATGCAGAACAATAAGAAAGCAGGGGTGGGGAACATTTAATTGAAAATAAAATAATAAAAAAAGAACATACCCTTCAAAGAAGTTAAAGAACAAGAAATGGCATAAGGAGTCGTTGTCCAACAAGACAAGGTAACATTTACTAGCTGTCATTATTCAGCCAGTAACTACCTACTAGGAAATACTATTGGAATACATATCCAAGATTACTATTAAACTTCCAAATAACTGAAGAACACAAAGCACTAACAATTATTGTACACTAAATTATTACCATTCCACAGAGAATATCCACACTGGCATATATTTTCTACTTTTCCTCCCATGATAAATTATACTCCAAAGCTTCTGAAGGGTAACATACAAAATAATCAGCTATTTCTGCACTATGATTTGACACATGTACTTCAGTCTTTCAAAGACTCATTTTCATTATTTTATAATTTTTACTATTTCTACTAATAACATTTTATTTAATTATTTTAACATTACTGATACCTATCTGGAAAGCAAACTTGCTTGAAGTCTTGGCACAGTTTTACCCACGCAGAACACCTCTGGATAATCAAATCCATTACTTTGGCTGGGATACTGTTTTTCCACAGTTTAATTTATCATCAAGTTTTTTTTCCTCCCCATTTTCAGATTCATGACCAACTTCCAGTCTCCTTATCACGCACTCTATACTGGAAAATCAATTTCAAGCCCTAATCCCTGCAAATGCTAACCTCCCATGCCTATGCCCTAGTTTTTTTCCAAGGAAAAAAAAAAAAAAATCATTCTGTCTTCCTGACTGCCCTTCACACTTACAACCCAGACCTGCAGATGTTCACCTCTCAAAGGCTGCCTGAAAATTGCTCTTTTTTGCTGCCTGAAAGGCAACAGAGGGTCTGTTGCTCATGTCTCCCTTAGTATGGTGATCTACATAGTTGAATTTATTTTGTACTTATCCTTGGACATATGTCTGTATCTACATATCTTGTTCTTCCTTTCTCTATGTAAATGGGGGGTTTGCTGCTTTTTTTTAACAGTTTACACCACATCCAGTACAACTGTTCTCCATGATGCAAAATCAGGTGTTTATATACACTCCACTCTAACATTCATATTGCTGTATCAAATCTTCCTGAAATTCAAAATAAAGAATAATAGTGCATTTGTATTTGAAAAAATAATGGATTTGCACATAATGCTAGAAGCTACAAATAAAATAAGAAAATATTCAGTAGCCCCACTATGCTTAAGATGTGATAAGGTTACAGGTTTTGGTTTGGAGAGCTTTACTTTTCTTTTTAGTGCAGCCAGAAATTAATAGAAGAGAAGTCAAAGTAAACTTAAACAATGAATTGTTATTTTTTCAATTCATGTACATCAAAGCAAGCTGTTGTAGAATCAGCAAAAATTTCTTCATTTTTATTTTTCATGACATAGCACACCAGTTACCCAACCATCAGATGTGCCAAGAAAAATACCAGCAATACCATTCAGTGTTCAGGTTGGGAAATCATAACAAACTATAGATTTCTTTTGCAAAGTTTGGTATTCATTTATATGTTGAACAAGGTATAAGGATACAAAGGCAATAAAAACCAGTGTTAGTGTTCTTTTAGGTTTTGGAACCAAACACAAGAGACTTTCAAGTTGTTTTGCAACAAGCTCTCTGAAAACAAACTATTTCTTCATTGTGTCCTCACACTATTTCCTTCCAGCCTTTAGAAACTGTAGGCCAGGCAATGAATGTACCTCCTTCATATGGAGGTCAGGAAAAAAAAAACAAAAGGCATTCCTCCTCTACATGGGCAACACAGATCTTACTGCTCCATCCTCTACGATTTCCTGATTTAAAATACAGCTGTGAAGCTACATTTTCTGTAGAAGATAACTGTTAACCATTGAAGTGAGTAGCAATAGCAGGAAAAAAGGAAAAGAAAAAAATCTCCTATTCAATATATTTATTGTAAGGAATGCTTCATTTTTAATCTGTAAAGGTTAAAAGTGCCATAGTGAAAACATGTCTGGGGTAGGGGAAGGAGGCAAACAGTTAAAACAATAGAAAAAAGTTGCAGCAAATTTTCAAATGCTGCTAAATCGTTTTCCTTACAGAACCATGGATTTGAAACTGGAAAAAGTTACAGGCTATATTCAAAGAAATTACAATCTAGATCCAAATGTTGAGCTGTTTTGCCCTCAAGCTGTTCAGTTTTAGCTTCAGAAAAAGAACTCCCTAAGAGTTCTTTTAACAATATTAAAAAAACATACTATGTATTGTGTTTATATTGTGCTAAAAGAATAATATTAACATACTCCAACTTTTTGTTTCTGACTGAATACAACTCCCATTGAGTTTTTAAATCTCCACTCCAGAATTATAACTTTCAATTCAGGGGAAAAAATCATATATTTTAATTTATCCCATCTACAGAAAGTCACAAGAAAACCATGTCTTACTGAATTTTCTGGGCTAGAACTTAAGAGGTTTGCTGCACTCCTTTGAATCACTCAGTGGAAAAAGAACATGACATTTTACACATTAAAAAAATAGACAAAAAAGTTTCACCATAGGCTATGCAAGGTCAGGGTGCAAAAGTTACATTTGTTCCTTCCATAAGGCAGGACATAGGGCCTGTAGGTAGGAAAAATAGCTATGTCACAGATTTAAATGCTATAAGCAGTGCCTACCTAAAATAGTAAATGATCTTTCAGATAAATAACTTCAGTAGAAGTTTTTCTATCAAGAGAAAGTTACAACTTACTTCTGCACCCAAAGCTTCTTAAATTATTATTAATGGAGTTTGAAAAATTCACTTGACTGCTACAAACAAAAATGTTTCTGGCAGATGCTGATACGTTTTGAGAACTACACACTTTCATTCTGAATAAAACTTCAGGCTGTAATTTTGGGCAGAGAAGCTAAATACTGCAGATCTGCCTCCATATCTTCTGGCAAGAGGGCTTCTAATGCTGCCTAGAATTGCAGAAGAAACTAGAAAAACCTCAAAGACCGAAGAGCTGAAGCAGGAGCATGCAAGATAAAAATTCCTTTGCTCTCTGCAGTAGGAGTACACTATGACAGAAAACATAAAAAGTTTCATGATCTAGATTATGATTACCTTCAAGAAGCTAAATGGCTCATAAAGGCAGCAACACATTTCAAGCAATGATCTGGATCAGGATTCAGTGTGTTTCAAGTCTTGACAGATTTTTCTTTCCTTGTCATATTATTCAGAATAAACTTGCAAGATGACAGATTCTAGCAATATTGAAAAATTTCTCCAGCTAATATTTAACAGTAACAGCACAACAAAGTAATTAAAAAAAATTTAAAAGGAAAAGAAAAACGCCTACAGAAAAAACACATGGGAAAAACCTCTGAACGTTCCAACTCAGAAAACAGGAACACACCATAATATGTACCACACTAGAAGATGCGCTTTTGACACCCTAAGATCACTTACAAATCTCAGCTCAATATTTTAGATGTGCCATCTATTTCTTTTTCTTTGATACTGTAGCAAAAATTCTTGGGTTTATGTCTGTCATACCAAAACACACATATTTGTACTCAACCAACACTTACTGGCAACACGGTACCTTTCTCTTACATTTATTTTTTTAATTTTAATCTTCTTTTTTCTGTTGTTCTTCTTCTGGCAAATTTTTTTTTCACTTTCATCTTTTAAAATAAATACATATACCCATGTATAGTTTTCTGCTTCTACTATCCCTAGCATGACAGATTTCAGCCTAATCATTATTCATACAGCAAACTGTAAACAGTAAATTCAGACTCATTAAAAGCAACAATTAGCATATGCAACACAATTAATAGATAATCTATCAGAGAAAGTCTTGGGAAGAACATAATTAATTGAAGAACAGCATCCACAAGTCACACGTTACTCATTTTACATTAAGAGGAGTAGAACAACCTTACTATAAATCAGACTTAGAAATACAGGTGTTGCTTGGACAGTAACATTATGTGGTACTTCAAGTAGTCACATAAATGTAATGCAACATTTCAGAGAGCAAATTGTTAATAAATGGTTTGATGATATATGGCAATATGAATTCACATTTGTGGCTTTGCTATACCAGCAGCTTCTGACATAATCACTGTAAATAAAGCTAGTATTTTTTAAAAAAAAAACCATATCACAATATCATTGTTTTTTTCACTGGATAGTCATGAATAGATGCCCAAGAGAGTGGAGGAAACAACCTAAAAAATTTGTTTTCTGCTTTCCTCTCAGTACACGAATTTTGAAGGCCCTACATCACAAATTATAATTTTTTTTTAAAATGCCCTTTGTAAAAATCAAACGTGGCCTCTATTAACCTTCCACATAATAAATAATAATTTCCACCTTTCCACGTTATCAGCCTCCGCAGAACAGTCCAGGTATGCGAGAATCTGTTTCTCCAAAAAAGTGTCAATGTTCTCCTCTGTCACAGAAGACACACTGAAAACACTGCAGATGGCTGAATTTGAAAATATTGCCTCATATTTCCCATCAAACATCAACTGCAATAATGATCCACTTTCTGGAAGAGAAAAAAAAAAAACAAACCAGAGAAATCAGTATCAGCTTTGAAACAATTTTGTCTTTCAAGACCTATACCACTCCCCTTTAACAGTAAAATCCTATAGATAAGACAATAATTTCACAGACTGGAGAACCCATTGAGGGGAAAGGCAACAAATAAAAATGGTTCAATATTTGCAGAGTTCAGTGAATAAATTCTTACGTAAAACTGCAGAAACTACTCAGGTTTTCATTTACATGCTTAGAATAATCACAAAGAATGGGCAATAGATTTTACTTTTAGAAAGGAATTATTTTCCTGTGATAACTATACTATCTCAACGAGAAGCCTCCATATGGAGCAGATTCTCAGGAGTAACTACTAACATGGATTTAGATCCATGAATATTTCTTAAGCCTTTCAAGACAAAGGACAAAGAGAAGTCATGAAATGCTACATGCTTAATTTCTAAGAAGCTTCAGACTCATCAAGTTCTTGACCCAGGTTACAACTTTGTTCACAGAAGGTATCTTCCCTTCTTTCTTCAGATGTGCTACTGAGCAATCAATCCAGCAGCTGTTAGAAGAATTTAACCATGTTAAAACCTTCTATTCTTGAGCAAAACCAGTATCTGCCTAGGCTGCAGCTGTGGCTACAACTCACGGAGATGATGCAGATGGTGCAGCTGAGGAAATACAGAGGTCTGCATGGCCTATGTGCCTGAATATTAATCTGTGCTTCCAACTGGGGACTGCAGCTCCCATGCCCTCAGTGTTACTGTTGCTGCACTAATATTAGTAGCTGAGGCAGCCAATTTAACACTAGCCCAGGTACAGATCCACACAAGCTGCAGCTGTGCAAAGTGATCCAAATAGCTGGATCACTATCCAAGCTCATCCAGCAAAAACAAGTATTCTAAATTTTAGAAATACAGGAAGACCAAGCACAGAACCACCTTCAGAAATAGCGATGGATGACTCTGTAGAATGGGTGAGATTCATTCATTCTAATATCTCTGGACCACTCTGTTGACCACAATTTACTTTTGTTCTCTGCCACAATGATCTACTGAATGATCTACATCATTTGTGGCAGCTTATTTAAAAACAACTTTGAGCTGCACCCGGAAGGACACATACAAAGGAACAGCAGTGGTTCCACAATGCTGTTAACATCATGCTCTCACAAAGAAGAGAAATAACAAGAAACTTTCTTCAATCTACATGTTGGAGACACTTATTTTCACCAAACGACAACTTCTTTATATTGGATTATAGTTGCCCTGACAAAAAATGCTGCAGTTTGTAAAATAAACTATGGGCTGTGGGACACTAATGAAGAACATTGAGGCCAGTAACATAACTATAAGCACATAAAATTTGCTTTTGATTCTGTGTATAGCTTCTTGTAAGACACTACACAAATTCAAGGTGACAGCTTTTAAATTTATTTTCAGGACCGTTAATAGGAAAGGCCCATGTAAGTGATGACTAGGAATCATCACAAATCCCACCATTTTCTCTCTCTACTGCAAGACAACTTTCTTCAACAAGTCTTCCCCACATCTTATAGCAGCACAGTAGTTAAAGTTCCCCAAAACAAGCAAAAGCTAAATAAAAACCAACCACCAAACAACAAAAAAGCAATCAAAAAACCTCCCCACCACAAACAGCATGCACAGCTCTTGGTGAAAGGATAAGACAGAGCTGACAGATGTCAGTCATATCAGCTACCGTTCCTGGGACAGTACAAATTATTAAGGTCAAATAAAACGTAATATAAAGAAACAGAGTTGATTAGCTCTGCACAGTCCTTTTCCAAAATTCAGTAAGTGCTTAGGTAAGGATAAATGGGACTTTCAATACGCTACAAGCTCTAAGCATTCTAAACAACATGGCACATGACTTGAACACAGCTGTATTTTTAGCCTGCCTGAAATATAGAAGTGCCTTTTCATGACAAATGTTACATTTTAAAAGCTGCTGCGTTCCCCTGCAGGAAAGCTGGGTCAGTAACAACCCAATCAAGTCCTCTCAAGAGACTTATTTTCCACTGATCCCTCAAGCAACTATGATCGAATAACTGATAAATACAGAACGGGCAGCTCATGCCAGACTTTTCAGTCCCAGGTTTTGCTCCAGGCGCAAGCTTCACCTCATTGCCACGTTTAAATAGACAGGTAGCCTCTCACTTGCGAGGTAGTCTAAGGCAGTCCCGCGATGAGGAGCCTCCAGAGCGCCGACACGAAGTGGCCGGCACCGGGCACCGGCACTGCTGCAGCCGCAGCCCCGCCACCAGCCGGACCGGCAGGGAGAGACCGAGGAACTCCGCGGAGCCTCCGCTCCTCTGGCCTCGCTCCCGCCGGCAGTGCCGCTCCCGTTCATCCAGCGTGACAAGCCCACGGCCTCCCGCGCCCTGCGGCGCCGGCAAAAGCCCCCGGGAGCCCGGCGAGGAGCGGAAAGGGTGCCAGGAGGGTACAAGTTCGCGGGGGAGAGAGCCGCCAGCTGCGGCCCCAGCTCAGCCTCGTGTCTCCGGACACCCACAATGAACGGACACCTTCCCCCGCCGGGCCGGGACCTCCCTCACCTGCGGCTGCGACTTCGCCCTGCTTCCACTCCAGGGACTCCGCCGCGCTGAGAAAGCCCCTCAGCAGGGCGCGCTCCAGGGCCAGCATAGTCCCGCCGCCCCGGACCTGCCCGCTCCGCACCGCCTCGCTCGCTGTCGCGACCCCCGCGCCGACAGAGACACAGGAGCTACCGGCGCGTCCCCTCAGCCCATGTGCGGGAAGCGGCCGCAGGGAGCCGCCATGACACCCGCGCGGGGCACGCCGGGAGCCGCGCCGGGCCCCGCCCACGCCAGGTGCCGCCGATGGCGGCGGCGTGAGGGGAGAGAGAGGGGCGGGCGGAGCCGGGGCTGGGCACGGCCGGGAGATGCCCTGTGCCGCGCAGGGGCTGGAGCTGACCCCGGGCAATAAATAGTTTGTGAGATAGCGAGAGTAGGCACACACAGCTGTGCGATTGCTTATGGAGTCTGCCTGGGAGAATTCCAGAATGGGAAAGGTTGGAGGGGACCACAGTGGGTCATCTGGTCCAACGTCTCTGCTCCAGCAGGGTCACCCTGGGGCACATTGCACTGGATTGCGTACAGGTGGTTCTCCAGTGTAGGAGACTCCACGACCTCTCTGAGCAACCTGTTCCAGGGCTCTGTCACTGCACAGTGCACAAGTTCCTCCCCGTGTTCAGGTGGAACTTCCTGGGCATCAGTTTCTGCCCGTTGCCCCTTGTCCTGTTGCTCAGAACCACTGAGAAGAGCCTGGCTCCATCCACTTGGCACCCCAGCTTTAGATATTCATACATCCTCTGTGTGAATCCTCTCTGGGATCCTGGGCAGGTGCAGGCTGAGGTTCCCAGCCCTTGGGGCACTGCTTTGGTCTGTCCCCATGTTTCAACACCTGTCCTAACACCTATAGGAACAGGGTCCTGCCTCAGTGTTTCTGCATGTTTATCATGTGCGTGTACCGCAGAAGAGGAGGACAAAGGCCAATGCTGTCCTGCTCATTCAAAATTGAATGAAACAGTTGGAACAATGAAAATGTTCTCTCAGAGCTGCTGATAAAACTTGAAGGGAATCAAGTCAGAAACCAGAAGACCATCACAGCAGAGGGCAAATTGCTGATATGAGAAGATCAATGTTTTGAAAATTACTGTAAAGGTTGTAATTCATTTTGCCATTAAGTGCAGCGTGTAGTGTTGTGAAACAATTTGTCAATCTTAGTTTGTTTTTCTTCAAGAATAAGAAGTCTCTTCATCATGCTTCCATATCTAACATACTTTCTTAATGGAAAGGGTTGTCAAGTGCTGGAACAGGCTTCCCAGAGAAGTGGTGGAATCACCATCCCTGGAGGTGTTTAAAAGATGTGTAGATGTGGCACTGAGGGATGTGGTTTAGTGGTGGGCATGACAGTGCTGGGTGAATGGTTGGATTTGATGATCTTAAAGGTCTTTTTGAACTGAAATGATTCAACGATTCCATAATTGATAATATTTGAGGAATACTTGATGCAGCTTTTTATTTAGACGTCTGTAATAGGTTATTTCCGACATGGGCATTAATAGAATTATAGAGCCACAGAATGGCTTGGGTTGGAAGGAACCTTAAAGATCATCTACTTCCAACCCCCCTGCCATGGGCAGGGGCATCTCCCACTCAGGTTACTCAAAGCCCCATCCAACCTTGCCTTAAGCTCTTCCACGGATGGGCCATTCACAACTTCTCTGGGCAACCTCTTCCAGTGCCTAGGCTGTATATACAGGCTGTAATTTCAAATTTAAATTTAATCAGATTTATAATACCAAAATGCATTTAAATAAAAATATTGCTTTTCAACTTATTTCCGACCTGAAACAATATATTCTATTTGTATGAGTTTGGATAAGCAGATTAATAGAAATTTATATAGTTAGTAGATAGCCATCAACTCACTGTTAGTTCCAGGAACTGCAAACCAAAATGAAATTCATCCTGGAAGTAATGTGTTACAGAAATTCTTAAATCATAACAAATAATTCAGTTTCCATGTACTGTGTTAGAAAAATTATTAAATTGATGATGTTTATTTTTTAAATTCAGTGTTGAAAATGTCTGAAATCAAAATGATTTTAGTTGGTTACTCTCTTTGTGTGTAGCAATTGAAATTTGATTCTGTATGAAAAATATTATAGTTAGAAATATGTCTAATTTTTAGTGTTTAAATGTAACTTAGTAACAAATTTCTTTACCTTGCAAATAGGTCTGCATCAAATGTACATAGATTTTCTAAAATTCAATGGATAAATTTTTAAGTGGAGTCTAACTAAAATGTAAAATAACACTCCTTTTTGGCAGGGTATTCAGAATATTTGTCAAAACACAACTAAGAATTTAGTGAATAATTGAAAAGTACATTTGCATGGTCTGTCAATAATATTAAAATAATTCTTCTTGTGAGATTTGTGCTTTTTATTTTCAGGAAAAACAGGTAAAGTAAAATTTTCTGTGAATAAATAGTTGCTAAATAAAATTCCTTTATAAACCAAGGAATATTCTGCTGTCTTTCTCACCTCTGCCAGTTCTCCTGACGTGTGGGGTTTTACCCTTACAATCCAGTTCTGGAAGCATCTAGAAGCTGTAGGTATGTGGGCAGGAGTACCCCCAGCTGGTATTGGTGCCCTCCTGACTGACACTGGACTGATTGTTCTGCTGATGTAAGAGATGGTTTGGGTTGCTTGTCAGTTGCCATTTGTGACAGATATACTGAAATCTGCTGCTAGAGCTTGCTTCCCTAAATTATTTGAAGAATATAGACATATTTCTCAAAGAACAGTCAATAGGATTTGTTTGAATTTAAGGGTTGCTTCTGCCAGCTGGCTCAAAGGGAAGCAAGCCTTTGCAGTACTATGTAGTGCAGATTCAAGATTCTAGCACAGTGCTTCTTCTTATTTCTAAGCAGGCAGTAGATAATCGAACTTTCTGATACAAGAGTTTTCAGAGAATAACCTTCATCTTTAACTTTTTTCCAAGAGTGTAAGAAAATTATCCATATGAAGTGTTGTGCTACTGTGATATCTGAACTAGCACGTTTAATGTCACCTTGCAAGATATCTGTGCTGCTGTGTGGATGCAGTATTTATCTTCTGTTGCAAGGGGTTTTTTTCTAATGCCTTTTGAAACAGATATCTCCTTGTGGACTAACAAAAAAAAATGCTAAGTGAAAAAAAAAAAGATTTCATAAGCTTCAAGTAGTTAATATTAGCATAGAGACTTATTATTACACTTTTAACAATGAGCTGATATTTGTAAAAGCTGCTGTTACGTGATTTTTAAATTCATCCTCAATTCTGTGTGCCAGGTCTCTGGTACTGCTGAGGAAAGAAGCCATTTTTGAACAGTAGCTGATTTTTTATTTGAGGAGTGGGGAAAGGGGAGGAATTGTTGAGAAGAAAACTGACTCTGGTATAGCAGAATGAAAACTTGCAAGATCGTGCAACCAAACTTCTGCAATTCTAAAGAGCATATTTGATGTACCTGGTGAGAGGAGGGGAGATATAAGGCTTGTATTGGGGAATTCTATCAGTTTTTCTTGCTTTGGCTCTGTTAGTTCAGTCAACCTCTATCCCAGTAACCGGTTAGTCTTTGTGAATCATCATATTTAAGGTTATATCACCTGGAGTTACAATATCAGAAACATATTTCAAGCTCGTTGGAAGCTTAATGGCCCCCAAAAGTCATCAGCTATATGTTCAAACTATATTCTTCAGTTTTGCTGAGTCAATGCACAGCCCTTCACCATAAGGAGAGTTGCGATCCCTCAGGAAGCTTCCAGCATTTGTACAGCTTTTGCAGGTACATTTGCATTTGAAGAAGAAATGTGGCCTTACAGTCTTGAGGTACAAAGGCAAAAGAATGGCAATTATTGTACAGCTGTCGTGACCTCTCAGCAGTTTATCTCAGTCACAGGGATGGGTGTGATGCTTGACATGTATTATAGTGGCTTCACTGCACTCACCAACTAGCATTGCAGCCATTGAGTCTCTCTGACCAGTTCACCAAATTATGCCCTTGCTTTCCCAAACCCTGAATAACACAATCACTGCTCAGTCAGTGCAGGTAGAAAAGCTACACTTCTAATGTTCTAAAATGATAGTGGTTAGGAAAATCTTTTACTAACATCTTTATAAAGCAATAACAGGGAGAGTTAGTGTAGGCCACTGCACAACAAGAAAAGGAAGAGTGATTCAAACTACTCTTTGGGAATTTACAACAAAGAACGTGGCCAGTTGCAAATACTCCTGGACAGCTCTTCTCTGGTATTGAGGTGACTCTTCTAAAAGTGCTGATATTAATCTTCATTAATGATTTAGAAAATACTATACACTAATATTACCGTATCTCTTTTTGTGTGGCATTTAAGATCAGTAAATAACTAGATAAAGATGAAGAAGGTCTCCAGTAAATATATATTCTGTCTGTAAAACAGAATTGTAAGATCTAAGGTGCAATCTTCCCACTCTTAATGTTTTTTTTTTTCTAAAATTTAGCCATGCATTTACTGCTGTCATTCCTGATATCCATGAATATATGTTTGCTGATCATTTTATAAATGTTTCTCTGTTTCTTCTTCTTTCTTCTTTTTGTCACAACAGAACAAACCTCATCTGAACTTCTATAAACTAATTTTTACTTGGTTAGTGAGCAGAAATTTGCTGTGTGTCAACTACATAACATCTGTGAATTTTCAGAGGAAGAAACCAAAGATTATGTGAAAATAATTTAATTTATTGTTTAACAAAAGAATCCAGAAATTACTCTTTCATTAAATAAGTATGTCATATCATGCCCAAGTTTGCAAGGGATTTAATGCCTTCTCATATGAGTTCCTACAGAATGATTAATTTATGGTGCCTAAGTTTTTCTAGACAGTCTTTGCTAGCTTCAAAAGGAGAAAAGGATTTAAAATGAGATTAAAAAAAGTTAAATGGCTTTCATTAATTGGGTTCTCTTTGTTAATGTGGGGAAATCAAGCCAAACAAAATTGGTCACACTACATTGAACAGATTTTTTTGCTGAAAAACATAGAATCTTTTATTAAAGCTACATGATAACTTTAATCTCTGTAGTGCACCCACAAACATGATTATATTTTCGAACATAGAGTGTGCATGGTCACCTGTAAACAGAAATATGTTTTTGAGATTACCTCACATTTTAATAAAAGAATGGAGAGTTCTGGTTCTTGGTATGCATGTGTGTCACAGCCAGTTCATGGTGGCTACCATGCTTCTACCGGGTCATCACTGTGAGACTGTGTTGGCATGAGACTGGTAGTTTAATCAGAAACACTGATTATGGACAGGCAGTAAACAATGGAGGGCTGATGAGTTTCTCATTTGGAGATCCTAGCTGAATTCCTAGTATATTGTCTTTTAGTAAGGAACAGTGAAGCTCTTGGGTAGTCAATTCCAATTGTGCTTGAAAATCATAGTGATGCTTTTTATGTTGGGCCTCCAAAATTTGAGGTATCTCTGTGACTTTTGACCTCTGTAAGATTTTTGACCTCAGTAAGAGGTCAAATAGAATAAGGACCATTGGTGATCCCGGGTTTATAATGTCAGATTTGGTGAGTACTGTGGATGAAAAATGGAATGCGTGTGTGTGAGTAATATTCCACATGAATAATATTCCATATGAATAAGCAGAAAAATACCAGATACGGTTTTGTAGCTATTTTTATAATAATATAGTAAGCAGTTTTCTTCATCTTTTTGTCTTAGGTTCTGAAAAACATGAGTTAAATTGTTACATGATAAACCATTAATGCATTTTATGCAAATTGGATTCTGGAATTGTTTTAGATCTACGGAATAGTCACCAAACTCTTAGATGTTGCAACATACCTTTCAGTATGATTCTTCCAACTAATTAGCATGAAAGATTTAGCTTTGATAGTCATATTAGCTTAAATGCTCTGTGGTAATTTATAATGAGAGACAGGAACATTCTGCCTGATGAGAAGTGTACTTCCAGTTGCTTGCAACTTTGCCAAATAGCACAAATATGTGGTTTGATGTTTTCTATTTGAAGAATGTCTCTTAGCTTGGACTTCTAAGCAAAGTAGATGCAATTTCTCCTATTTTTATTTTTTAAACATGGGCACAAAAATGTTTCTTCCCCTATTTTCTACTCTTTTCTCTGAAATGTATGTTTTGAATGAGGAGGTATTTAGTGTTTGGGGGAGTGGTGCCCTATGTGTCAGAGAGTACTTTTTGCCATCTCTGTTTTTGCCATCTCAGTTGAATTTGTCTAAGTAAAAATACAGCATAGTTTTGCAGTGTAATAGAATTGTAATAAAAAAGAGGAATAGAGTCTACGAGAATGTTAAGGCATGAAGCCTCAGATTCTGGAAGTGTCTGAAAATCACAGAAATTCAATTTTTCTAGTAAATTTAATGGAGATAATCACTTGTGCAATATTTATGAGAAGTTAATGTTTTATGGTAGTTTCAAATGTTATTTTGAACAATGCAGAACATCACAGGATGCCACTGGTCCTTCAAAGATTGAGGTAGGCAAAACTGACTGCAAATGTTAGAAGTTACAAAGAAAAAGTTTCTAGTAAAATACATAACTAGATTATAGTGGAGGGAAAAAATGAGGAGAGAGTATTCACACTTAAACACCAGTAGGTCTCACTGGCCTTTATCAACCTAAAATCTGCACTAAAAGCATTTCTCATATTTTCCATAATGAGTTTCTCCCTAAATCTTTGAAACTACAAGCTGCTTTCAGGATTATCTGTCCTGACAAGAACAAAAACAAGACAAATGTTCTCTTTCAAAACCCGCCTCAAAATGCCTGTCAATATTTACTATATATTTATAACTTGACACAATGAAGGACTGATGAGATCATTACAGTGGATCAGGATGACTCATTTCCCTGTCCTTCCTGACTGCTTCTGCTGAGCTATTTACTTCTCCTGGCTGCCCAAAGGAGAAACTCTCTTTCTGAGCAGGCTTCCAGAGAGCTGGAGGAAATCAATCTATTCTTTTACAGTCCCTGAAGATGTCCAAAGGATTCTTCAAATCTCACAAATTTTCTTTGTACTACTAGCACCCGTGATGCACTTGAGATTGCACAGTTGTTAATCATTAGGCTCCACAAACACCAGGAAATGTTTTTGTCATTCACAATCTACTTTCTTACCAAGAGGAAAAACTCTTGGTATCAATAAAATCAGGCTTTGACTTTCATAACTTAGGTACAATCTTTCGGATCCTATGGTAAAGTGAATGCTATCTACTATATTCCAGTCCTCTTCCAGGTTACCTGGGGCTAGTAGGATGAAAAAAGTTCCCGTAGGTTTTCCAACTGTTCTTCTGAGTAGCAGAATCTATGCCTCACTTTTGTTGCTGTGGGAAATTCTTTCTTCTTTTTGACGTTGTAGGTTTAGAACATTCTAGTAGGGTTATGACTAGAGAGCAGACTAGAAATGTATATGATGAGAAAGCACGTTTTATACCTACTGTGTGCCTGAACTCTGCAGATCTATTTCTACATCCATTCTGTTCAAAGGCTGATTCTAGTGATTATTAATAAAAATAGATTAGGAAATAGCAAGGGATCAGTCCATCTCTACATGTTAATTTACATTCTGCCACAAAATAAGCTACAGGGCATTGTGTCTATACTCTGAACATGAGGGTAGGGAAAACATTCATACTGTCCTCAACCTGTTCAGCTGAAAGAAAAGCAGTTGTTTCAGACTTATGTTGCAGAGGAAGAGCTCTTCTTGTTCAGCTTTATAAATAAAAAAAGTATTAACAACAAAACAGTTCTGGTTTTTGGTCCTTATCTAGTCTTGGGTTTAGGATATTTGTCTGAATTGCCTAAGGCTCTACATGGCTATATAGTACCTCTAGTTTTACTGATAAAGAGCGGCCTGAAACAAACACAGTCACTTTACTGAGGAGAAAAAGTTATCTAAAACCAGATTAGCAGCAACAAATTTGAAAAAGAAAATAAAAAAATCTTATTAGAAAATTGTTAGAGATGTGGGAGTCTATTAAGAACTGAAGAGTACTTTTTATCTTTGAATGGATTCACATACAGGAAAAATATGTTGGTGGTCTGACATCCCAGAGTGGCTTTGAATTGTCTGAATCACAAAGCTGCATCATAATGACTCATTCTCATTGCATACTGACATCCCTGCTGGGAAAAACTGCTGTCTCTCCCTTGTAGCAATTTCATTTGTATTTGTAGCACATTTCTGTTTTCTCCTCCCAGTGAAGTTTTTGTCCTAACAGAAATCTACAGTTGAGCTTGCCTTCTTCAAGAAGACAAACCCTGTCTTTTGCAAGTGCAGTAGGTCATTTATTTCTGTATTAGAAGCAGGTATTCACTCCTCCAAATTGAAAAAGAATATAAAGTCCTATCTGCTATCTCTAGGGACTTTGCTGTAACTGAATTCTCTCCAATGTCAACACCCAAGAGCCAGATGCAGATCTGTACTGTTTGTACATGTCTCTTTGTTATATATATAACAGCTAAACCCTTTAGAATAAAGATGCTAATCCTTATAAAACAAGCTTGTGCACAGCCACCAAAAGAAAAGCCTTTCTAAAATAAGCTGACCAACTAGTGCTATGAAGTTTTTGTATTCATTTCCTTCTCAGCTCAAAACTCTCCTACCTGGGATGAAATGGTACATATACTGTGGTTTTTGCCACCATACATCAGCGAACAAGTGAACCAGGAATGGCACACAAAGTAGATGCTTCGCTAACCATATGTTCTTCTAGTCTCTCTGGATGTAGATGAGACATTGTGCTCTCAGGGCAGATCTCTGAATTTATGCTTGGGGCAGGGGGAAGGGAACTCCATACATCCTTTTTCCAGAAATTGTGATGATTTTTTTCCCTCCCTCTTATGGTTATCATCTTCTATAACCTTGGTGACATAGTGGGTGATCTGTCCTTCCACAAAGTCATTAAAATTGTTGCTCACTGCATTTTTCACAAGGACTTTTCAGGTGAATGTTAGTATTATCGCCAAATTCTTGTCAGCATACTTGGGCTGAGAGCATATGACTTAATGTCTGGCAAAAGTCCTACAGGATTTGCTTCTAAAAATTGATAAGCCCACACAGGTTGAGGAGAAATCAGGCCAAAGAGGCGTAATGAGGTGCCCTCTTGAATAAAACCCTCTTTCTTAGAACTTCCAAGGAATAGGTTTGGGTCTCTGCTTCTACCTGTGTCCCTGGTCTGCTCCATTGAAATTGTAGTCAAGAAAAGGGAGAGGAGATCTATTATGGATTACTGTGATCTGATAAATAACCATGTTTAAAACTATGTAGTCCATTTGCAGTGCTGCTCAACCATACTATAATACTTTTTAGTTCAATAGTTTTAGGCAAATGATTCAAAGCATTTAGTGAAATCCTTCTCAAAAAAAAACCCCAACAAGAAAAATTAACTTTTCTTCCTCTTCTTCCTCTTTTAGTTTGTTATCTCAGTCCCAACTCTGCACCCATACAAAGCCCTAAAGTGACTAATAAGTGTCATTGTGGGAATGACACCTGCATGACCTTAGAAAGAAAGACTAGGTAGAATCACAGCTTTGATTGGAAATAGTTGCCATTCTTTTTTTGATGTTTTTGAAGTTATGTATTTTTCAGTCTTAATGGCATTAGGTGTTTCATCTACTAAAATAATGCTTTTTTTACTTTTCTGTAAACTTAGAAATGTAAGCAGGAATTGTGTGTTGCTTTCCTTCTTTTCTATAGATAAATATACTTTCTAATAGTTGAATTTAGTTTGCAGAGCTGACATTGAGACTAACTGGCATGGAGCCAGATTCTGATAGAATCACAGTGTGCTACAGGTCAAGACTTAATTTAGTCTGGCTTCTAGTGTGGACGGATTCTCCTCTAATGTCATCTCTTTGCTCCTGACATAGAATAATAGCTAGTTCTATTTACATCTCGTTTTCAAGCCATAAAATTTCTATTCTAGTACCGAAAAGGCAGGAAAGGTACAGGATAAAGATAGTGTCCTTGCTGTAGTCAAATTGTTTCTGGAAGAATGAAGGTAGGTGCTGGGGACTTGATTTTTGTCCCACTCTCTGAAAAATTCTCACTCCCACGTAGTTATTGTAGCAATAAATGTTAGTTTATGCTGTGAAACTCCAGTTTCCAACTTAAATGAATCTGTTGCAGGGATTTAGTATGTGAAACCTGAGTTTTGCAGAGGCAATAGGTCTTTGTTAGAGAAGTTTATACTTGTAAGTAATATTGTGGGGGGTTTTTTTTTAAACATGTTTTCCCCCTTTGCTAGTTTCTTACTTTCCCTTACAATCATTTTCTCCTTAAAATCCTTCTTGACAAAGTAAGAAAATGTATTTTGTGTGTGTGTGTGTCCCTTTCTCATTTAATAAGCCATACTGTCCTCCATTTCTGGCAGTCAAGTTTCTGGTCTTTCCAGGTTTACAATCTCTTACTTGGGAACTCTGCTGCTGGTTTTGTTTTGTAGTATTGGTATTATCTTCTCTTTACTGCTTGTTGGGATTTCAGCTTTATATGCATGGGATCTTTAATCACCATTTTTTGACATCTTAACATCTTGAATTAATTTAAGCAGATGAAAGAGATCAATAGGTAAGGTCTTAAATATTCTTGATGGCCAGATGTTCCTATATTTTGCATGCAGAAAATCTTCCAGCTGCTGTCTGGTTGACAAATGAACTGAGTTTTGAATGTGTCCCCTGTTTACTTTAATGGCTGAGTGTTGAGATATTCCAAACTGTATGTTATGTATCTGCACTGAAGTGCATAGGCCTAATTGCAGGGAACCTTCATATTTACTAGTTTATTGTATAGTACATGTCTGATTTAGTGCCCTGAAACAGTTAATTTTAAAACATTTGTAAGTAATCTCAGATTTTAAATTCCAAACGCAGAATCTTTTAACTGCTTCAGACTTGCACAGGAGGCACTTGGGAGAGGAAGAGGAGAAGCTTATTTCAGTAGCTGACTTTTTAAGTCTGGAATTGAAAATACAATTTTTTGTCACCTGTGTTCCCTAGCATTATTTGTTAAATTTGCTATAGAGTTGGTATAAAATCAAAACTGTCTCACCTTGCTGTTTACAGAGATATTTCAGTTGGTCTTAGATATTACTGCATTATTCCTACCTTAACTACAGCAGTTACTATTTCTCTGATAGTATTTATGGTAGTAAGTGGTATCAAAATGCTCTGTCTGGACGTAGGAAGGTCTCACACCCGGAATGTACAGAGTACCTGTTGTCATTATATAAAGCCTAGAAATTGTTGACACGTAAGTTGGAAGGTAATACAGCATGTGGAAGCAAAATTTAAAAGGCATTATAAACTATGTTATCATCATACTACTAGAGCAATGGTTGTAAAATTCAATACATTAAATATCATAAAGATGCTATTGTTGCTTAATGACTTAGAAATACAAAAAGAGGTAAATCCCACAGGTCTAAGCACAGCCAAAATCTCTGCCAACATGCAATTTGGAAAGATGCCATTTAACCTCCAGGAAAAAATCCTGCCAGAATCTTGGACTAAGAGTGTTCAGATTCACTGCCTAAATAAATAGACTTCAGAGTCTATTGGATGATCACAATTCATAAAAATATATTAGTAAATCCTAATAATGGGATAATGCCAACATCTTGGTCCTACATATGATTGAAAATAAACAGAACACTTTACATAAAGGGGTAGGAAGAAGCTATCCAGCCCCTTTACTACTGTCCTTACTACCCTGATTTGCCTGGGAAAGCAGATCTCTGCAGTCTTGTCTTGCTGACTGTCCTCATTTAATACATTCAGAATCCATTGGCATCATCCAGCCAAACTTAAACAGAGGTATAACTTGTCTCTAAGATTAAGTTTTTTCTAGGTTTGTGAAAAAGCTGGATAGATAAGGAGAAGAGAATTTTGTTGGTCTCCCTGCATGAAAACTTTTGTATTATTATGTAACAGAGAACTCAACCTTGGGACTGTAGGGGGTGCAGGGGAGAAGAACCTTTAAAGCTCTGAAAGCAGAAAAAACTTTGAAGTTTGCAGTCTGCTGAGACATGAATCAGTTGGAGGCCACTAACCTTTGTGTATGCAAAACTTCTGATTTAGTTATATCACCATGATCCTTAAAGTTACTGTTTACAGCACACAAATTTGGAAACTGTTTACTTTTCCCTGTAAATCTTTCTGTCTCTTAAATTCTCTTTGTATAAGGCAGGCTTTTTTGTTCTTACACTTATTACAGCTTCTCCAGTGTTGTAGTATCCATGTACATCTAGGTTAAATTCTGTTGCCAGTGGCAATGCAAGCCAGTGTCAGAATTCACTTTTGTCCTGTATTGCAATTAGTGGTATAACTTTATGTCCTGAGAAGCTTACACTTAAGTCTTCTTTTCATCAATAAAAATGTTTCGCTTAAAGTCTCCAGATTTCAGTTCTAAACCAGAATTTTTTACTGTAACTCATGCTGAAGATTGAATTCTGATGGACAGTGATTTTCTTTGTAAAGCTTTCCTGTGTTTGTCATTGTAGTGCCAATTGTTGTCAATATGCTCCAGACTTTTTGACATGGAGGACACTTTACCTCAGGTTACTAGCACAGACTTGAAAAAAAATTTCTAAAAAAACACTAGGTAAAGAGGAAGTGTGTGAGGGAGAGATGAAAGAGAAAGGCTTTACATTTTCTCTGTTCAGTCAGATCTGCCAAAATCCTTGTATTGCGAAGTTGACAATTATTTTCTTTTGGCATCTTCCTAATTTCACCGGGATGGAATATATATTCTTACTGAGACACCTTTGATTGGCAACAGGGCTGAATAGGGATGTATATGAGTAAGATATGCAGCATCATCCATGACCTTGCAGTTTATCATTTAAACTAAAAAAAAAAAAGGGGAAAAATGAAATAGTCCCATGAAATACCCTCACCACACCTGCCTTTGCAAAGGAGACCTGGATGTTGCCTTTAAGTTCTTATATTTCAATGAAATCAAAATTTAATGCTGCCACAGGGGCACCTTCATGGTGGTTCCCAGCTGCAGCAGCACTGGCTGCTTCCCTTTCACATTTAATGCTTTGTTTTGACCCCAAAAAACAGCTGTGAATTTCTGGAATGGGGTTTCTTTAAAAAAGGGATTCCTGTTTTTCACTAAGAAAGAGGTCACAATTCTAAGTTACAATTAAAAAAATGCTGATGGGGAAGGTAGAGCTTCAGTCTCTGGATGAGTGTTTGAGGTCAGAATTTACTTTCTTGAAGGAGTGGTAACAAATAAAAGCCAAATAAGTTTTAAAGGAGTTTCCTCCAAACATTTATTTACAAAATTTTGTCTTGGGGATCAGAGCTATGGTCATAGTGAAAGTCAAGTATAAAACATTCTAGTGTTGCTTTTCTATAAAAAAAAATAACTAAAGCAAACTAGAAAACGTAAGATATTACTACTCTTCAGTTGCATAACCTGCAGGACTCCTAGATCAGTTTGTAGCTGGCTTCACATTTTAACCCAAGAGAATGTGAAATTCAGCTTTCATGGCAAGAATGATTGTAGGTGGCATTCAGAACTTCTGTCCTGAAAGAGCCCACCAAGAGCTTGGGGTCAGTCAAGCTTTTCTCCTCCTTGTCCTTCATACAGCAAAAAGCAGCAACCATGGTCAAAAGTAACTGCTGAAAAGGATATAGTGTGGAAATATCCAAGTTCCAGAGGATTCATAGAAAAATTGTTTGCAGAATATGACCAAAATGTGAATTAGCTGTCTTGCTTTTTCTTTTTTTTTTTAAAAATTCCAAACCCAGATGTCCTTATTTTGATCTTTTTGTCATTCTAATGAGTTAATACACCAGAACTAAAAGCAAAATAGATTCCTTGCTTACATATGTATTTAGATGCAATTCAAGATAGAAGAGTAATCTAAGACACAAAGAAAGGCTCAACTCTTGGAAATTGTCATCTCCAGTACTTTCACAGTCTTCATAATTTCCCTAGGCATGACTGAATTCGCACTTCTGTAATTTGTGACTTTTTCTAGAAGACGAAGTAAAATATAATTGAAATTTAAAGAAAGCCAGTGCTAAAGCTGATGCAGCAGCAGTCTGCAGGGGTTTTTTTGCAGCACATGCTCCAGTGTTACTGTAGTCAGATACCTGCACTTGGAAAATTTTACAGATTTCTCAGGTAGAACCTTTAAATTTGAGGTTTTTTTTAAGTGAACCTCCTACTTATTATTCAAATGTGTAGTTAAGAAGTGAAAGAGATGTCTCTGATAAATACTGCCTCGTGGTGTGAAACATTGGTTTTACCTATAATTGTGGCAGCTGGTAGATTCAAATGTGAGAAATTTGGCAAGTTCAGCACAGGATAATCCTCAAGCTGTGCATGTCTTGGATGAAGCCACATAATGAAATAAAACCAAGAATGATTTATTTTAGAAGTGATTCATCTGCCTTCACCCCATGTAAGAAGACTGTGACAATTTTTTCTCTGATGTTGACAGTGCAGTTCAGTGCCACCAGCGAGAGCTTTGCTTACAAATGGAGTGCTCACATAACAGAATACTTGCAAGCTTCCTATTTGTAGATATTTCTTTTGAATAGAAAACATTTTAATAATGATTTTTAAGCCCACGTAAATGATGAACGAGGTCATTTCTTGACTTTCCAAAGCTGTGTCGTTGTTTGATCATATTAGGGTAGTGCCTCTCATAGACCCTGCTGTGCCAGTCACTGTACAAACTCAGTATAAGAGGTTTGTCAGCTTCCAGATAAACAGTAGTCTGAATTCAGTACTGCAATCAAACTGCTTTGCTTACTCATGGCCTGGAAAAGGATTTTTTTTATTTTTAAGGACCCGTATTAAAATAGGGCACAGAAGTCCTGATCACAGCAGAAGAATTGGGTAGCAGTCCTTGCTACAGGACTGGCAGGGCATAGTGAGTGCTGGGCTGAGCCTTAAGGCCATCGAGCTGGGGCAGGGGGTTACAGAGCTGGCAGGACAGGATCCCCACCAGCCAGGGCCCACTGCCCACAGGGCCTGAGCGAGGCACACCTATAGACCACAGTCAGGCTCAACCAAGGCTAGATCATCGTGCAAACTCACAGGGATAAGGCAGGTCCAAGGTCAAGCCAGCCCAGGGGTTCAGTTCGACAGGATCCATGGCTGTGGCAGAGCTGGAGACCAACACTGACAACTCAACTCAAGCACCAACTGATGGGCCTGGGCTGGGCTTAAGCAGAACTCCTGGGCCCATGGGAAGGGGGTGTGTGGAGGCCCCAGATGATGCTGGTCAGGCTTGTTAAGGCCTGTTAGGGCATTAAACATCCTGACAGGAAGTCTTTCTGTGTTTAAGATAGGAGTTGTTATAAGATGTACTTGGAGAGGCTGTGGAGAGATAATGTGGTAAAAGGTAGAGAAAACAATCTTTTCATAAGTCAGCTGTGTGAACAGCTGCATCTTGTTGGATTTTATCTTTTCAGTGAAAAGATCTGAGTGCTACATAAATAACAGAAATTGCTGCAAACCCTCCACATATACACAATCAGTAGGTTGCAGGAGCTGTCATGGTAGATACTGGAAAAGGATGAGAAAAAGAGTGTTGAGAAGTGGCATTACAGACAAGCCTGGAGGGGGTTTGTTTTAGTTTGTCCATAATGCAATGTGAAAGATGGCATGAATGTGTTTGTGGAGGAAAGGGTAAATAGGCAATGGAAATGGATATTGCTAGCTGAGTGATCAGACTGTACCACTTTACATATGTGTGTATTGAGAGCTCTAGTGTCTTGTTCAGGAGGTGATGAATAAGGGGAGAGCGAGGACATATAAAAGGTCTGATATATTATTGTTACCGAAAAAGAAAATAATTATTAATGGTAGTATTTTGTGCTGAGAGTCACGTTTGGGCAGAACCTTCTGTTAAGCTATGGCAGCATTACTGGTAGAGGTTAAGCACCTGGACAAAAGGTTCAGTGGTTGACCAATACTCTTTTGAAGTCTGCTTTGTTTCTTTGGATGGAATAGCATTTTCTAAGCAAATGAAACCTAGTCTGTGTTCTTTCCTCCACCACTAAATTTACACGCTTTTCTCTAAGACACCTCTTGTTTGTCTTGAAATAAGGAGCATTTCAGCCTTGTAGCTCAAATACAGGGCAGATGGTGCCCTTTGAGAATTTAAATAAGATATCAGCATGTTGTCACCTGTAGTGCAGTGGTTAGAGCAGTTCTGCAGTGCAGTCACTGGCATATCAGAAACAGAGGAAATGCTGCATAGTACAGTTTTACAAATTGTTAAATGTTATTCTTTGACTTACTGCAATGCACCTGGCAGAAAATTGTTAGAATGAGATACATATGCACACAAGAGTTTAAAAAAAATGTAACTGGTTTCTGCATGCAGTAGGTTGAGGGAATTAGAAGGAATTTAATATATCCATATCTGGCAGGTTTAATTTGTCAGCTTTTAGCATGGCTTTAGAGGATAGTGGGCCTCATTATGAATTTAAAAAACATACTATCTTTGTCAACATCAAGGAATACTCAGTTTGAATACTCAGTTTTCTTAAAGTAAATACGAGGTTCCAACATTGAATGCAAAATGGAAAATATGTGCATACATTTCCCTTTTCATTTATGTTACTACTGTCATTATCATTTAAACATGATATTAATATATTTTTCGGGTGAATCACTGTTTCAATTACTGAATTCCATTGTATATTTTCATCCTAAAAGGGGCAGAAAGGTAAATAGCTTGAAAAAATAATGCAGATGGAACACATTTAGGATGCCATTTTAGGAAAAAATGGTGAAGTTTTTACTGTTAACCTAGAAAATACTATATGAGTTAAGAGAATTGGGCATCCAAATATAAGGGAAGTTCTAAATGCTACTTAAATAGCCCGAGTCTCTCTAAATAGCAGAGTCTCACATTATCAGAAGAGACCATTTTTTAAAAGGCAGAAGTTAAGCCGTGCATGAGCAAGGAGAATGCAGAAGGGAAAAACAATGGAAAAGTTGATAATAGTCTTTGCAGTGAGAGCAAGATAAGTGAATACGAAAAATCTGTGAATTGACAAAGGGAATCACACAGGGAAACAGCACTTGAGAACACAGTGTTTGAGTTTAAAATGTTTTAGTGAGAGGAATTAATATTGGAGTCAGTGTTTTTTTGGATCTGATTCTGTTTTGAGTCTCTTGAGAGTCAGCAGTAAAGATTCTGTTTGGGGAGTTGTACCACCCAGATTGCTACCAAGGGTTGTTCTCATTTAAGGTGGCATCCTCCAAGATGCCAGGAAACCATTATGCAGTTATAGATAATCCAAACCACTTGATATTGCACATTAATCTATTTCCTTTCTTTTCTTTCAGTATTGACAAATTAATGAAGCTTACCAAAACTCATCAGCAGGAAACTCAGAACAAAGCAGAGTTATTTCGCTTGATTTTGCTTCTCTGTCATGATCAGGGGGCTTGCACTCAGGTACAACTATGGAAATACAATCTCCCTTTATGAAGGGTAAGAGGAAAAACAAGATTTATTGTGGTGGTTTGTTTTTGTTTTAATGTGTCATATGGGAGGCAGTAGGATTCCTGGACAGTATGCAGAAACATGGAAAAAGAAAGATTACTGTTTTCTGTGTGTATTTAGGAGGCTTTACTGGTGATGTTTGTTTGGGGTTTTTTGTTTGTTTGTTTTTTCCTGTACTGTGTGCTAAGGTTTTTCTGATGCAAGGGCATGTTAATGATATGCCTTACTCTAAAACTTTCAGAGCACACCTAGAGTAATTGGCAGAGCAGAGGAGCTGGGGCTTTACTGGCATGAGCAGCTGAGCTGGCCAAACAGCTCACTGCCTCTGAATTGAGAGGTCTTAACACCCTGCCCTTCTGCCTTCCCTCCTTCCACACTGCCCTCTCCATTCCTTGGAGGCTGCAGTTCCTGACAGGTTCATCTTTGTACAGGCAGATTTTGTTAAGTTGAGCATGACACTGTCACAGTGATGGCTGTGGTCAGATGAGCACCAGAGCTCAGCTGCAGGAGTGCAGCTCTGAAGTGCTGGAGACCATCCTCATTCACACAGCAGTGATCTGTTAGTTCAAGTCATTCCATCTCACATGGCTGTGTGCTGTGCTTTAGGATGAAATGGATAATTACAGTGTTTGTGTAACCATTTTACAGAAGTAAACTGCCCCAACAAAACTGCTTTGCCTTTGGAGTCAGGTGCTGAAGTATAATTTGTACATGAAAAGAAAAAAAAAGTGAACCAATTCATACTTTTAAGTGTTAGTTCTCTTTTGCCCAAATTAGGTGTTTTGCATGATGGTATTTGTTTCTTTGGGGTATCTAATTTCTAAGTGAAGATAAAAGTCTTGCATGCAAAAACCTGGCTTTAAAGGAGCTGATAGAGCTACAGCCCCATGGGGCCCTTTTTAAGAGCTGGATAAATGCTGAGGGGATATCCAGCTTTCCATTTTATCTGTGTAGGAAATAGATGATTTAAGAGGGACTTGCTTCCTTCATTGCAGCTGTTGTGTGTGGGCTGTCACACACCTCTCATCAGATCAGCTGTGTGGAAAGAGAACTGCTCTGCCTTACCCAGCAGAGCTGTGAACTGAGGATACCCATGGCTACACTGAGGAGGGATTAAAGCTATGTGATTGGTTTGATTCAAACTTTTTTTTTTTCCTATTTGCTCTTTTTTCCTTTGGGGAAAATAGATGAAAAACAAAGTTGGTAACTTCTTCCTAAGGCTGATCTGGAGAAATCTTACATAAAGAAGTTGGGAGCTTTAACTTCTAAGTTTGGTCCCAGTCCTTCCATTTTCTGTGATGCCATATATGTATTTGTTCTACCATGCTACTGTAGGATTTCAGAAAATAGCTGCATTTTGCTTAAGGTATGGACTGCAATTTAGGACAAGGTTGGTTGCTTTTGGGGGGAAGAAATAAAATTCTCTTTCTCTCCTATACTACTGCTTCATTGTTTTGAGAATTCTTAAGCACATAGGCAAATTAGATGCAAAGCTAATTTCAGTTTAAAGAATTTGTGTTCAACCATATTTTACATGTGCAAACGGTGAACATGAAGCCCTGAATTTCAAAAATTCTGCTTAAAATAAGGAATGAAATTATAATTTGCAAAGTTAATTATTATGTTAATAATCTTTTACAAACTATTAGCTGGAGCTTGATTTTTGTTCTAGAAAGGTCTCGTGTACTTGCTGCACCATTATTAAGCTGTGTGTATACTTTCTTAGTCTGTAGAAGTGTGTCTGTGTCAATATAGTATTTAGGTCTACTTCATGAAAATTAAAACCAAATTTTATTCACTAGCAGCTGACATCAATCATGTCCCCTCTCTCTCCAAGCCCTGGAGTGTGCCCCCCCTCTTTTAATGCTATACAATGTTCCAAAAGGAAAATTTATTAGATCACCTATTTAGATTCTCTGACATCATTCTGTCATGGCAATGAAGTGATTTACATGGAAAAATGTATTACCTCTGCTTTTAGACAAAATGAGTTTATGATGATTAATGGTTTTACTGCAAGTATGAGAGAACGTGGAAATGGCCAGCCTTTTAAAAGTGAAACATGACCTATGCTCAGTTTGCTCAGTTTTCCTCCTTATTTTCTTCAAGCTATTGCAAAATGGTTTTGGTTTTGAGTAAATTATAACGTACAAATTACGTTTGGTAACTGAAGTAAGCGATAAACGCTGGGTATCCATGGCAACATCACTATGTAACTGGAACTAGAGACAAGAGGGAGAAAGCAATTAGCTTGAAGCACAGAGTCTAAACTGTCATGATTGCAGAGGACCTAGATCACATATTCCATGAGTAGCCAAAGTCACTGAGGAAGGTACATGTTTAGTCTGGGGAAGAGCAGGCTAAAGGATGATTGCCTCCAGCTGTCCCTCCTGGTCAGCATTCCTAGGATTCTATAACACAATTGACTTTGGGCAGAGAACTTAGTATACAGAACAGTCATACGAATGGTGAAATAGTATTTTAACAGGAAAGCACAGAGAAAATCATCCTTTCTGATAACATGCCCTAAAATGACACTTGAGAAACATTTCCTCTAGCTTCACACAGAGCTGTATTTTTCCTTAAATGTCATATAAATAATGAGCAATACATAAAGGCCTAAACTAAGATGAGAAGACGATGCTGAATAAGAATTTTGAAATATTTTCTTTATATATGCAAACTGAACTAAACCCCAAAGGCCATTAGGGCAAAAGCTATTCAACCATGGAAATACGTAAATTTGAGAAAAATGTAATTAGTGGCATTTTTCTTTTACAGGGGGGCTTATGGAACAAATTCACTCTGATTAAAAAAAAGACAAAAGTTGAGGTGAACACTGCTGGCAATTGAATCTGCATGGAGACTTTGCATCGTTCACAGGATGTAATGTTTGGGAATAAAAAGAGAACAACTGTATGGCAGATGAAACAAGCTTTGCTGTGGGATCTCAGATTCCGACCAGCTTAATTGCAGGCTGTGAAGAACGCTGGGCACTGAGCACTGTTCTGCTACCTCAGTGGAACTCTGATGCCTAAAAGGTCAGCGTGTCGAAACGAGGAAAAAGAACTATCAGGGAAAAATGAAAACTGGATGAATTTACAGCCACGGCTTGTCCTTAGTGACATTGACTGGACAACTGTCTTTGAGGGCACACTTGGCAACGGAAAATCACTTGCTGCTGGCTTCTGTGCCTGAAATCACATCTGCAAGTAAAAGCAAAAGGATATTTAAGGTAGTGATTAAAAATACACTTACACAAGTCATACTAACATTTCAGGAAGACAGCAGTATCACAACAAGCACTTCAACCGTGTTATTTTTATTCAGATGATTAATCCATGTCTTCCATTAGGCATACATTGAATTTAGCATTCTACTGTATTCTCTATATGCAATCTAGAAATTTCAGCACTATCCTTCATTGATTTCTGCTAGCAGTACAGACTCTTGAGAGCTCTTCAAGATAGAACCATCTTTTCTGAATTACACAGTTGTTTATCCGGAGCCATATACTGTTGTTCTCCTGTTCTTTGTTTAAATGGCTTGGCTTCTCCTCTGATACAGGTTATTGATGTTCAGTTCCTTGCTGTGTGTCGTTTGTTCATCTGGCTATTTGTTTCCTAACAAGAATGATTTCCTCAGAGGAACAGCTACAAAAGGGTGGAAGGAGGTTTAACACATCAGTAGGCAGTGCAGATACAAACCGATATTGTGTTCTTTGGAGTACCTTTGCTTCGGTCACCATTCGCTGTCGTCAACAGCAATTGTTTGAGTCCGCGTGCACATTTGTAGTGTTTATTTATTTGTTTGTTTATTTTTTAAACTAGAATGAAATCTGTATGGAGCTAAATCATAATTTAGATGTAATTTCCATCTCCTCTTCCCTGGTCTATCATATGGATCAGGTGATCTCTATTAGACCCTTCATGCTGCCGATGTTGAAGCCTCCCAGGGGACGTGTATTAGAGCAGGTGTTTCAGTGTGACCTGCCTGCACGCTCTGTTGCCTTTAGTGACCATGAGGCAACCAGGGGATGTGTTGAATTGAATTTGAATTTTTTTCCCCTAGTTTGTGGCTTCTGTAGTGTTCTGGGACTTAGTCAGAATCCCACACACTATGGCAAAATCCAGCCAGCCAGATGGTCGCAAGATTTCTCTTGTGACTACTACTGAGCTGGAGGCCAGCTCCTGTGAATTTCATCTATAACACTAAGTTTCTCTGGTTGAAACAGCTTCAAAATCCAGCTGAGACTTGCACGGTGACAACTTGGTAGTTGAGAGGATGGGTCCTGTTGGCAACCACATAATTTCCTTTCCAGCAATCCTGCTGTTGGCTATTAGGTTTTGATCTCCCATGTTGGCTCCATTTCCTCTTAAATCATTGCCACAGTACACTGCCAGCAAACATTTGCAAGGTTTTCAGGAGAGCCTGAACTGTAGCTACAGCCAGGATGGAGGCAGGGACTTGCATCCCACAGGACTGTTCCCAGCCATTGTGTGCAGGGATCTGGCATCCTGGATTCTCTAATATGAGAATGCTGGTGCTTGGCTAGGCTGGTTGTACATATGTAATGATGGTGGCCTTGTTACATCCTGAATTAACCACACTGGTATCCCTTGTGCAGTGTTTAGAGTTGCTGTCATATTCTAGGCTTAGAATTGTGCTGCACTGGAATCTAGCTAAGACTGCTGTACAGTTGTACAGCATCCAACTCATTGTCACCTTTTTACAAGCTGCTTAAAATAGTTGTAGAAATAAGTTTACTATTGAAAACTCCGGAATAAATGAAGAAATTTTGACTGAAGAAGTCCTAGGAGTTTGCACCGATGTGCTTATTGCTAATTTAGGTATTTAGGCAAAGGTTTTCCATGGCTGGAAACTTAAGAGTTTCAAGGACTTCTGGAGACATCCAAGCCACTGCTTAGAAGTAGACTGCAAAACATTTTTTGTTGGCATTCTGTTTCTAAATCACATGCTTGTTTAAATACCTGAACAAAAATAGAAAAGATGGGGGAAAAACCCCTTACGTTCTGCTTTTCCCATTTGCTCTCCTGGTAAATAAGAAAACCCTTACTGAAGCAACAGAGGCAGTCTTTAATAAAGGCAAATTGAATTTCTTTTTATTATGAGATTTTTAGTTTGCTTTCATTTTCTTGTTTTGGGGGGTTACTTTTTTGATATATGTTTATATGTTTGGTATCAGGGACTGGGATATGGCTGTTTGCTCTCATACAGCTTTATGCACAGAGTTTATGAACTACTGATGGCTTTGTGCATGTCTGGATGGGGGCTGGTAGGTGAGAAAGAGAACAATAAATGAAGGTTCAGGACAAATAAATTAAAAAAAATGCAGTAAGAGGTTAAGCTGAAAGTATGGAGCCCAAGAGTGGTAACAGGAAAGCACCTGCAGGTTTTTAAATGCAGTGAGACATGGTATGTTTGAGAAGCATGTTCCTCATGGAAAACCATGTCTGACTAGCTGCTCTAGTGAACTCACTAGGTCAGCCTGCTTGTTATTTTTGCAAATAAACATTTATACTTGGTTTAAGTATAATTTTGGGCATTACTCTCGAGGTTTAACAACTCCTGTTATATGCCTCACCACAGTTGCTCCATTCCTAAATGTCTTTGAGGGCAGCAATAACATGCTTTTTCTTATTCCCACATTTTCCTAGGGCTCTGCTTGCATTGGTTCCCAAAATGAACTCAGCTATTTTGCCATCAGAAGCAGGGCTGTTAGATGCCCTGTATGGTCTCTGACTGATAAGGAATCTGCTTCTTCCCTTTCTGGGCTTTTAACTAAACAACCTTAAATACAAAATTTTGCTATATGAATTACAGAAACGTTACCAACTCTAGCATTTGAGGGTGATGTTGTATCATTAAGTGATACAGATATTACAGGCACTCAATGCAAAGGATATATTGCATTAATACACCTGGAGAACTAAGTGGACCAGGTTATTACTTTTTGAGAGCCAAATCTTGGCTCTGAGGCAAGATGCACAGAGAAGAGATAGCAGCTGGTGGAGATGACAGGTCACAATATGTAGAACTCTCTCAATCAAGATGGAGCATTGTGGTTTGGGAATTATTTTCTCTGAGCCGTTATTATAAATAGAGGCAGTGGTGAGATTATTTGAGAGCTCTGCTATAGCAATTCAATACAATTACAATACAATACTGTATTTTCTGCATTCATGGTCTAGGAGAATAAAACAATGGAACAACAAAATTTCTGGAGAAGGAAATATTTTTACCTGTGGTTCATTCCAATAATTGTGGAGCTTATTTTTTCCCCCACTCATTTCAATGTATTTCAGAAAGCTCATGTTGCGATATAAACAGCTGTATGTTCCAACTAATGCTGTCACTATCTATGGAAAAGCAGAGGAAAAATAAAGCTCAGAAAACTTTTTCAAGACAAATAACTGCCAGAGTGGAGGCATTTATACATATAAATACATGTGTCTTTGCATATACATGGTAAAAAAAAAATTGGGAGGATAAATCTGAAATAACTTCTATACCCTATAATCGTTCCTTACGGTAAGATAAATACAAATCGGTGTCTCCTTTCCATTGAAAAATGCTTTTAATTTCTGTTTTCTATAGAGAGTTGACATTCCAGGGAGGCAAGTCCACATAGTGGTGGCTGGCTTTTGAAGAAACAAAGAAGGAAACAAGAAAAGAACATTTGTAAACCACACTAATACAAAGGCAGCATGGAGGTAAAAAATGAAGACATGCCTGAGAAGCTCCAACTAAAAACCTAAGGCTAAATAATTATCCTTCACAGGTATCAGAATAACACAGTATAGTCCTGGCTTAAATGTAGGTTAGCTGGGTTTGTGTTCAGGTATTTATGGGTATACAAGGTAAATTAATAATATGGCTGTTATCAAGTTGTTTGCCTCAGGATGTATAACAGAACATTTCTTTATGTACCATCAGAAACATTTTGGGGAAGAAAGGTAATGGATTATATTGTTGTGTGGAAAGAAAGATCATTTTGTAGTAGTTTTCTTAACAATGTGATCCTGCCAGAAACTGAATGCCCCATTTGATAGAGCCATCAAAAGTAGTATAGTATGTTTCCTGTATTGTATGGGAGCTTTCTTTTTATTTACTTTTTAAAGCAAAGAATTGAAGTTCTACTGCTCTTTAACAGACCATCATCCAATCACAGCACTGGTAGACCCACACTGATGCTCCCTAGAACTTTTCTGTAGTCCAGTGCCTTACCTGTGTCAGCACGATTTTACCTGCTGCAATAAGAGTCTCCTCACCAGGCTAGCAGACATGTACAGTATCTACCCTGAACTTATGTAAAAGATTTACAGAAGAAAAACGTTAAAAAAGCCCAACCAACAAGGCCAAACAGGCTGCTGTAGATCTTGTCAATCTATAGTCACACATACTTTATTCTGCTAGTACCTAAACATTTAACATGTAATTACTGGAGTGAAACTTGGAAGTCTTTTACAGCTTTCTTATGTTTCAAATTTCTTTTTTGTTTTTTTTTTTCCTAGATGGTCATATTTGTTTTTTCCTGTATAGGAGTGGTAGAATTACAAAGGAGCATTAATCCATACATTTATGCACATTTTTTACCCAAAGGAAATTCCAGAGGAAACCACCCAATCTTGCAGAGGTACCATCATTCCTGTCTGTATGCAGAGAGTACTGTGACTACAACTGCAGAACAGAACAGTCCTTTATGTGCAGCAGTCAGTGTAATAAGGGGTTTGCTCTCATGGAGCACAGGGTCTCATAGATGGGCCAAGCTGTTTCCTCTCCTGTAGACAGTGTAGCTGAATCAGTCAGAAAAGCTTGGCATTGTTGTCTGTGATGCATCAGGAAACATTCCTCACTTACTCTGTCGTGTGCTCTTCCTCTGGCAGAGTGGCTACAGCAATTCCAATGGCTGGTAACGTCCCACACTACACTGCACAGCAACTGTAGTGTCAGCAGTGAATCTTGGGCCAAAGGCAGCACCAAAAAACATGGAGTGAAATTCCATAACGATCTAACTAGCAGTTTACTGCCCTTTGGCCTTCTGAAAATAATTTCTGTTATTTTTTAAAACATTTTCTACAAAATCAGCTTAACAGTTAAAACACAGGACTTGAATGGATAGTTAGAAACTGTGATCTATCTATACAAGTTTCTATTCAGTTTGATAAAATGGTATGAGATGAGTCTACACACCTCATTGGATTTACTGTGATGTTACTGCAAGGTAGCATAGCTACCTTATGTATAAAAAACCCTGAAAATAAGTATTTTGTATCTGTTGCCAAGTTCACAATTTACTTAGTAGACTGTAACACAGTTACAAGTTATTAAGGATTGAATCTCTGCAATAATTTGGTACAATACCATTTTAGCTCGTGTTAGAGCAAAAAATGGATAATTGGTATGTGGATACAAATTAGAGTTTAATATCCCATGCAGCTGTTTACATTTGCTTAATTAAGCAGCAGTGACTTCACATTAGCATTGCTATGAAACCATAAATACATACCAGAGATGGAGGCACAATCACGTTAGCCACCCTCCTCATGTCAAATCAATGCATGTTCAGTACTTTTTGTTTCAATGTTGCATTGTAGTGGTAGAGAAAAAAACTCTTCACTTTTAAAGAGGAGCTTCAGGTTTGATACATTTGGTTTTGGTATGAGTGCCAGGATTTTATAAAAAGACTACGCTCCTGTAGGCAGACAGTTTAGGCATAAGTGCAGAGCTTTAATGGAAACTCCTAACTTAAATATAATTGGAAGTCAGTGGGTAATTTTGCTTTTGGAGCCTTTACAGGAGTATCACAGTCACTTTGTACAGTAATAGAAAGTAAGTAAAATCCAGTCTATAAAAATGCAGTGCTGTTGTAACACTGAAGTTCTAACACTTTGACTATATGGCATAAGCTCTTTGTTTCATGTATTTACCAGCAATTCTGGCACAGAGCTGCTTGTTTTGCTTTTTGGTTAGGGATCCCCTGAAGTTACACAGACGTAGCTAAGTTGGTATTTTGAGAGGTATGTACAATCAGGACAGGCCTTGGATTAACATAACACATCAACAGAACAGAAAAATTGCACTTTGGTCAGGACTATCAGAACTAACTGTTAACCATCAGCATAAGAACACAACCTCAGTTGGTGCCATTTTTAATGATTAGAAATAATACATTGTAAAACAAAAAGTGAAAAAATTCCAGCGTGATACTTATAAACAAAGAACAAATAGAAAACAAAAACCCTTCGGTTTTGCCTGATTTGTAGTATTTATCATACAACAGATCATTAGTCTGAGGTAACACCAGTACTAATTTTTTAGTCCTTCAAGGACTACTCAAAAATTAGGAACAGTGATAGCAATGCATGTTATGTTAAAAGCGAGACTTGATTATTAAGTCAAGCAAATCTGTTACCCTTTTTAGTTAGGGATCTGTGGCTGCAAGTATAAAACCAGAAATAAGTCTATACAGTAGGAACTACAGAACATCGGAGTCCTGCGTGGCATGTCGCTAGCCCCTGTCAGAAATTAAGAGTACAGTTGATTATGTAAAAATCAGACATTTCAATACAGTAAAGACTTTTGTTCCAGAATAGCCCTTAAGAAATTTAGAATACTGTTAGTTTGCATAAAATAGCCAAAAAAAAGATGAATTCAGAAGTCCAAATTTTGGCATGAGGTAAAACCATATGCATTTATTTCATCTGCATTTTAGATTTAGTACGCATAAAATTAAGTATGTTGACTGTAATGAATTCAGTCATACAAGTGCAAGTCTTCAGCTAGAATGTATTTTATGGCAGTTTATTTAAAAAATGTACCAGTAAATCATAAAAGAGGGATCATGTCCATTTAACGTTTATTGAAGTATACAGGAGGTTTTCTTTAGAATCAAATATGAGCATGAATATATGGCCAAACGTAAAATCTATCAAATTCAGTGAAAATTTTCTGACTTTAAATAGTAGCTGTAAGAATGACCAATATATATTCTTTGTTACAACCGCCCTCACTCTACAAGTAAAAAAAAATAATAAACATTCAGTAAACATTCTTTCCTAAGGTAGTTTCCCTTATATATCAGTGATTTATCCATTTTTTGTATACATAACTTTTTAAACATACCAATCAGTGGTTCTCACAATTGAAAAATAAAAGCACAAAAAAGTTTACACTCTTGTACAGGTAAATAAAAGATCATTTTTAATTAAACTGTATATCCTTAAGGGCATAGTATAGTTTCAATTTCATTACCTATTACATAATTAACTTCTTACATACAAATATTGACATATTTGGCTTGTGCTTCAAAGCCGTTGTGTCTACAAAGTCCATGTCAATGCGACTCATAACTTGAAATCAGTGGGGACATCTTTACTGCTGCTGGGTTTAACCTGTTCGTGTAACATGGTCTCTTCTGAGCTTGTTGTGGCACTGCATTTTTCTGTGGAGTCGTCAGTGTCTGGATCCAATCCTTCAGGACAGGGAAGTTTTAGAAGTTCTTCCCGCAACTGAGCTGTATGACGCTGAATATACAAACAGAAGTCAGTGTGGAAGGCCATAGTTAAAACAATACTTTTCACAACGTCAGACAACATAAGACAAACAAAAAGAGTGAGTAGAAAAGGTTTAAATGTACTGTTTTAGTGACTGGATCAACTTCTCCCCCATACTGAAGGATTAGTACTTTCCTTTTATTGACAGAATAATTAGCAAGTGCTGCTAGGGACAAATTAAAGGCGGTCAACAGAATTGCAGCCAACAAGTGCATCAATATAAATGCCAAGCTATTTGTCTTGTGGTTGAGTCACATTTGTGTTTGGTGATTGCAGCAGAAACTGGCTCGGACTAGGTAGGTCATACAGCCTAAACAAATTCATAAAGAGTTCATGATGAGATCTGTTACAGAGACAGATACGCAGAGATTTGTATACTGATCACAGTAACTAACAAACAGTAACTTCACTTTGAAGACCAGTCACATTGAAACAATGCAAGTCTAGCAATAGAAAAAAGAAGCCTTTAAAAATTTGGGGTTTGTATCTCAGGGGAAGAAAAAATCCCAAATATAGGTGTGTTGTCTGTGCAGGCACAAAATACACAAATGATAATACTTGGCTAGGAAGGCAGAAAGCATTTATAATGGTTATAATTTGATTAAAGTTAACACAGGTAAAAGTGGCTGTAGTGGACCACAGCTTAGTAACTGTGCTTGTCTACTCTAAAAGCTTGTCTTCTGGCAAGGACTTGTTCTAATGCAACTTTATCATTAATGTCTACCCACCCTTACTGCGAACAAAAAAACCCCTCTGTATCTTATGTAAGTATTCATAGAAAAACAGGCAGGACAGGTGCTAAAGCAAAGTCCAACTTGTAGAAAAAAAACTGAGAAAGTGGAGTGCACAGACATTTTATCTCTTACCAGCTAGAAAACTTAGGTTTGTTTATAGGTTTTAAAGTTGCCAGGGTTTTCTATTAGCACCATTATAAAACTCAGTCTGTGAGCAATTTTATTGCCCTTTGTCATCTTTGGATTAAAAGACATGAAATTATAAAAATCTCACCTTTAGAGCTGCTGCATGGTGGGACATAGTCCTGCCTACCCGTTTGTCACTGCTGTACTGCTGTATGTCTGCTATCCACTCCTCACACTGAGCCATGATCTCCACTCTTTTCAAGTAGAAGTGTTTGTGGATGACCTGCAAGAAAATATTCCCAATGCAACATGGATAGAAGAACCATATACTTAAACAATACCAAATCTGCAAGACATCTATGGGTCTAACTGAATATAAGGAAAAAGACAATCAGTATAAGGATAATTCAGCATTGAACCAGGCTGGAGATAAATTGTGGAATTTCTGTCCTTGGAGGTTTCCAAGACCCAACTGGAAAAAGCCCTGAAGAACCTGGTCTGAATTCAGCTGATGCTGTTTTGAGGAGCTCATTGGCCTGGATGTCTCTTCCAGTCTGTGTGAAGCTATGATTTGTGTGCAGCCTGCCATTTCAGCATTGTGTTATCTGGGTGCAGGGTAAATGAGTACCAGGAATACAACAAGCAAAAGAGAAAGTGATAGCAGATTGCTACATACATTCTTCAGTTCAAGGATGAACTTAAAAGGCACAACGTATGGACGTTTAAGTTTGTACACAGGCAGTTACACAGATACAGTGTTAAGGCTTTTATTGCTTCCTTCACCACCCTATTTTACTAGAGAAGCACAGGTCTTCCCTGGTCACTAATCACTGGCTGCCCGAACAGAAAACAGATATACAGAAATGCTGTCAACAGTAAGAGCATGGGAACATAACATGCTTCTGCAGAGAGAAAAAGGATCATACCAGCTGCTATGGAAGAGATGCAATCACAGTTACATGCCCTAGGCAGAGGCAGCACCTCTGGGGACAACAGAATTCCCAGGCAATAGTAGTTGAGCTTTCCACAGTTTCAGTAGGAGCAAGTATTTGATTGCAGAGTAATTTTGGTATTTAAGTACACATTTGGATTTAAAAAACCCAACCAATCAACCCTCACACAAAGTTGTGAAACTTTGCTTAGTGTTGGCTTTGTCCTAAACATTTTTCTAAAACTGTGAATGGTGAAAGAAACAATAAAATCAAACAAATTTTATTGAGCACAGAGAGTTCTTGGCAATATTGCAACTTAATTGGCAAAATCATCTTTCCCTCCGGAGGTTAGAGAATATCTGTCTAAAGAGAAACTGCATATTGAAAGTGTGACTTCAATTCTGGATGCATTCCTTAAATCTATAATGGAGCTTGGAAGAACTCCCAAAGACTGGCAGTTTAGATCTCCTGAGCCTACCTGTCATTTAAGACACTAAAGAGAAGACAGCTGAGATTTCTGAAGACAACAGATCTCAGGATGTATGTTCTTAAAGACTTCAGTTTTCAGGATGCCTTTGCATTTATGTTACTGAATTGATCATCACTGTTAAGGTTCCTAAGATAACCCTACAAAAAACCTAGAGGTCTTAACAACAAGCAAGTCTCCTGGGGAAGTACTCAGATAATCTGAGAGATGTGTTTTCATTTGGATGGGGCTGCAGATGGAATCCAGCATTCTTCCAAAAGCTGCCTTTTTCATACCAGCAAGTGAAAAAGCTGAGCTGCAGAGTAAGCACAATATTGCTGAGACTCTTTTGAAGGAAGCTGCAGTAGCAGTAACCTGGGATTCAGTTACCAAATGCTGTAATACTGCATATCCTTCATTTCTGTATATGTGAGAAGAAACACAGAGCATTACTGTCAGGGAGCCCACTGCTTTCTTATATCTTTAATTAATTTAATCTCATTGTACTTTGAGAACTCCTTTTGCCAAAGTGATATCGTTACATTAGCTGGAAGAAAAGGACCTCTTAGCAGAGGTTATTTGATTATGTGTCACAATATTGTCTTTATCATAGTCTTCTACTTACTGTCTTGGTATATCTGAAGTGTTTCCTATTACTTACTTCAAATTCATGTTTCTTGGAAAAATACTTCCTGTTAGTTATGCAGCCTAATGAGCAGACTAATGCCCATTTGTAGGCCTGATCAACAGTTTTTACAGGCAATGTAGACGGTACCACTCGGCATTAAGAATGAGCTGAGCTGAATGAACCATGTTCTACCAAACTGCACCAAGCCTCTGTTCAGGTCAGTCCCAACTTGTGTGCATTCCCGTTTCCCAGAAAAGAATCTGTGAAGTCAGGTGCATCCTTATTCACTTCAGTCTCTTGAGTCAGTTGCCCCAGGCTAAAAACTGACATCTCATGCATGATGTTTCCAAATATTTGCATTATTCTTAATGCTCAAACAAGAGAAATATTTACTGTGTTTCACAAAACCTACCTCCTTAAAACATGGTGACGGATTTCTCATTTGTTCAAGCATTGCCCACTTGACTGTTGCCTGTCGTATATTTCCATCATATTCTCTGGAGCTCTGGGTACCACTTGGAGTACCTCTTGATCGTTCATAACCTGGTTCATTAAAATATGGTTCTGCTACCAGTATTAGGGATTGGACAGACACTAACACCTGTCGAGAGAAGAAACTAAATATTAAAATTGTGCTACCCAAATATTTTTACAAATATACATAATTTTTACAAATTTTTACAAATTTTTACAAATTTTTACAAATATACATTCTGGTCACCTTATGTGAGTGCAAACCCACTTCTATTGCAAAGTACTTTCATTTGTAACACAGGCTACGTCCAAGTTTTTAAACTGAAACCAGCACTAAAAATACAAAAATACCAAGTCCTGTGACTGTGCATTTGGCTCGAACACTAATTAAATGACAAATGTCAGTTCAAAAAAACCCCCAAACCAAACAAACACAAAGATACAAATATAAACACAAGGCAGTATTTACAGGAATGTCTGACTGTACCCTTTTCTGAAAGAAAGTGTATTTGTCAAGTTCTCAGTCAACAATTTTGATTTTTTTTTTCCTGTGGCTGAGCTTGCTAATTCCTCTAAATCAGAACTAGATGGAAAAGGAATGAGGGAGGTGAAATGCCAGGTGAACCACTGAAATTAATCTTGATCTACATATTCTCCCATTTTTTCTTTCTTTTTTCTTTCTTAGCCCTTTCATTTCATATTTTACAAAAAACAGTGTCATATGCCATTAAAACAAAATCTCAGTATTCCTCTTTAAATAGGAAAAAAAAATGTTGTCAATACTATATTAACAAAGCACCAACTATTCAGTGATTAGGAAATGACAGTTTTCCCGCCTTCGATTCTATGATGCAGCACATGTGGGAATAGATGTTTACATAAATACAAGGCATTTAACTATACACTCAGATATCCCTAATATAAAACAAATAATTAAATAGATATATAGGGCACTTAGGAATCCAAATGTATATGTACTGCATATTAATGATTTGATGGCTTGCTAATTTTTCCAGTATTAAAACATTCATCCCTGTCAACTAACTTTTTTATTAAATGAAGGACAGATTTTTCTTATATACTTAGAACCAAGTTCAGCAACAATTTCAGGGATTACAATTCTGCACACAAACTTAGTTCATAAACTGTAAAGAATTCAAAAACGGAGATTTGAACACTTACATTTCCTCAATAATTGAAAAGCTGATGATATGTTACAGATCTAGGAATGGCATTTCCAGCACTGGGCATACTTAGGTGCAAGATGTCAGGGCAGCTGTTTCTGGAACTGATTCTCCCCCCAGCCTAGATACAATTTAAAGCTTGAAGACATTCCCTAATTTTGCAGCCCAGTTTGTGAATTTGGATATGGAAAACAAAAGTCCTCCTTTTTCTTGGTAGATGCAGAATGTACAGCTTACAACAGATAGATACCATGCCAGTGGCAATTCAAAACTTGGGTTCCTTCACAGGGCAGTGCCCTGAGAACTAGGTAGTTCTGCTCTGTGCTTATGTGTGGCATTCTCCCAGAGCTTCTCTTGTTGCAAAGCCAGCACAGAAGTGTTCCAGCTTTCCATACTCTCTGCGATGTGTACTCACTCCACAGACACAATGCTAAATCAGTAACTTGTATCAAAGCAACAGTCCAAGAATCAGCTGAATGACCCAGGTTAACCTCAGTCCCACTACCATCTCCTGGGAATACACCTTCACTCCTTTAGGTGCCACTGTACCTTGTTAGTTTGTAGTTGGGTAGTGGCTCTGCTTTAATTACAGCAGAGAAGGGCAATCTAGGGCGATCTGATGGATTGGGCACATAGCTGTGCAGTGGGAAAAATGAAGTAGCATCCCTCAGTGAGCTGAGAAGGAAAATCAAACAAGTTTTTCTGTTCCTTAGGCAGGTGCTAGTACATGATACTGTGTGCACCATCACAGTCTCCTGTACCCACCCAGCATTCAGCTAGAAGCAGCCATGGCTATTTACTGTCAAACCTTACAGAATGTGCCTCACAAATCAGGTTCCAGCAAGCAAACGAAAAAAGGCAGAACATTAATGCAAAAGTGCTAAGCCAAGCCAGAGTACTCTAGGGCCGAGGCTTCGGGTACCAAAGGTGTTTTGGTGATCTGTGGCCTTTATGTGTTTCAGGAAGTAGCTGGGTTTTGCTTTTTAAAAATTTTGTATTTTAGATCTATATAATTGTTTTGAGTAGCTATGGTAGAGAAATTTGACACTGCAGCATTGTACTTTCTGGGCCCGAATAAGGAGTTGATACCTTGAATAATAACTGTAATGAATGAGAAACTCTACACTGATCTTCCAGTTTCCCTGGGTTATAAAAGTTAATTTTGTAAGTATTTTGGGTGGTCTGACAATAGTTCAATCTCTGAGCCAGAAAAAACATGTAGTGCTTAATTTTTTCCAAGCAATTTATTTAGTCCTACAGCTGTTTTCCAAGTAATAGCTATAAAGTGTTTTTCTCCCAGTATGGTGGGGATGGGACTTTTTCCAACAGTTTTCATACTATTTTCAAAATGAATCTCGAAAAAAACTTTTAAATTTTAAACTCAAATGCTGCATGTGATTTCTAACAATCAAATCTAACACTTTAATCTAAAAAAAAACGACTCTAGTGAAAATAAGACTTCCTAATACTCCTACCTTTCTACAATGATTTTACAGTTAAAGTCCAAAATTGCAGTTCATCTCTTCATTAAGAAATTTTATCTTGGGAGACTTGCAGTATGTAAGGAAGTCTTGGATACCTATCACAATGTTTGTCACTCCCATGGTGAAAAAACTTTTCCTAACATTTCATCAAAATTTCCCATGTCTCATCTTGTGCCAACTGGTACTTGTCCTAGTGCTTTGCATCTAGAAGAGGTGCCTGGCTCCATCTTCTCTATCCCTTCCCCATTCAGGTATTGAAGACAGCAGTAAGATCTCTGCCACTGGTCCAGCCACTTTTCCAAACTCTTATAATACACATCTCATCGGTTTGGCTACAAGGTGCTAAGGGAGACTGTATCTTGCTGAAGTCAAAGTTAGCTACATCCACTGCTGTCCCCTTGTGCAAAGCCAGGCACCTCACTTTAGAAGGCAAGGGTAAGCTCTGTTCTGCCCAGTAAACCCACACTGCCTGTTCTCTTGTCTTCATATACTTGAAAATAGCTTCCAGGATTATTTGTTCCATAATCTTCCCAAGGACCACAAAGTCTTGCTGACCAGCTTACAGCTCCCCAGATCCTCTCTCTTGCTGATCTTGAAGCTGAGTGTGAGATTTGCCAGGAAGCTCCTTTGACTGTTCTGACTGTCAAAGATGAGAGCTGATGGCTCTGCAGTGATATCAGCTGGCTCCCTCAGCTAACCTGGATGCATTGGGTTTGGTTCCAAGAACATGTGGGTACAAGCAGCTTGAATATTGTTTCCTCTGCTGTAACTCCACATTCTCAAAAACCTTCCTAGTCAGGGCTCAGAGACATGTGAAAGCAAACCTTACCCCTAAGAGTGAGGCAAAGATGACCTCTGCCTTTTCTATGCCCCACTGAGCAGCAGGAAAGCCTAAGGAAAATTTGTTCTTTTGCTGCCAGTATACTTACAAAAAGCTCTTCTTGTTCCCCTTTATATCCCTCACCATTTTAGAGCCCAGCTGAGCTTTAGTTTTCCTAATTTCTCTCCTGAATGTTTGAGTAATGTCCTTTTATTTCTCACAAGTAGCCCATCTCCTCTTTCTGCCTTCTGTGTACTTTCTTATTGCAGTTGATCTTAGGTAGGAGTTCTTTTTTACCCATGCTGGCCTTCTCCCTCTCTTGCTTGACTTCCACACACTGGAACAGATCATTCTTGAATTTTTAGGAGACTGATCAATCAGTTCTCCACAGCCAAATCCTGAACAAGCTGAAATCTGTTCTGCTGAAGGCAGTAATTCTATTATACTGAAACAGAAACTGTACAGGCTTCTAGGATTTGGAACAGAAAATGTACCTTGTGCTATGTAATTACTCCAAAGAAGGAATAAATTCAGAAACTGCCATAGGAAAGAAGCTTTACTTTTATTTAATGCCTGTGCTTATGAGTCAGTGCATTTCTATGAAATAAAGCTGCAAATTATAAGGACTCCATGTCCTTATAATGGTATTTATAAGGACCATATGTCCCGATAAATTCTGCTCTAATGTAACACTAATTGTTATTGAACACAGTATAGCTACACTGTAACTCCCTGCACCTCTATTCCTCTTGTAGACTTCGGAGGAGCACAGTTACAGTGTGCACTAGTGTACTACACCTTCTCATCTCTCACAATGTGGAGTCTCTTGTCTTTATCATAAAAAAACTTGTGATAATTCCAGGAGGAATTATCTTTTCTTTTTCTTCTTTTTTTAATTTAAAAAAATAAAGCACTTCAAAGCATCTGAGCAGAACCGGTGCAGGAACGATCTGTGCTCTTCAAGACAAGACCAATAAGAAATACTGGTTTTAAAGAGCACTTTGAAGAACTTCTCTACTCTACAGTGTTCCTTTTCTAGCGCTCCAAGGGCGTTTTCTGGACTTCTGTCCTATTTATGTTTGTTTGAAGAAGAAAATTCTGCTTTAAAAATTCTACAAAAAGAATCCTTAGGACCAACAGACCACTTACTACTCCTAGATGACATCCTGAAGAGAATGAAGAAATTGCTCACCTGCAAAAAACTTGATGTTTGGGGATTCCATTTCTCTTCTGGCCTCCCATGCCATGTGTTCAGTATGCTTAAACACACCTGAAAAGGTGATGTTATTAATACCACAAATATTATGACAAAACTGTTCTGCTTGGACAGCACAGAATGTTAACATGACATTAATTTATTTTTGACAAACTTCTGTATAACTTCATTCTAAAAGTCAAATTTGTTTCCTATCACAGAATCAATTAGGTTGGAAAAGATCCTTTGAGATCATCGAGTCCAATCTATGGACAAACACCACCATGTCAGCCAGACCATGGCACTAAGGGCCACATCCAGTCTTTTTTTAAAGATCTCCAGGGATAGTGATTCCATCACCTCCCTAGGCAGTCCATTCTAATGTCTAATCACTCCTTCCGTGGTAAAATTCCTCCTAATGTGGAGAAACTCCTCCTAAACCTCCTCTGGCATACCTTAAAGCTTGTTACTCTAACACAGGAACCAAGTTGACCTACCTTGCCATCATTGTAGAGGTTTGGATTAAATCTCACACTGTGGCCTCCAGTTGTTTCCAGATTCACAAGTGGGGGGGAATTAGGATAGTCTTGTGGGAAATACACATCAAATTCAAAGCAACCATTTGCGTAAGGGGTGTCTGCAGGACCAGTAATGAGAACCTACCATTGTTAAAAAAAAAAAAAAAAAAAAAGAAAAACTCTTAACCCCCTCTATCCTTGTATTTGTCACACAGTTGAGATTTGATAAATTACATGAAGCATTTTATTTCCACATGGTACTTAGCAGAAAATATTATTAGACATCCTAACCATACACAGGCTGTCATTCTGTTCATTTTGATACTGTGGGTAAATGAAGCCTTTGCGAACATTCCTTTTTCCAGATTACAAATGGAAAGCAAGACAGAAGGAGGTAAAACTCTTCTCCATATTGGATGCTATTAACAGAATGTTTCCTCAGGTCCAGAGACACTCTGTATACAGAGACACTCTGTGGTACTTCTTCATACCTACTGCCTACCACTTAAATGGTCACAGGCAAAGATACACTTTGACCACAATGGAGAAACAAAATTAAAGTTTTCCCTTTGGAATAGCTGAAGAAGAATGAACTTTGTTCTGGGAATTCTCCTTGGCTGACAGAACACTCCTGAGCAGATGGACTCTCCCTGCCAAGTTATTGAGAAATCAGAATCAGACTCAGATACTACTTCTTACGTTAATGTTTGGACAGCAGTTAAAGTACACATGAAATGCTTCTGCTTTTTCCTAAGATTTAAAGCACCTTCTTAAAAATTTATATGCCAAGCTGAAGAGAGGAATAAAAATAACTTTGCTCCTTTACCTTCATTATGTCAAGCCGCTCCTCATCACAACGCACAAAAACGCTGGATGAGGATGAGAGAGGCAGTGAGGTTGAAAGAGTCACAGCTTCTTGAGCAAGACGTCGGGCTCTGGCAGCACTGTTGGCGTCACTTGCATTTTTTACCTGAGACATGTAGTGGTAATTTACTTTAAAAACCAATTTTCCGTCATCGTCTTCAGAAACCATTTCAAATGTATCTAGAAGAAAATTTTAATGCATCAGGAAAGGAGTGAAGTTAATAATGAATTAGTCTTGGATAAAGATTCTGACTATTAAAATCGGGAAAGTTTAATTTGCATTACACTAATGTACAAAACTACATATTTTGTGAATTAACAGTGATCACAGAAAACAAAGCATTAACAGTGCTGGGTTGAAATAATTTATGCAGCAAATTCACAAGCTTTCACATGCAACTTGTCACATATACACCATTCCCAATTTGGAAAGCTACCAGCTACTCCAGATCAGGAATATAATGACACGAATACATAATAATGCTAATAATGGAATTTGTGTGATGCCAAGTGCCAATGGTATTTACTTGTGTGCTGGTTGCAATGTTATCAAGGAATCACAAAAAATTACAGTGGAGCTGGTTTTCTTGAATCACTTGCTATGCAACATCTGCAGCTCGGCTGCCAGAGGGAAAAGCTCCCATTACAAACCTCTCTATCTCCTACTCTTGGCATATACTCCAAAAACATTTGTGAGAAAAACTGCTTACAAATACAACAGCAAAGTAAGGTGACTGCAAATGCTGTCACTGCAACTAAAAAAATACTCAGAGAACACGTTTTTGCAAGAATTCTATACCTTTTTTTGGATAAGATACTATTAGTTCTTCATGCCTTTTTCTTTGATAACACATTCCCCCTATGGCCAAAGTAAGGACTGATTCCCATCACATTATCCAAATGCAACATATTGCGTTCCATGAAAGGACAATGAAATTTACCACAGTTCTATTTAAAAAACACGTTTTGATTTGGATTCTATTCTATTTAAAAAATAAAAGCTAAATAAACATATACATATAGAACCATATATGAGCTTTAAAAAAAAAATAATCAAACAACACTTCAATGTAATTTGAGAACTGAAAGACTCACAAATCATTACCGTAATGAAAACACAAACACCATCATTAAATTCATCTAGTCTCTTGAATTACTCTAGCATATGCTTAAAATATTTGTTATTAGTTCAAAGTGTGCATGAGTTGGTAACCTGAAAATACAGACTTATTTAATTTTCCATATGTGAAAGTTATTAGTGGTCACATATGTAAAATAGTTGTTAATTTTAAAAAACTAAGGAATTCCATCCAACAGAACACATATTTCTTCAGTGTCTGCTTTCTAAACACAAACATTCACACTTCTCAACCTACCAAACTGGAGTTTTTTCATGACAGCCACATACTTTTCTTCAAGAGACCGTAAAACAGACAAAGGCTTGGGCTTCACAGCAGCCTTTTTGGAGTATTCAGCCATCTTCTTTTCTGTTATATAAAATGTGATGATTATTTGTAGTTACCTATGTAATTCTGAGACAAGCACAGCAAGCGTTTGGGCATTATTTAAATTGAAATGACATTTTATGGTTACATTCTTTTGCAGAGAAATCTCAAAACTGGGCATCATTCAGGATATACAAATGTCTTTTTCTCACTACTGTATATTTCATTATCTGAACAGCTTGAAGTAAATAAAGGTCATAATCTTAGCTCAGAAATAATTAATGACTGCTGCTGTTATGAATATTTTTTTTATTGTTTCTTTTATTTTTTTTAATTTAAAACAGGAAGCTTGCTTGTGTGGCTATTTCCACATGAATTCCTGGACTCTCCAAAATCAGGAGCTGATTATACATGCCTTTAGAAAATCCACTTCCCTGATTCAGCTACCTTATCTTTAGTTTTCTTTACTGGACAAGCAGATGGTGCTTTGAAATTCTGCTGGTTCAGTCCAGGTTTTAGACTTTTCTTCTGCATTCATCTAGTCAACAGTTAATCTAATTGATAAGATTTAGTTTTAAAAGCAAATGCCTTTCTCTTAAAGGTCACATATGTTGTTCTTTTCTGCCAAGAAAAACAATAATAAAAAAGGTGCTACGTACCTGTGCTGGAAGTCGTGAGGTTTACTCTAACTTACTTGAATTATTCTGTTTCCTGATTAAAACATTTAAGACTACCACAAGGTTCCAACCACCTTTGAAAACGCAGTCAGTGGTTGGGGACAGAAAGGAAGTATTTTGTCTTGCTTTTAAGCTAATTTTTAAGTTATCTGTTAATGACTGCATTACAAATAAACACTATATACTTTATATACTTATAAAAGTATTTCTATTTTACCTTGGTTTGCTTGGCGCAAACTGGTGGTAGCAGCATAAACTATCTCCGCAGTCTTTTGGATGTCTGGTACCAAAAGGGTCAATCCCTCTGGTTCTTGATCAGAAGTATCTGGTTTTACTCCTGCTTTAGCTTTGTCTTTTTTAGACCTGTATGGGGCAATGAAATAGGATACAGCATGAGGGAATATTTTTCAGCCAGAATATTTGTAAACAGGGAAAAACATCAAAGCTAAAGGAATCAAGATTAAAACAAGCCTTCTAAAATGGAATGTCTCTCTCTATCTCCAGGTTAATCACTGAATGTAGCAATCAGTTGCGACAACGCCGAACATGCCGTCCTGCTTTGACAAACAGATGTACATCTGATACAATGAGTAAAAATATGAACATAAAGCCAGCAACACCAGTATAGCAGTTTCTGCTTCAACCTTTCAGGACTCGATTGTTAAACTGCATGCTGATCTTATGTTTGCACACTTCCACTAAGTACTAGAAAAACTTACAAAATCAATCTGACAAAGATCGTCATGTCATGAATGTGCATTTCATCCATGCAGACCTTGTGCAAAACTAAGTCCTAAACAGGTAATAAAGTATTCTTTCTTGCTACACAATACACTAGCAATTATTGAAAATACACCAATGGTAAAACTGCAGGAAACCTCTAGTGAAAATTCACAGCATGTATATGAAAGGCAACCCAGGCATCACAGGACAGATACACGTTTGTATCTCTCTGCAGTTCTCTTCTGGGCTACAGAGATTTAGACCTTTTATTTCAATGAACAGTTTAATGTAACAATTTAAAAAATCTTAACATATAGAAGGCATCTAGATTATGTTGGATGTTTATAATCTAAGTATTGCAAATTAAAATGTCAGTTTAAACACCTGAAATTTTTCGAATGACATAATTTTAATATACAGTATATACTAACACCATTGTTTGATAGAAGCTAGTTGCCTAGTAATTTAAGATATATTTAAATATTTAGATTGTGACAATCCAGTCTTTACTAGCATATATATATTCAACTGTTGAAATGAAGACAATGGTATTTGATATGAATGTAACCTAAATGTAAAAGCTTCTATGTTTTAAGAACTAACATAAATTTACACTGTCATCCTGCAAAACTTAATAGATTTTAATGCTAACAGCCCCCAAATTATTTTTTTTAAAATTTATAAATTTTTTGTTTCAATAGCACTTGTTCATATTAAAACCCAAACAAGTTCAATAGCCAAGATGCACTGGTTTTCTCTTTACCACTACAATATCTAGATGCAAACCAGAAAACTATCTACAGAGGAAAAAATAGCAATTTAATGCCTTGATGTACCAAACATATTTTAGCAACTATAACATTTCTGTATTTTATTCTAGACTGAAATTGTGCATAATGAATGAGTCTCTAAACTATTCAGTAGAGGTGATTACAGTAATACTGAATACAGTCTTTGTACTCTACCTAATCAAATGAGAATATCCCTAGAGCATTAATAACAAAGTTCATTACTGCAGCACAGTACATTTTCCCTGTTCCAGATTTGATCCAAAAGGATGTTAGGCCATTGTTGACTTCAAGCAATGCTGAGCTTTCAGATCCTCAAAGTTAGGAGGAAAGCACCAGAACCAGCACCAGGCAGCATCTGAGGAACAGTTTAAGACATAGAAGCAGCAGCTGCCTCTCCCATTCATGCTGTCCAAAATCCTCGTTGTTGCATTTTTACTTGTGGAAAGCTAGGCCAACATTTTTAAATAACTTACTAGGCACATTCAGAAATGTCTATTTAAAGCCACTAAACCTCAGTGACAACCTGTTTTAATGCCACTGACATACTAGCAGCTACCAGTCCCAAGAAAGGTATACAGATTTAGATCTGCCTGCTATTGACGTAGAAGCCTTAAGCTATTTGCTACAAAACCCTTGGAGAAATTCTGGCTGAAGTGAAATGTCAGTGGGCTTTATCAAAGAGAAAGATGTGTGAAAAGCCATATAAATGTGCTCAGTGAAGGCACTGAAAGAGAAATGAATTCTTACAAATACGTTTTCAAGACAGTTATCTTGTAGGTCTTTCATCTTCCACATGGTTTCACAATTTAAAATACTCGGTTTTTTGTTTTTCCTTCTACTTTGTCTCAGAATAAAAAAAATTAAGGTGTTTGCCCCACTAAACAAAAAGCTTAACAATTTCTATATATATAGTGAGTTACTGACAGCAACCACCTCAGCAGACAAAGAATATATATCCAGTTGAAGCAGTAGGAAAAGGAGACATCTAATCAAACACAAACTTTCAGTATCAATAGTATAATTTCCTCTCGTTCTCCCTGCTGTATAGAACAGTTACATTTCAGCATTTTTGAACTATCGAAAGAGAATGTATTCTCCTAACATCTCCTTTGCCACCCAATGCTGTCCACTGTAACCATGAGCACAACAGACAAACCTCCCCCTTCTCCTCAGAATATACTTTTTAAATCAAGTGTTTGCAGAACAGCTCTACCCTGACACCTGTAGTTATCTGGGGCTTATGTGATGATCTACGTTACCAAGCTGCCTAACTTCTGAGTCAGGCCGTAACTGTGGAAGAACAGTTTAGGAAGCAAAATGCAGAAATAAATCTAATTCAGACACACTCTCACCTCACCCCTGCCCTATCCTGATCTCATTTTTTACCTCGATCCTTCCTAATCAGGGATTTCAATCAGTTTCTTAGGGAGTAAAAGGTAGCTGGTATCACAAAAATCCCAAGATCAGACATACCACATCAACATTTGGTTTTCTCACACAAGTCTTCCTTGTATAGTCCAATGGCTAGTTAGGGTGAAGATAACTTTCCCCCCCACTTCTGGGGAAAAACCCAAATGATATTGCCACAACTTGCAAGACTCCTATTAGTGATGACCTCCAGTTTTATTCCCTCATTTTGTTTTCCTACCTTTATTTGATCCAAACCTTTTGCTATAAGAATACCAATTTAGTGCAATCAATCCCATACAGTCCATAAGATTATAGTATCATCGGCCCATAGAAGGGTCTGGGTTGGAAGGGATCTTAAAGATCACCTAGTTCCAACCTCCCTGCCATGGACAGGACACTTCCCACTAGATCAGGTTCCTCAAAGCTCCATCCAGCCTGGCCTTAAACACTTCCAGGGATAGGGCATCCACAACTTCTCTGGGCAACCTGTTCCAGTGCCTCACCACCCTCACAGCAAAGATTTTTTTTGTACTGTTTAATCTAAACCTACTCTCTCTCAGTTAAAAGCCACTCCCCCTCATCCTGTCACTACATGCTCTTGAAAAAAGCTCTCCTGTAGGCATCTGCCTCATTATCTTATTCTCTACAACTTTAGTGTTATACACAAATAGTTTGAGAAATATAACAGTACTTTACAGTTTCTCAGTTTATTTACTGAGATAATGGTAAATCAAATATTTCCCTAGACTCTAGATGGGAAAACCTGTCAAAGGATTCCCAGCAGTATGTACTTTCACACTGACCATAATTTTTTAAAGTTCACACAGCTTTGCCACCTGAGACAGAACTGAACTTCATTGCAGACATGAGCTATTACACTTAATTTTATATTTCTTTTACATGAGAAGACCGCAAACCCCCCTTTCTAAAAGCATATCCTTAAAACATGGCTTATAATGATTATTAAATAAATGCATTTTAAAAGAAAATAAAGAACAGGTGCACTATAAGATTAAAATCCCATGTGAAACAGCTGCAGACCTGAAGATGGAGGTGTGAAGCTACTCTGTGTGTCATACATAAAAATGTGTGTCATACACAAGTGCTTCAGAGGCACAAGTAGAGCCCCAGCTCAAGAGAGGGAGTTGTTGCGAATTATAGAGCTCTCCCAAAACTGTATCAAGGAGGAGATGAAATACCAAAATTAAAGTGATAAACCCAGTAAGATCTTTCAGCTCTTTCCTTGCACTCTATCAGCCTGCATATAAATTTATGTATGCAGATAGCTAACAGTTTTATCAAACTCCTGAGCTTTAATGTAGGACAAACCTTTATTTAAATGTTCAGATTTTCAGTGTGGAGGAGGAGCCAAACATTTAATTTATACACAGAAACTTCCTCATACAGTTTTTCAATCACTGAAGAAAAAGCAGAGAAAATGTCAACTCATATTTATAGGGATGACAGTCACTAACATATTTGCTAGAAGAGACAGTAATGTACATGCTAATAATTTAAGCCATTAATTTAGCTTGTACTAGAAGATGACAGCCTTCTCTTCATGCTGTGCTAAATGAATAATGAATGATACACTCCCAAGGCAACTTTAATTTTCAAAGTCAATACTAATACTTACTCACCCGTGCCTGATACTTAGAGGTAAATGTGATGATACAGAATGACACCCTTATCAAAGCATTCACAGAGTAAAGCAAATGAACCATTCAGCCCCTGTGTACCACAGGGACAGTGCTTACAGCACAATGTTGCTCGGTCTCAGATTGACACTCAGTTTCCTGGATAAAACTATCATAGGTTTGCAACCACAGTATCATTCAGCCCTCATTGTCTCCCCACATTTGTGCCTTCCAGCAATTCACAGATTCTTACACAAATCTCCTGAAATCAGGCAAAACAAGCAAGGGACCATCCCCCTTTGCACATGACCACTGGTAAACACTGGTAACCTCCTCTGAGATGGCTCCACATACTCCTCTTGGAGGCTTCAAGCACTACTTACAGGCACTAAGCTGAAGCATTCCAAAACAGCAGAGGCTGCAAGACTGCTCCCTGCAGACAACCATCAGCTCCAAACATGAGCTTGAGAGTACAGCAAAAGGAACCGACAGTTGTTCTGTCTTTTAAAGAAAAATCAATTAAAAGAAATTAGGCCTTGATTCTTGGGGCCCAATTATGAAGAAAACATTTTGTTGGCAAAATGCACCTTTTCACATCGAAGTTCTGCAAAATAGCAGTGAAGACAATGAAAAGCCATAGGAGGAAAAATGCTTCAGGCCTACCTGGTTGTATCTAGCATCCCCATGCAGCACAGTTAGCAATTTTAGACACTGGCTTGCTAGACTACACATCACACAAATAAGCAATCGGCTTATTTTGCCAAAATTAACCATTTGCCACAAAGCTCACCCAGCAGATGGTGGTTCCGATGAGCCTGCTTTGCTACACGTCACCACCTCTGCAGCAGAGGGCTCAGCCACCACAGCAAACTACTGGCTCAAACTCAGCCCTCGTGGCAACGTCAGCCTGACTGCACTCCAATGAGTGATGGCTTTTGACTCCCTAGCAGTCAAACAGTCACGAGAAATCATCTCATACCTAAATGTCTTCTCCATCCAGAAACTTCCTAATTTTCTAACAGAATATTATGGCCTTTGAAAGTAAAGGAAATTCAATGTTAACTGGAGTCCAAAACTAAAACTGCTCCACTTAAATTCTGGGCACAGCTGCTCCGACATGGAGATGACATTTGGTAGATGTGCAAGTCTGCTGCTCAGATGATAGGAAGTTTTGCCTTTGAAACTAGAACCCATAATTATGTTGTTGTTCTGGCAATTTGACTCAAAAGGAACAGCAGATTGTCCATCTAAGAAATTCATGCCAATACTTGCTTATATTTCTGGCACGCCTTCAACTAAAATGCTGAGAACTCAAACCTTCTACCCCAATGATTCCAGGCTGTTCAGCCTGTCGGTGTTTTCATCTTTGTCTATGAACTGCTTAAAAGATAAACAGCATTATGCTTAAACCAACCAGTGAAAGACAAGCTTTCGTTTTCTGCTGACATATCAAAGTAATATAAGAAAATTGTACAGACATTGTAACTAAATCAACAAGGGAATTCTTATCAAATTCATCTGATGCTAAAAATAATACTGATTGTGATTCTAGAATTCTTCTTTGTTTTCAGATCTTAAGTTGGCACTGAAGAACTAACTAGTCATATCATGTTTATTTTACCAAATTAAAAAGAGGTTATGAGTAGTGGTCATGTGCCATTCTCTCTTTTTAGAATTCAGCCTGGGGAAGTGACATGAGAAGATATAGGTATCCATGGCCATTAAATCTGAGGCTAAGGGATGACCAGATCAGCAAAAAAAAAATACCATTACAAGTACATTACATGCTTGATATGCAAGACTAGCAATCTCAGTCAAGGATTAGAGAAATTTCTGGGTAAAGTCCAGTTCATCAGCAGTTACTAGAAAGAGTTTCCATGAATTATATTCCTTCTCAGTGAGTCTTTCAGGTAATGGCTGGTAAATACTCCAAGTTTAAAGTGGGAGAAAGAACATTCTACACACACCTTTTCCTGACATTATATTTACCTTCTTTTCATGATGTTTCAGCATATGCTTAGGGATAGCACTAAATTTCGCAGCGAAGGACAGGTTATTATTTCTTAACAAGCTGTCTTTAAATTGGAAGCAAGTAAATGGAATCAAGAAGCCAATTAATTGCTGGACGCAGAAAATGATTAAAATAAAGAAATGAAAATTTGAATTGCAGCATTTGCAGTTACCAATGAAGTGACAAGACTGTGCAAACCTACCAGCTTCTATGTGTCACACCAAAAACATTCCTTGTAAATAGTACAGTAATACAGACAGATAGATGGATATAAATACAAATCTAGATCAAACAGAAGGTATGTTTTCACTCTGGACTGCAGCATCCATTCAGAAACATATACAGAACTGAATCTTCTTTCACTTCCATATTCATAACATGTAAGAACGCATGTCCTGGTTCTGGCTAGGACAGGGATTATTTTTGCAGTAGCCAGGAGGAAGCATGGCCAGGACCCAGAGATTATTCTATAACACCTCACGTCACTGCTAGGGGTGGGGGGAAGGGATTCTTCCAGGGAGAAGGAGTTCCTTCCAGTTGAGTAAGCATGGTGGAGGGAGAAGTGGGGTGGTGCCAGTTCCGAGCCAGAGGGAGAGAGGTCGGGTGGCATCAGTGAGCTGGTGGGAGCGGTTGGGGTGGTGCGGCTGTAGTCAGGTCAGGCTCTGTAGTCAGGTCATTTTTGCATGTGAATCACTTTCTCATTTGTATAGTTTTGTTATTAATATTGTTGCTGTTATTGTTAATTTTCTTATCTCATTGCTGTTTCCAGTAAATTGTTCTTATTTCAACCCATAATCTTTAGCTTTGGTGCCTCCAATTCTCCTCTCCAGCCTGCCATAGAAGGAGAGGAAGGGGGAGGGCAGGAGTGAGAGAGGGGCAGTGTGATTTGGAGAGTCTCAGTGGGAACACTAAATTGAGGAGCACTGTTCCTTAACCACAACAACACAATACAGTTTAAATGAAGGTTAGGGCTAATAAAAGTGATTACCTCAGTCGGTTGGTATAGGTATCTACACAGGTCTTCATTTTAGCCAACAAAGTCCCAACAGAAGCTTGTGACTCACACTGTTCTTCCTCCTCTTCACTGCTTTCTCCTGACAGAGGAAGCAGTAACGGTACCATCGATGTGCAGGATGCAATAGCCCGGAGTAATTCTAGCAGAGCTCGGTAAAGGGGAACGTGTCGGGCCATATCCAAAACTAAGAGAGACAAACAGTTTACAAAAATTAATAAAATTGAAGATCCACTCAGTACAGATGTTTTAAATAGAATATCTAGATACTAATAATTATTAAAATATGAATAACATTTAATGGTAAAATACAGTATTTTGTATTAGCCACTTATAATTTGTTTTAATGGACCCGTCCTGAAAAATATTGATAAGATGCGTGTAAAACAAAGGTTAACAAAAGACACAAGTGGACAAAAGTGCTAAGAGGATTACCACATGCTATATTAATTTCTACTAGCTTAATATACAGTCCTGGCTTCAGTTGTATGCTGACAGTAACCATAAGCAAAAATCTATGGAGGAAAGATTGTAAACTATGGCATAGCAGAGTAACATTTGCTGAATCTAATAGCATTAATAAAGCATTAATAAAGACTTTCATGTCACCCACTTTATTTACAGTTATCTTCTCCTTTGGGAAAATTTGTTTACATTATTGCAAGAATATTTATGGCCCTTAAATGAAGTTATCTACTTAGTAGAAGTCTAGTTTCGCTCCTTTTTGTGGAGAAAGTATTGTTTTAAAAACCATTATGCATTCTTCGGGGCATGTAAAGGCTCTGAAGGAGATGCAAATTTTATCTGCATACATATGAACCACAAAACAGTACAGATGTGTAATAATATATACTAAGCAAACCTCACTGTCTTACTGCTTTTCAATGATGATATATGTGTTTCAGTGATGTATATGTGTTACAGAAGTAACTTTGGGTAGACTATAGATATCATCTCCTCTGATTAGGAAAGACAGGCAGAGATACACAATCCTAATGGATTCTCTAGCACCACATTGTTTATTTTTCTTTTCCACTTGTTTGGACAAATATGTAATGGATGTCATTTCAACTGACTTTGTATCATTAACAGAAATCCTGAAAATGTAGCAATAGGCAGATACTTTAACACAGCTGCCTCCTCTGTCCCTAGGACATGCTATTTTTAACCTAACTGCAGAAAAAATTTGCTCTAGTTTAAAGTATTCACAAATGACTGAGTTTATGATAAAATAAATTTATGCTTTTTCCAGCAAAAAACTGCAGACAACAAAAAGCCCCTGACAACTTGCATTAGGACAGAACAAAGCACAGAAGAACTCTTTAATGTTTCATTTAGCGCATCTCATCCTCCAAGCTAAAGCAGATCACAAACTTTCAACTCCTGTCACCAAATCCTCAGCTCTAAATACAGCACGATGGGACAGTATAAATAGCCAAGCTAAATTCAAGTAGCTGGTTTATGCAGGTTTAAAGCTGGATTTATCTCTACCAGGAGTTCTTTGATCAATAGCTTGCTATTTATTTCTTGAATATATTACAATGGCACAAACTCTTAACTGGGTGAAGTGCTGTTGAAGAGGAAGAAAATTTAGTGAAACAAAGTACTAATCTGCCAGGCCTGGTACCATGGCTCTAAAATTATCCTCTGTCAAAATATTCCATATATTTAAACCAAACTTCACTGAATTTAAATATTGGCATTAAGAAAACCAGTTTCAATTATCTGTTAATGCTTACATTTTTTATATATATATTTACATATATACATATACATATATATTATGTCTCCACTTCTTATGCTCAATCTCTAGTGAACAATGGTTGCCTACAGAAAAAGCCCCACAGCATGCAAAAAGGCCTTAAATTAAACACAAATAGATCTGATGATGTATGGATTAAAAAAAACAACAACAACCCATAACAAAACACAAAAAAGAAAAAAGAAAAAGAGGTGGGGAGGGGAAAGAAAGGGCAAGCATAAAACCTGGCCATAAACCCCCTCCCACCTGTAGAGCTAAAGACCAAGTTGCTCCTCAGTTTAATTAATAGCTGTTTATTATGAGGATAGTGAGTGAGGGAGAGATATGACCTCTTAGATAATCACAGCATTTCACTCTGGAAAGCTTTTATTTATTTATTTTAACAATGAAATTTTCATGAGGCCAGAATATATAATTTTGAATCCCTCAATGCTGGCTTGCCCTCTCCTTTGCTAAATGGGTAGTTAAATTCAAAATTACTGTCATGAAGGGAACTGAACAGACATAACTTTAAAATGGGAATGTTTTCCAGAAAGATAGGAGAGACTTCTGGTTTTAGTAGATTCAATGCACTTGTACTGCTTTGCAATTGTTCCCATGTGAAACAAATTAAATGCACTCACTTGGTTTCAATTTAAACAACCTTTTAGGGAACAAACACTAATTTCTTTTACCTTAATGCCAGATTCTGCTAAACTCAATTTTTTGATACCATTATGTGTCTTACATTATTTTTCTCCAGGACCTTTACTATACTTACTAAGAATTATGACTTATGCAAGTGTGTTTGTCTTTCCAAAATGCAAGAATTCCCCTCCATACCCAATCTGAATCCCCAAAATGTTCATCAAGACTGGATATCTAGATAAATATCAGAAACACTTGCTGTAAAGAACTCAAAATTGGCAAATTACTGTTTATTATCTTTATTTGGCAGTTCATCTACTCCTTCCTCCTACTCTGCTTTCAATTGAAAGAGAACGCCAAGCTGACTACAGTGTATGTTTTCTGCAGATATAGGTCTGTTTTCTAAAATAGGTGAAGAAGACTTGAGCATTTTTTTAAGCTCTATGTAATTTTTAAGACACAATGTTTAAGCCACTAGGACAACAAGACACTCCTGTAAATTACCCCCTTGGCCCAGGTTTGCTCTTTGCTAACCTGTCCACCTCCTCCTGGTGTGACCAGCTGTCCCTACAGCTGTCCTAACAGCACTTTTCTGCACTGAGAGAGGCTTAGCAAGTCCAGCAGTGTTCCAACTAGAACCTCAGGCTGTACCACACAGGCTCCATCATCACCCTTACTGCTTTTAGTGTTTGCAGCATATTTAGTTGGTATTTATGACAGATGTCTTTCCTTTAGATATCATTATGTATATATTTAGGGAGAGTATTTCAGAAATATAAATGATACAGCTTTGTTAAAAAAAATTAGATCCTGTGATGAAGTTCTTTAAAAGAATTGAATTAAAATACTACAAACACAAATTAAAATATAAAATACAAACCTGCACATTAAAAAAAGCCTACTTCCATCAAATAGAAGCAATGGACTATCATCCTTATATACAGGTATCCTGCCAACTAAGATGGCAGCAATATGGATTTCAAGCAAATGTAAACTTCAATGAAGAACAAGTGTTAAAAGTAATCCATTGTATTCTTCAAAGTATGCTGTTCCTTGGGAACACACCTAACTTTTTTTTACCTGGCTGAAGTGGGTAATGAAGGTGTAGCCTAACACTTTATTTGAATTAATAAGGTAGCTTCTTTTGTAGGAAAAAAAATCCAACACACCACAAAACAGAAGCAAATACATTTGCTTATAGCAGAGTTATAATTTGAATACCATTAGCACACATTTAATATGTCAGAATCTTTTTATATGGATACTTCAGTTGTGTAAGAAGGCACTAACAGTTTGATTTATATGGGCATGCACATAAGCATACCAAACTGCAAATACACAGCATTCCTAAGAAAATGAAAAAGGGAGATTAAAATTCTTGACTTTGTAGAAATGGCAGATGGATCCTCTGTTATACCAGATAACGACAAACACCTTTTACAAAGAGCTCACTTTGGTGCTCTCAGGCTCCCACACTGAGTACCCCCGGATGGTCCTGGCTGTTAGGCTCACACCAGCTGTGGGGTCTGTCACATCTGTCCATTTTTGTGCTGTTGGTGCTCCCTGATTCTGTGAGGCAGTGAAGTGCTGAGGAAGGTCCAACTCCCAGCACCAGAGACCAGTTCAGAAGCCTCCCCTTGTCAACTCTCAAATAGAACTGCTGCCCCCGAGAGCCCTGAATGTTCACTAGGTTTCCTGAGCATTTCTTCAAATGACTACAATATGCTACGTACTTATATCAAAAGAAAAGATTGAATTGTTTCATTACTAGACTCAAAGCAGGGATTTGCACTCAGGTTTTATCCTGCTTCCTCGTCTGCCTTGAACAGGGCTGTCAGGACAGGGCTGCCTGGTGACAACAGTGTTTTCTTGGAAAAAGTGCCTGAAACATGGCTTCTGCACCACCTGGTCAAAGCTGCTTCCCCTGCGAGCCTGCCATGTGCTTCTCAACTTATTCACTAAATACACATGAAGGTCTCACCTTTTGGCTATACCAGCAGTCAACGAGTTCAACCAGTAGTGCATGAAGCAGAGCACAAGGCTAAAAACTGCTGCTGAACCTGGACTGTGAGCAGCCAGCTGCAGCAGACCCGCACCACAGCCCCTTGCCAGGGGCCCGCAGGCAGCTGTGACAGCCCAGGGTGAGGGAGCAGGGCCAGGAGGTGACAGAGAACAAACAGCAGGTCAACATCACCACGGGGTGGGCAGCAAGATGTCAGCACTGCTCCTGAAGGCTAGAATTCCAGTGTTACCACAGGCAACTCTAGCAGCAGCATCTTTATTAACATCTTTGTTTTATTAGTTGCAAGAATTATGAGTGGGCATGTCCAAAAAACAGGACAATGTCTTATTGTCCCTGCTAATTAGTAAGGAAGTTCAGAGACAACAGGCAGTGTACATATTTACTCACAATTCCCATTAAAAAAAAAAGTATCTTAGATCTAAATTTATTCTGTTGCATTTAAGAAAAGCAGAAATAGCAGCAGGGTCACTGCCATTTACTAAGATAGGTAGAGATGGCAAACATCTGGAAAACATCTCATGGTTACGGGGATAAGGTCTCCCATTCCTTTGGGTAATAAAGGTCAAATTTTACTGGAATCACTACAGTTCTGTTAAGCCTCTTGCCACAATGTTTGCAATTTAGAAAGACACTGAAGGCTAAACAGGTAAAAAAATAAGACATTTCATAAAACTAAATCTCCCTTATATGCTAGTAACAATCAGTCTGATTTGGGTGGAGGGAAGAGGAGTATGACTGAAGTTATTTTAAGAAGTCTTGACTTAAACAAACTGCTGAGCATCCTGCCTTTTGAAAACTACAGTCTTTCACATGCCTAAAGGTCATGAGATATTAAGGCACTGATCCCATTTTTTAAAACTTCTAACCTAAGCCTACTTATTCCTGGGAAACAATCTATTAACATTCAAAGATTGTGTTTGATTTGAGAATGTTTCAGTTGTTTTCCACACATCTATTTATTCACCACTAATATAGATCTATTTCTTACAAAAAACTAAGACTGCCCATATGCAATTACAACTTTAATATAATGAAAAGGTATATGAGGACAGGTCTTCACAAGATCAAGGCATCATCTTAAATGTCATATATATCTGTAACAACATAATGGCCCAACTGAGTCTAATACTACTTTGCTTTCTTTTAATATTATACAATATCAAACAAAGAATAGCCAGGCCTAATGGCCCGTTAAATAGACAGTACTGAACAGCAGTAAATTTTTTTTGCAATTGATTTAACATCCTCAGCTCAACTTAACTGGCTATGAATAAGATTATAAAACTTATTTCCATTGCAAAGGTGCAAAGGATATTTAAAACGTATTGCAAAGAATAGGACATTTATTCCAAAATAAAGTAAACTATTAATATAGCATATCCATTATATAAAAAAATCTTCACACTTTACAGCAACTTAAGGAAACAAATACAGATGAATAATTTGTAAGAAAACGATGAAAAGTTCTGCTTTACTTGCATCTAATATGAAGACCTTCCCACTGTGATTCTCACAGAATTCCTACCCCAAAGGAACCTACAAACTTGATGTAAAAAAACCCAAAACAGACACCTGAGGGGAAAAATAAATCAACACCTTTATCAGTTTTAAATATATGGCACTGCCAGATGCAGACCCTCCTTGCTTCTGTGCTATGAGAAAAGCTGTCTATCTATATATATATGCTCTCAATTTATCTCCTGTACGTAATTTCTAATTTTCTTTCTCATTATTTAAAGACTTAGTGAATTTCAGTTAGAGGCGCACAGAATGACTATTTTTCTTATGTACAATTTCTTTTTACTTCTGACCAACACACGACTGATGTTCTGCCTTTGTTGAAGGAAAGAAGGTTGTGCAGCCACAGCAGAAGGCACCAATGGCAACTCTTCCCGAATTATGTCCCTTTTATTTGTTTTCTCGAAGAGATTTGCCACTGCAAATATGAGAGGGATGGTCATCAATTAAATGATCAATTAAAAGGAAATAACTGGGAAAAAAACCCCCATATTCTAGAGGAACCCATATGTATACCCAGGAAATGTAAGGAAGGCCTCCTTCTTGCATGGGGTAAAGCTTCCAGTGACCAAGAGGGATGCCTTCAAATTTTATTTCTTATTTTGTTTTTGATCTATTTCAATGAGACTTTTTATCTTCCTGGAAAGATGAATGATTGTCTTTTGTTAAATATTCATCCAGAAGTAGCCATCTAATCGGGCCTCTGTTTAAAGGCAATGTGAAAGAAAACCACTGACAGTTACGTAGAGTAACTATATTATAAAACTGTTCTATTCATATCACACACAAATGCTCGATATTTACTTAGTGTATCCAAACCTCCCCTGCAAAAAAAATCTAAGAATATACCTTTGTATTCCAAGAGATATATTTTTCTTTTATAGTAATGAAGTTTAAAGGACACGGTATCATCAGCTTAAGAAACTAAAAGTAAAATAAGTAATTCTCATTACTGTGCTACTTATTAAAAAGTTTAAGACCAATATTAAGAACAAGACTGCAGTACCTTTTTAACCTCCAAATAAATTTAAAGTAGATCCTAAAGTTCTGTCAATTTTACACCATTTCTAAAACACGCTTAGTAATTACTGAGGACATATTTTTTGATGCCTAAGTATGTTATTCACAAACTTAAAACCTATAGACATGCTAAAATTAAGGACTTGAGGATCTCATTATCATATTAAAGACTCTCAGCTGCTACAAACAACACTGTTCAAAAAAAAAAACAAACACAAAAAGGAAACACTCATTTTGGACTTTAATTAAACCTTCAGACACAGTGTTTTGGCCACAAACACTGCCAAGCATGGATGAGACACACTGTCTTTCCAATAGGCCACACATCCTTTTGCTAAATATTTTAAAACTGGAGCCGTTCCTCAGCGCCCCTTTACTGCATCTTTGCAAACATATGATCTGTGAATGCAGTCCATGCTGCAGGCAATAGTGTCAGTTCCAAATACGTCGTGCTCTGCTGCCTCTTGATTTTCTGTTTCAGAATCAACCCAGGGCAAGCCTCTTTTATAATAGGCCTAATTAACACCCTGTGTTCTCCTCTGTTTTGATACAAAAAGAGATTGCCTACAGAGTAGTTCAAAATCAGATCTCTTTAAGTATACATAAGCCTTTGGGTAAAAATAAAACAAAAGATTTTTAAATATTGTCATCTTGCAATTATTTAATTAGCTTGACTTTTTCTTATTTTTTTTTTTTTAATAAGAACAACACCAGCATTTTCACAGTACTATTGTAAGTATCAGAAAAAATGACATCAGAAGAGACTAGTCCCTTGCATCATGAAGAAGGAGAAAGGGGTTAAGCCTCCTTACAGGTCATGAGTTCCAAATCCCATATCAGGGCAGCAAAACCATGCAAGAAGGGTGGGCCTCTGAATTTAATGGATACAGTGTAAGGCTCTAAGTTATTGTTATTATTGTTCAGATACAGCCTTAAAATTTTGCTCTTCTTATAGCAGCACTGAGCCCACTAGCAGTCAAAAAAAATAAATCAGATCAAATGTTACAAAAGGTAAAGATAAATTAGAAATTACTTATTGAGACTGCATTCAATCATTCGTGCCACTTCAATACCATGTGCATTTCCCCCTTTCTCAAAAACACACGACAGAACTGGAAAAGGGATAAGAGAAAGGAGACTAAACGACGCAAGGTACAGAATGAGCAAAATGAAACAAACTAAGGCATTACAATCTCAGTGACTAATGAAGGATATCATAAAGACATAGTTTTTAAATTATGAGTGGTAAGAAAAGTGAACAGAATTGGACTGATCAATACATTCAAATGAGTGGGCACACTATCAGAAGAAACACTGCCATTTGTAAAAGAGCATACACTACACAACACGTAACTATTAAGCTTTGGAAAAGCCTAGCACTAAGTGTCAGGGCAGTAAATATTGTTACAGGTTCAAAAGTAATTGGGTAAATTGATGTAAGAACAGGCCATCAAAGGCTAATACATGAGGGGACACCACCCCTGGCAACATACTAGCAATACCAAAGCAGCATCTGCGTTTTAACCCCATCCCTATATTCTCCCATGGGCATCTGTTATTGTCCACTATCACTGACAAAGTAATGGCCTAACAACCTTGGTCTGTCTTGGCATTGTGGCTTGTGTGTTGTAGAATATTTGAAAAAAAATAACAGTTTAACTGCAACAGCAAATGAAAACCGTGCTCAATTACAGAAGCAAAATGCATTGCTCAAGGTAGTTGGTCAGTCATCTGTAGTGTAGAAATGCTCTTAACCATTTCTGGTTTGCCTATTTTTAAAGAATATTTGATTTTGGTGAAGTATTTTCAGGAAATTTTTGTAAAGTCAAACAACACTTTTCACAAATTCAGAAGAAAACCTTTGCCAGAAAAAGTGTAAGGCACTATTTCATTAGGCCAGTGTATGCAGTTGAGTAAACAGACAAAATATCTTGTATTTTGAAAGAACAGAAAAAAGAAACTCAAAAAATATTAAAGACATGAAAACCATACTGATCTTTCAAAGCATTAGTGACTATTAAAACCATATATGATCCCCAGTTTTGGACATATTGCCACACTCTAGTCCCTGATAATGAAATCCATTAGAGAAATCACTCTCTGCCATTAAACAGAGCTCCAAAAAACCCCTGAAAAAGTGGTCAGGTAATGAAGAGATGCTTCTTGGAGGCTCCAGAGCCATCGTATATGGGGGTTGGGGAATACGTCATCAGGTAAGAATAATTAATGGAATCTAAAAACGCAAAATTGTGCATTCTTTTGTTTTGTTTGATTGAAAAAATGGCCTAGCAGGCATCAGTGTAGAAAGGATGTGAGTAAGTACTGAAGAGTAAGTACATACTGCCATGGGATCCAACCACACTGCAACTTTTAAGAACCTCTCCTCTGAAAAATATCTGGATTTATGCAACATCAGTTCTTTAAAACCAGCAAAATACGAAGAAACACAGTTCAAGCATAAAGCTGTAACTAAATCATATTTGCATTGAAATCTAGAAAATAAGGGTAAGAAAGAATCAATGTAAAGCCCCAGGAATGTTCCATATTATGCAATACAGACAGAATAATATATAGAAAGGCATAAATAAAAGAAATATATTAAAAATGTGAAGAAAGATACATATAAAGAAAGGCATTCAGAGACTGCATGAGAAAAAGTTGTTTGCCTGATCAAGGGATGAAAAGAAACCTTTACTACTAATACAGCCCTTTACTATGGCATTTAGTAAGACGAAAACGATTTGAGGTAGATGTACTGAAATAAATCTAAACTATAAGTGTCAAATTAATTTCCACTTAGCCAAGGAAATAAAAATATTTTCCATTGAGAAAAATATAAGATTTAAATATTCTGCAGACAAAGCCTTTCTTGAAAAAGTTAAAATAAATTCAAAACAAATCAGGAGGTAGAAGCTTGCCTACCACCTCATGTTAAATGTTTTAAGTGTGCAGCACTCCACAGAGATGAGAAGAAAGGTATCACTGCTCTAAGAAGATGGATCAGGATTTTTAAAGGAGTTAATCTGGCTTCCTTCATCCCTGGAGGAGGGAATAGTGATTTCACTATTTTTGGCAGATGAGTGGGCAAGCAGCCACCTTGAAATAGTCCTCAGTCAGTGTGTTACCTCTTCCAGGCCATAAAACAGTCACTAATATTTTAGAATAAGATGGGAATCGAAAATAAGATGGAAACCTGCCATTTTATTGCACATGCTGCAGAAATCAATGCAGAAATTCAAAATTAGATAATGAAGTTGTGGGGTGTTTTTAAACCAGTGCTTCAGTAGATGGAAAAAGGCCAAGATTTGGGTCTTCTGTTCTGTCTAGCAGAGGACACCAACATCGTTACTGGAATGAAAGGATGTGCAGTTCCTGTGCTTTTTGATGAGCTTTCCCTATGTGTGAGCACACCTACAAGATCATGTCCTCAGGGGTCAGAAAGGAGACTACTTAAGCATCTCATTCTGCCTTAAATATCTAATTATTTTGCTTGGCCAGGATGGCAAAGCCCCTGTGCATATGCAAAACAGAACTTCTATCACTCTAGTGTGTTCTTAGTAAAGGCAAAGCAAAAGTGTCTAGGATGAACCCTGGCAAACTGCTCTGCACGTGAACAGAAGGGATTATTAGTTTCTTTGATCAGCAGCTTCTTACCAGCTTACCTGATTGGGCTGTCACTACTTGACAAAACCACTAACATGGAAGAAGACAAAAAATTGTAAAAAATTGAAAAAATTCAGAAGTCTCTTGTATATCACAAAACATTTGTGCCCCCTACGCGGTTACTGTATCTTACCAAGAAGGTACAAGAATTACAAAAATAGGAAAGATGCACATGGTACATTTCTGCTATATAATATGCAACTGCAGGACATCTAGTATGGTGTCACATTCTCTTCTCAAAAAAGACTGTTGGTAATAAAAGGTATAATTTTTACAATTAATTCTTAACGCCTCCAGTAAAATCTGTGAATGTTTGTAGCATGTGGCGCTGCACAGAAATCTATTCCAGACACCCAGTACTCATATTCCCAACTGTAATTACCAAGTCTAAATGAAACCACTTGAGATGTCCTGTCTGACTAAAGTAAAATAAGAAAAAAATGGTAGGACCAGTAACATTTACACTGGAAATTTTGAAAGATGCAAGGTGGTATCTCCAATTTTAAAGGACTGGCTAAACGTCTTTACCAATTACCCTCAAAGGGGAAACCAGTCCAGTACTTACAGACTCCCAGTCTTGTCCTATGAGCAGGGATACAGCTACCAGTGCTGGCTTCGAGATAATGAAGGGAAAAAATGAGCTCCTTGATGAAATGCTCGTGGGCTTTTGCAATGAGATAAATGGCCCAGGAAAGCCTAAGCTCCCTCCACACTAAACACAGCAGAAACTTTACCACCTTGTGCCTTGAACAGACAGGTCAGTGACCTGTACTGTTTTCTCAAAATTAAACAGCTATCACAAGATGCTGACCATCCATTGGCAGAGAGAATTTTATGGAACACTCAGGGCCAAAACCAAACACTTTTGAAGACAACCATCCATACCTTCTATTTCTCAAGAAAACATACAGAAACTAATTTCAGGAATGAAATGAAAACCAGCTGCATCTCATGTATGATTTGTTAGCCTCTATGCGTCCTTGTATCAAGGATCAGCATCTAACTGCATTTCTCCTGAAAGCTTATTAAAAAAGATAACTCATCTGTGGGAGGCAGGAAAGCAAACATCATAGTTTAGTTTCCTTTTACATAAAACATATTACACAATGGAGTGCAAAGCATAAAAGTCTGTCAAAAAAAGTATCTCTCCAGTTAGCACCAGCAGAGTTATGTCTAAGTGGATACAAAGGGGAATAGTAAAAAATTACAAGTCCTTGGCAGGCAGATACAGATACACAAGCAGTCTGTTGCTCATGCTTTCAAGACAGTCATTTTATGCTGTAACCACAAAGGTCCAGAAATGCAGTGGTCTCAGATGAGAAAGAAATCTTGTTTACTTATGTTTTCAGGATTGTCCTGTAAAGCACCTTCATTTGGAAAAATTTCTTTTATTTAAAGCCCATTAAAAACTGACAGACAAAAGCCTCACCCCACTCTTGATTCCAGAGTGAAATATGCTGTCATTTAGGTAGCAGAATATGGAAGAGACTATGTGGGTGAGAAGCAGAAGGGAGAACAACGTGAGATGTGAGAAGCCCCAGTGAAATCTAAACTTTACCCCTCCTATTTCTCATCTGATAATTTCTTGAGCATCTTTACCACAAAAATCCCTTCCTTCTGGAAAATTTAACAGGCTCTTTAATTCACTGTGATCAAGTGAGTGGGGCCAGAGGTTGCAAGCTAGTCTGAGGTATGCTCTGAACGTGCAGCTGCAAAATACACTGTATAAATGCAGCTCTATAAATCAACGAAGAGCCCTCCTGTTTATGAATTTATGTTTAAAAGCCATATAAAACAATGTGCAGTACAGAAACAGACAAAGATTGAAGCAGGACCAGTCTCTCAGTGATCTTTGCTAAATACTGACTTGTTGAAAAAAATACCTCCATTAGCTCTTTGAAGCAAACCTCAGTCTTGAAAAGACTAAGTACTTTATCTGTCATGCAATCTAGTAACTAATTACAACCCAAATTTAAGCTGCTTCATTCCTCATAACAGCTAGGTTTTAAATTTTCAAAGATTTCAATGCCATGATGTTTCAATACATAATTACTCCTTATAAATTACAACAAATTTCTGAAACACAGTGGAGCTGAAAGTACAAATTTATAATTTGTGCTTTCCTAAATCTTTTATATTATTAACCACAGATAATTATTATTATTATTATTAACCACAGATTATTTATTATTATTAACCACAGATAATCAGTTTTGACATTTAAAAAAATTCTGTTATAATCCTAATCCACAAGCACTATCTACTAGGAAACAGTCTGCTACTTTAAATGCTTTGAAAATATAGTAAGCATGTATTCATATTCTTTTGCTATGGAAAATAAGAGAGTTTGTAAGGTAATATTTTCATCCTCTTATTCCAAAACTAAGGATGACAAAACAGAGGAAAGAAATGTAGTAAAAGGCGCTGGAATGGTGGTATCCTCTATGTTCGCTTTGTTTTTCAAGATCAGTCACCTGAAAACCCCGGAGAAAGGAGTTCTTGTCTGTCAAAGGTATGATGCTTAAAGGTCTTTGGAGAAAGTGGAACTTGGTGTAGTACTGTAGTTCTCTGAGAGCCACCCTGCTGGACCATGATCAGTTCTCACTACTCTGCTTCCTCTTTGCTTGTCCAGTGAGGACCCAACAGTCACTTAACAGACTCTTCTGACAGACCAAAATCTATGAACATGACAGCTCAAAAAACTAATACTTGAAAGTCCTAATACTCCTACAGAAGCATGAAGCCTACACTCAAACCAGTGTGTAGAAATACTCCCCAAAACCATCTTGAGCTGCAAAGAACAGCACTGAAACAGAACTGAAGCATTCTATAAGTTACTAAACACTTTATAAAAGTACAATACCCATACAAGAGATTCTTTTTGATACCAATAAAGAAAGGAAAAAATCAAGATTGCCCAGCATCGCACATGAGACTAGAGACTGAAGAAGAAAAAACAGCCTCTTGCTCTTATTCCATCATTCCCTTCCATCACATTCAGAAGGTCACCACACACAGCTGGGGCTGAAATTCCCATCTCTAACTCAGGACCATTCATCAGTCACCTACTTCTGAATTGCTTCAGTTCATAAAGACATTGACTTAAATAGTTCTCTCAAAACAAATAAGTGACATGCCACATGACACCTTTCAAAGGTCAACTGGCTGTTCTTCCTAAGTTTTTACTCAACCATCAAACATCACTTTTCTTGACAAAATACTGGTGTGCATTCTGACCATGATCACAGACAATAAAACAGGGGTCAAGCTTGACCAGTGCTAAGAGAAGCTGGTGTTGAAAGGAGTGTGGCAGAAGAACTGGTACTACTCCATGTCCATTTAATTGACTTAACATAGAATTATTTTAGAGCAAATACAAGAAACTGGAACAAGAAAAGTCCTGGTAAGTGAAGACTGACAGGTAGGAACTTACTAGAGGAACTTCTGTAGCTAGTTATGAGAGAATTTTGAACTTTTCCAAGGATATTCTGGGTCAGTAATTAGAGTTACAAAATCAGGAAAATCCCCAGACAATAGTCAAAAGGCAATGAAATTCCTCAATCTGAAGGAAAACACAAGATGTAGACACACAGTTGAAGTGTCAAAATCATCAAATCAATGCTGATCTGTAACACATGAAAGAGCTGAGAATGAGTATAGTAAGAAATCTAAAAATAACTTGTGTTGCTACAGATGAAGGATCTGAGTTCTTCCTTTTTTCCACAGAAGAGTAAAAAAATACTTTGAAATCTGGCTATGCTCATCACTGCTGAGTCAAGGGCATCACACATCAATCTGTATCATAAAAAAATAGGATAAGAGCTCCCACAAAGAAAACATTAGCTGTGTTAAGTTCTCAGGAGAGAGAGAAAAAAAGAAAAAAACTAAGGAAAAAAGGAGTGTGGCTATCCACTTCTCACTTATGCTAAGTGAACCAGTTCATCTTAATTTGTGCATACTATTACATCTCCCAAGAGACACAGTTTTGCTCTATTGTTCTGCAATTTAACTGAAAAACTGTTAGACCTCATAAAGAGAAGTTTGTGGAGGTTGTCAGAGAAGAAAACCAGAATGCATCACCTACAGGAAGCGTGTGCTACTACATTTCAACTACCTGCCTGCATCTTAGGGAAAATGAAGAACAAATACAAGGAGAAACAGTCTTCATGGACAACTGATGTACGCACGATCTTTTGGTTTTCATTACAGCATTTTAACCTAACTAGATTTTTAAGTCCAGACAGTTCTTTCTATTATTCTCTCTATTTTTACCTCCCAATTTTCCTTTACATTCTACTTTAGCTTGCAATCTTGTTCAGAGTATTTTCTCTCTATAATGGTAAACTATATCTCATTCAAAACATCCTATTTTAATGAAAAAATACAGCATATAGAATAATCTTAGAGTACATGGGAATCAAAATAATATGAATTCATAATAATACATGAGGAACAAGAACACATACACTTTTGTTAAGAGTATTTGCCCCTTTTGTAATTGTTGTGTTATGGGTGTATTGCATTACTCGTGGCAGTAGCGTATAGCAGGATAATGATCATCAAAGGATCAAGACTGTAAATTGTTGAATTTATACCACTGAGTTTCTACAAGATAGCTTGGCAACCTCCTCCGAAGTATGAATATCTTTAAAATATGACACACATTTGTATTGCCTAAGGTTAATTCCCAGGCAATAGAAGCGACATCAGCAGTAATGAACAGAGTGACCTCTAATCAACCAAATTTGTTCTACTCTTGGAAAACTACATAAATCAGTTACCAAGGAGTTGCCAAAGTCTTACTAAGTGCTTGAAAGCTCTTCCTAAATGGAAGTAACAGAATTAAATTTAGGATGATTTTGGATACTACTGTCCAAACCCCAAATACTATGTAACGATGTTCACTCCAAAATAGGTGGGTTTATTACTTCTCTAAAAGGTCCTCCCAGACGCTAATGTTATTTTACAAAAAATGTAAAATATCTCCCCATCTTTACAAATGCCATCAAATATTATGGATAAAACAAAGCCCTTTCAAATCAATCTCTATTACTCACTTCACTCGTAAGAAATCTTGCATGAAATTTTCCCCTCACAATGGAGATGCACTGTAGCTATAAGGAAGTTATTTGTAAATGCCAGCTTCCACCCAACATGGACGAATTCCTTGAGTTTCTTATAACCAACGAATGTTAAACCTGACATCTTTTATTTTTTAATTCTCAAACAGCAACTGTTTACCCCCAGTAACAGCTTAAGCAGCTACTGCCCCACCCCTCCTACTGTACTGTGCTAGAGATTTATTTTTGGCTGGGTCTGTTTTCCAAACCTGTTTACAGCATGTCCGCACAGACACACATGTCAACACAATGGAAGGACGTGAGGGGAGAAATCCCATCAAACTGTGGCAAATGCTGGACTTGAATCACGGTGTGCAGGAGGCTTCTCTCCCCTTGACTGTGTGCAGAGGGAGCCCAGAGAGATTTGTTTCCCTGAGTTCCCTGTAGCCACTCAAGTGCCATTTGCATCACAACTATGAAAACGGAAGACCACCATGAGACCTCAACCACAGCAATAACCAGGCCAACAAATATCCTGTGAATCTTTTTCTGCTCTCTGTGGAAACATCTTAATTAGCTAGTTCTTTGCAGTGGAGCTGAAAATATATCATTAATCTTTAAATAAAATATGCATGTTGCACCATTTCTCCCTTTCACAAAAGAAAGGGTTTGAGTTTTAATGTGTGTGGGTTAATACAGTAAGTTGAAAATTCAGTTATTGCTAGGTACTCTCAGAAATGTGAATGGTCAGAATACACAGATGAAGATTTTCACATCTTTGTATCTCTGAATGGCTCTAAATGAATACAAAAATATATTCAAGATATACAGACACAAAAAAATTCCAAGAACAAGTGAAGATGCAGCAGCCTTTTTAGAATAAGAAAATAGCAAGAGCTTGAAATGAAAGACCATATACACATAGTAGAATATATATTTAAGTAAGCTATGCTGGAGGAATTTAAATTAATTAGTTAAATCTTCTAGAGTCAAACAATTTCACTGAGGCAACGTAACTTTCAGGATAAAGGGCAAATAATGCAGAAGTACCATACAGTACTTTTAATAATAAATACCATACATGGTATTTATTATTAAAATAATGCACATGTAATATATGCAGTTTTTTTTCTTACTAAGAAACTAACAAATGTACTTAGACACTTTAGAAAAATAATGAGAAAAAATTTAATGTAAATTCAGTTGAAATTGGAAGAATTCAAAATAATGATTCTACTATCTGCTTTCTCACTAAAAGACTATTGAAAACTGAATCTCAAACAATGCCTTGTAATTTCTAAAATATACTGTTCTGGAAAACTATCAAGGTTTCCAATTACATTCCTACTGCTTAAATTCAATGTAATTAATTGTGCTTTGACTTTTTATATACATATACAAAAGTACATTTTTGTGCATTTGAATTCTGAATTGCTTGATGTTGCAAGTATTTTTGACAAAATAAATTTTCTGATATATGTAAAATATGGTTGCCTTTGCATCAAGAAGCTATGCTATACCAATGAAAACACATTGCATTGGTAGGCTTCACAGACCAAAGCCACTGAATAAAATGATTTGGAACACAGCTGCTTGCAGAGATTATTAAAATTGGGGGGGGGTTTATCTGAAAAGACTGGGAGGAGAAGACTTTGCAGAGTTCTCCCCCCTTTCCAACTGGACAGGAAAAAATTGCCTTTCTGATTTACCTAGGAAAAAAATTGTGTTGAGGGTTTCTGTGAAATCAGAACAGGAATATTTTCCTTTAAGTGTGTTTTTCATTAATTACATACTAACCTGCATTCTTTGGGTGGTGAAATAAAAGAGAAAAAGCATTAGAAGTAGTATTACCTATAGAAACAATTGCCTGTCAAACAAAGCATAAAAAGACAAAAGGCAGAAACACTGTTTCAGCTTGAATGCCTTAATGTCACCATTTGTCATGCAGCACTTCCTCAGAAAACCCAGAAGTACAGTTAACTCTACTCCTCTTTACACCACACACTTTCTCTGTTGGTACAGGATTAAAATGTGCCTGGCCTGACAATGAAACAGCACAGCCATCGCACATTGTTATGCAACTCACTGTCTGCAAGGGTGGCTCGTAGCTCCTTCTTTATTCAGCAAGTGCCAAGTGCATGTTTAATCAATGTCACAGCTCACCACAGTATGCAACTAAAGCCACCGTCATTCCTCTCTTCAGATTTGCCGGGCTGAGTTATGCAATGCTCCGAAGAATACCTTGGAATTCTTTCCAGAGGCTCTGAATGCAGGTGTGTGACAGCGTTCACACTACTGCCAGCAAAGCAGACTTCTTTTCATCCTTTTTCAGGCTGGACTAAAATTACATAGTGTGACTGCACGTAGTTCGCTGCATTTGGAATTACAGCATGTCAACGTGAGAAAGCCTCTTCAGACGGCTGCCACAAAGAGTAAATCAAAGGCTGGGTTTTTCTGAAGTCTTAATAAATAACTAAGTATAACTGAATAAAACCAGGAGCTGTTTGTAATTTTTTTTAAGACAAAACAGAATAGCATGCATTTTGTTGCTCTGCATCATCGAAGGAAAAAAAGCCACAATTTTAATGGGAATTAGTCAACAGTGAGGATCATTACGAGAAAGAGCTTTACTGTTTTTCGACTACACTTGCTTTAGTGGATTACTGAAAGAGAACACCAGTCATTTGGAAGATTCTGTAACATTATTATCCTCACCGATAAACTTCATCAAGAAACTGCTCGTGCTCCTATCTGATCTGTCTGAGTGAGGAGAGCAGCCCCTTCATGAAGATAAAAGCCTGGCTTGCCACTGAATCGACAAGTAAGAAGCATGTCTGATGACATTTTATTCCTGATGCAATGTAGGGTAAGAAATACCTTTTATATTTTACCTTTCTGTAAGATATGCTCTGAGCTGACGGCATTAATTAGACTCACAGCAGAAATACGTTAATCTCTAATGATTAAAGATGTTTGCCAGAAGAGAAAAATGCTGTTGCACTATAAAATGTGATTGTAAATCTTCAGTATATTGGAGTTATGTGAACTAGTAGACATCCCAATCAAATTTCTGATCAATAAAGCTAAAACGGCATGGCAGATTACATATAAGATCAACATCTCAGTCACCAACGAACATAATTTTACAGGGAATATGTTTCTAGAGGATATTTGACTGTAAATTAAGAGTACTAGAGCAGCTAAATAATAGAAACGACCTGTCAACCTCACTTTTGCAACAAAAAAAAAAAGATAATAAATCACATGCATCTGGAAATGTCCACCTTGAATTCCTATATTGCATAGAATTTTGCCACTGTAACAGTACTACTGTTCTTTGGCATACTGCAAAAATCAGCATATATATCAAAAACCTTTATATTTGAAGAGATAGAAATTATCTGTTAAATGTTTACTGTTGCATGCATGTCCAAAAGCTGATCTATTAAACATGAAAAAGGGCAAGATCTTACCTGCAATTGCCTGCTTAGGCTCACTGGTGAAAAACAACTGCAATACTGTTTTAAGGAGGCATATTTTACACGTTTGAAAACAGCAGGCATTAACATTCTCAACTGGTTTTGTACCATGGAGTTAAATATTTAAGAATGGCCGAAAATGCACATAACCTCCCCAGGCATTTCAGAGTATTCCACAATGCTCACATACCTCCTTTTATCAATTTCATGTTTTGTAAGGAAACAAATTAGTTGACTGAAGATAAATTTTAAATTTCTTTTATAATAAAGCATAATAACTGGCTTGAAGCACCAAGCTATTTTTCACTCCTATCAAATCTCTATCTGCAGAACAACTATTTTTAACATGGAAATGTTCATACAAAAAGAAAACAGAAGATGAATGCAACTGAATAAACACAGCATTAAGAAATGTTGTGTAAGAACTACAGAATTGTTTTTAAAAAGATCGAAGCTTGCATGTTTGTCAGACCAGATTTACCATTTGCTTTCTTTTTTCTAGCTAGCTGCCAGAATACTGGTGAAGGCATTTGCAGGAAAAATGGGGACCTCTGCCATCACAACACTGGAAGATGTAAAAAGGCAAGAGGAAAAGGAGGAAAAAGAAGAATCTATTTTAGCACTGCTTGGAATCATTGGAACTGTGCTCAATTTATTTGTTATTGTTTTTGTGTATATCTACACTACACTTTGATGACATTTTTGAATATCAATTGCACATCACACAGTGCAAAGACCTGCGATGGCAAGAATGATTTCTAAATTTAAAGCAAAAAACCTCCACTGTCTGAAAGGATTATCGAAAACATTCCAGAGCAAAGTGTCTGGCTAAGGGTGCTGCATCAATGACTGATAAATGTATCTGTAAGCCCAGTTGGAGTGCTACATTATGTAAATGAAGGCAGACAATATTCAACTTCTTGTTGGCAACAGATGAAATCCAAATAGCAGGATTAGAAATGGCACTTTTTTACTGCCAGAAAACATGCAAGATAGAAATGTAAGCAAACACTGAAAATAATCAGAACAGTGAAAGACATAAATTAAATATATAAACAAATATAAGCAAGCCCCCATGATGCTTTCTATGGTTTTATGCAGTATGTCTCTTCATAGCTGAGACCAGAAAACAGACAAAAAGGGGTTTATTTTTAGACCACCATAATTTAGGCTTATAACTTACATTAATGTATGATAAGTGTGGAAACAGGAACACTGTTATACCAGAAGTTGTAATACTATAAATAAAATTTTAACTATTGACTATATTCTGCAGCATTTTTGTTAGTCTTGTGGAAAGCTGAAAAAGGTTAGACTTTCTTGCCTTTACTAAATCTGTATTTGAAATCATCATGCTATACAGACAATGTGCTTTTCTAATTAAAAATCCTTTAAAGTGGTGTGAAAAAAATAAAGAATAGTTTTAGTACTTCTTTTAAGAAATATTAATAACTATGACACACTAATACATATTCTCTAAATGAAAAAAACTTAAAATTACATTTTCTATATTGCCATTTTTTGAATGTGCTTAACAGACGTCAAATACAATTCTCATGTTTTCATCCTGATGCTTATTTCCATGTAAGACATATCACACAAGGATTCAAGGTGTCTCATGGAAAACAGGTTTAATAACCTTTGTCCAGAAGACTGTACTCTCCCTTTCTGGACGAGGTCCCGAAGACATTTTCCCTTTTTGCACTGTTTATGATTGAGGCCCAGAATTGCAACTTTTACGCATACTTCATGGAATGTCCAATTTACTACTTGAAATTGATGAAATTATTTCCACATTTTAAATTAAACCTACATATGTCTTTGAATTAGATCCAAAGCTGCAGATAGTCTGAGATCATAGAAGTTTTCGTATATGTGATTTTATCTCACATATGTCTTATAAGACAAAAGTTACTTTTGAGAGCTTAGGATTAAAACCACAGTAAATAAACACCACAAAAAAACCTAACCAAACCAAACCAAACCACCAAGAAACTGATTTTCATGAATACTCTTCTTACTATTACATGTGCCACAGAAGAACAATGGGACAGCTGCATTTCTGAAAATCAGCTCAATTTCTTCTCCTAGGCTGCAAAGCTACATCCAGTCCCTCCATAAAACAACATGCAAAGAAATACATCACTTATATAGGTGATCGTTTATTACTGTATAGAATTTCATAACTGCTAAACCAGCTGAGCCTTTGGAAGTCACTTCGAAACAAGCACATGAATAAGATAAGGTCAGGGATCTAGAACAGAATGAATTTGGCACTGATATTTCAGTCAGCTGCAGAAACCACACTGCAAGACCGATTTATGGATGAATGAGGTAGAAGATGGTATATTTTGGTTTTGCAACTCTGAGTCAATACTGGCTCAACCAGAAGAAATGATAAACACAGCTGAGGCTGCACTGGAAGGAAGCACGTGCAGATAAGAAAATTTATTCACTATCCATAGTCTACAGCAAGTCTCTAGTAATGTATACTTATTTTTAGTATATGAAGCACCAAAGCATTCTGTAAAACTAAGCTACATTCTAGAGAAATTATGCAGGTTGCTAATGTTTATTTAATACTACAGAAGAGATATAACCATTATTAATTTTTTTCTATGTACTTCTTATATCTACATACTTATGGATATTATTGCATTAATCTCATAATATAAGGATATTTGAGATGGGTCTTAAAATGAAAGGTTACAAGAACCTGAAAACTGAAATTCAGGTAGAAATTACTGCTGTTTATTTTGATCCTGAAGTTATTTAAAACTTGTAGATTCTGTGAAATAAATAAACAATTTTATTTCATACCATTTCAGTGCACAGCTCTCTTCTCAAAATTGTGAATCAACTAGTACACCAGCATTGGAGTGAAAAACTGCACCTTTTTTTTTGTAAGTACTTCAACAGCAAAATAGATAAAAAACAATCCCAAAGTTATAATCAAATGTGGCAAAGGTTCAGCATTATTCTTTTACCAATGAATGAGTTCATTAACATTAATGAAGGCTAGGAGAATTTTTAATTCCAGTAATTATATACTGTCTATCTAAACTGCCACTGTACTTCCAATTTCATTTACAGCAAAGACTTTGACCCTTTGAAGGAAGTCAAAGGGTAACATTATCATTAGATTGCCCTGGCATACAAGTTATATTTTGTTTTAAAACAGCAGTCCGGTATTCTCTCTCAACAGGTAACACATGTGCTCTATTCTCATGTGGACCTATGTCTAACTCATATGTTAAATGAGCTCTGATATACCACTCTGGTGCTCATACATTTAATCCAATACATGCATAAAATCTCAATAACAAAAAAAAATCTTAATATCAACTTCCTCTCTTTATGCACAGTAAAAAGTCAATAGTCTAGGGAAAAGCGTGGTTGTGTGATGATTCAACATTTATGCTGCAGCAGTACATCACCAGTGATGGATGAATTAAGAGCTCAGTGTACCAGCTTCAGGGTACTCAACTTAGTTCAGTGGAACTGGACTATTTGCAAAAGTAAAATAACACCATATAATGCCCTGAGAATAAATATGATTAATAGAAAAGAAGTACTCAACCTTCAGCAGGCAAACTAGTCTAGTTGAAGCTCTGAGGTAAGGAGCCAAGGCCTGAACAGTATGACTTTTATGGATGCAACTAACAAAGGTACATCAAAAGAGGCAAAAAAAAGAATTCAGTACATTCACATTCAATGTATTTGTCCATAGTACTTACTAAATAAAGTTCACAATGAGGTGTTTGGCAGCAGGATAAAGCAGTATAACTTTTTGTTAATGAATCTACAGGTCCATGGTGTGGCAGTACTTGGTAAACCATGAAAGGTGTATTGGAAGCAAATACTGGACTGTCATGAAGTGAAACATGCTGGTCAGTAAACAAAATTCTTTCAGCAAAGCTCTCCCACAGAAATGCATCGACTCTTCTCAGCAGTCAAACTCAGGGAAGACTGAGCTAATCTAACATCACAAGCTATGCTGATCACATCACACAGAGTCTTTGTCCACTGAAGAAGGAAGGGTGGCTAAAAAAAGGAGCATGCAGAAAACCTCACCTAAAATCACAATACTGCCTGCTTTCTGTAAGCCTGGGAATTCAAGTAAAGAGAATTCAAGC
>NW_016690196.1:5106584-5237262 GCF_001604755.1 Lepidothrix coronata | reverse complement strand
CCAGCTTCACTGGGCTTTTTACTGTCCAAGCCCATAAAAAAAAAAAATATACAGTCCTTGTCCTAAAAGTCATTTGATTTTCTTTCTCTCTGTTTCATGACTCCCTTCCACTGCCTTATCTCTATAAACCTTGTTAGCCACAAAGAGTATTATAAATGCTCCTTTCTTCTTTCCCACTTGAAAATACTAGCTTATATTAGTCTTCATAAACCTAAGTCCATCAGTCAAATAACTTACTTTTATCAGCAAAATCATGTACTCCAGTTAGAATCTGATGGTCAAACGTTTGCTAGGAACCTCTTGTTGCACAGTGCAAATTTTATTGCTGTGCATTTTGCTCAAGGAGAGAAGTGTTCACATATTTGAAGAGTTTCAATAGCAATAATTCTTTCAAATGAAATGTGCTAGATACAAGATAACAGTGAAAAGGTCTTACATGACAGCTTTTGGTGTATGATACAGAAGTTAAGAACTACATAAATTTTACACATGTAAATATGAATTAAGCCCTTAATAAAAAGCACAGGTGTAGTAAAAAAACCTCATCATGTTGGAAAGATAAACTTTTTTCACTTATAAAATGAGAGATAATAAGAGCCATGGTAATACCATTACAAGATATGAAATAAACGTGAAAAAATCATCAAGAAACAGTGAAGATTACAGCAGTTACTGCTCCTTGTGACTAGAGCTATCTTGCATAATAGGAAAGTCCTTCATAGACAGATAAACCTTCCCTCTCTACAAGAAAAAAGCAATTATGGAAATTAATGAAAGTGGTTAGTTCACAGTTTTCAAGGACTTCACAATCACCTCACTTTGATACAGATGAAGCGTCAGAACGTATCAGAGCAATCTGGTTTGCACTCATCTGGTTCAAGGTGAGGTTTCTAACAGATTAAATGTTATGTGATCAATATTATTTTCATCTACAACAATCTAGATAACAATCTAGTCCACGTATGTTATGGGCAAATTAAGCACAATGGTAAAATACAATCAAGTAACAAAAAACCTAGATAGATTTCTAACTGTGACATAGGCCAATCTGTCAAAACAGTCTTGCAAGAAGGATGTAACATATCTGTAGCTAACTGAACATATGAAATCAAAATATAAAATTCACATCAATACCAAAATACTTACTATCTTATATCACCACAGTGTTAGCAGCCTACTGTGTAAGAAAAGGAACAGCACGCCAGCAGCCTCATTGCACATATTTATCAAAATTTTTTCCCACATAATTGTATGTATATGGCACAAACACAGATATGTGAAGATCACTGTTATTGCAATCATCAACAACAAACCCTAAAGTCTAGTAGAAGAATACCTTCAGCATAAGGCTAACCTTCAACTGGTCCCACCAGCACCCATTAAAGTCTGAGAAAGTTACAGAGGTGCTGAAAATTGCTAATTTCTGTTACCATTGTGCTGGGCACAGGTTGTTGCCACTGGGATGCCAGAACCTGGGAACATTCTGTTAGGATTCTATATGCAGTATCCTAATTTTTCAGACTAGCATGTTACAGGAAGAATAGAGTCACCTGGTCCTTCCACATGAAAGTACCCTCTTGACAGCAGAAGTTGCACCACCATGAAAATTAGAATACCATGAACATGCATATCACTACTGATGCTGTTCCCTTTCCTACTCTCCCCAGGCTCCTATTCAGCCCTACCAGAGAAGAGATAGGTATTCAAGACAAAGAAGCCAGAAATTAGATAAAGGTCTATCAGGAAAGACTCAAATCTATTCTACTGCATTGCACTGGTCTTCAAGGTTTTAAAAAATAAATAAAAATAATACTACTAATAAAAAAGTAATTTCCACATTTGAAAGGTTTCAACTGTTAAGACATTAAGTGAAATTTTCAGTCTTACAAGCATTGTACCAGAGCTTAACATAACTTCAGAGCTTCTCAACCTCTGTCTTGCTTGTGTTAGCTGTGTCTCCTGACACTCAATATTAGTGACACTGAGAGCCCCACATCACGTGCAACTTGCACTCATTAATGTGAAAATTATCTGTCTGCTTTTGAACTGAACAGTAATTACTGCACTGGAATTATGCCCCGCATATTATCACTAAGACAAACTGTTTTCAGGGACTCCTTTCCAACTAAATGCACCTGGCTCAAATATTAACTCAGAGAAGATGATCTCTCCAGAAGTCATCGTTTTTGCAATTTCCCTCTAATACTGGTATCCTATGGCAGTGTCAAAGATGAGATTGACTGATACATGCCTGTAAAGTTATTATTATTTTTTAAATCCAGGAGAACATCATTAATCACAGTTTTATGTATAGACTTTTGAACAAATACAGCAGGAAACATTCACATAACAACCCTCAGATTTTACAGTTCTAAATTTCAATAGAAATAACCACATCCTTTGTGAATTTGTATTCAGAAGAGTGGTTTTCTTTTTTTTTTATCTCTGAAAAGCAAGGTTTTGCTTTGTTTTAATATAGTTTAGCTGCTACATTAAGTGTTGTTCACTCTTTACTAATTGGTAATTCACAGGCACAGCAATTCAACATCCCCTGCCAACCACAAACAACAGTAGTCCCACAATGGAAAACATACCTAAAATGAATATTTCTCACTGAAACTTTGCTGTTTCTTTGTACTGTGGGAAAACAAACGGTACCTGAAAGCCAAACTAGTCTGAACTTCTCGCCAACAGCCACATATCTCATCTCTTGTATCAGTATCTGACTGTTCTTCCCCAGTTAAAGGTGACTTATACAGAGAGATACATTCTTCTATTGAAAACAGCAAAAAGCAATTTCAACAGCTGTGATTCATCTATAACTCAGGATCAACAGCTTCATCCTTTAGATAACACATCATTTTTGCCAGGCCTTTCAATGACTTTTCCTTTTTACCTCAACAAAGAAGAATTTGTGAGTATCTGTTAGAAAGATTACTTCATTCTTTTACTTTACCATTTACTTTATTGTTTTACATTGTATTTTCATTTGCAATAATGATCTTGGTATATCATTAGTTCATTTTCCTCACTGCAATATGTGCAAAATAAAACCAATAAATTCATCGCAAAACTAGGGAGAGGTGTCAAACTGTGGACTAGCAAGTGAAACACCTTCGTATTTTTATTTTTACTATAATACCCCAGCAGATGTTTTGAACTAGTTCCATTCCATCATACAAGATTATGTAATGCCCTAGTTACTGCAAATTAAGAGAGCCATTCTTACTTTAGTCCTAAGTAGCTTTACAAATACTTAAGACAGAGATGATTTCTCTTTTACCTCTGACATAAAACATACTGTGTAATTCAAGAAGAAGCTATAACATTGTTTCATGAATTCATATCACCAGACCCTCCAACTGGCATCCAAAAGAACTGCAGTAATGTGACAAGACATTTATCAGTTACTTCAAATATAGGGCAGGCAAAATAAGGTCCAAAACCAAATTATTCAGATTTGGAACAACTCCTTCTGATAGTTCAGAATTAAATCCATCTAAACAAAAGTAACTGAACAAAAATCCAACCTAAGGTTCATCTTCATACTCAAGTCTGTCATCTAGTGAGACTGAACATAAATCACAAATCGAGTTTGCTGGTTTTGCCATTAGTTCCACAGAGGCATTTCCTTAATTTGTACTGCTCCGTGCCACCTTATACAACTGAAATGGTTTCCACAGCAAGGTACAACATATCAGAGCAAAACTACCAAAACATCTTCGTTTTGAAATTATGAGTAGAAATTTGATGACAACATAGAACTCATTTGTTTTTCCTTTAAAAAACCCAACAACTTAATTGTTCCCATATATTTGAAATATCTTCCAGTTTTAGTAAGAGGCTTATTTTTGTATTTCCTAAATAAAAAAGAAAAAGCTCTGATCAAAGTAGAACTGCCCCAGCATGTGCAACATTTACCAAATTCAAGCACATGCTTGCTCAATTTTCTTTAAAAATTAACATTTTTCTTCACAATAAGATTAATGGTTTTGCATAAAGTACTCTATCTACATGTATCTTCTGTAGAAGAACTAACATGTAAACTATTCAGAAGAAAATACCATCTTCCTGTTAGTTTCAATATCAAAGAATTGAATTCCAAATTTAAAGACAGAAATGAGCATTTCAACAAGCATGATTCTATTATATGATTCTGTTTTCTAAGGCTGAAGTAAACGTTCCATTAGTACAATTCTAAATTGGCGAGGGCACTGAAACTAGCAAGAACTACCCATTGTTTATAAAAAAACTTATTTGACAGCAGTAATCCAACGTGAATTTTGAAGGAGACAAAGGCACATTACCTGAATCGTTGCGGAGGTATGATGACATTGCTGGGATGAGGCAAGATTGACTGAGTAGCTCTAGGAGAACGGATGGAAGAGCGCTGCTGTTTTGTGCTCTCCCCTCATGGCTAGTTTGGGTCTCTTCATTTGATGCACTTCCTGCAGGATTTATGTAACTGGCAAGAACCTGAAACACACCCAAATATTTAATCAAAATTGATTTATTTCAGTCAAAAGAACTTTGAGTTTCCTCCCTTAAGGAAGAAGCCCTAACACTTCACTAGCTGTTTTGCTAATTCAGTACCGGCATTTATTACAGCAGTCCCAAAGATATCTCAGAAGAAATTCTATACAGTTATTAATTTTTTTTTTTAATTGCAAATGTTTCAAGAATTTTTGTAACTTCCTTTGGGGTTGGGACTTCAGGGTTTAAGGATGAAACAATAACTTATGGTGAGCATGACAGGTACCTGGAGGAACAAATAGTCATGTCTACAGCTCTTACCTCAGTAAACAAAGAGCAACCTTCCCCTTAGTGTCAGCGCTAAGTCACCTCACGACTGCACACCTGCTTGTCCCAGGGGTAGTTCTGGCTGGGCTCACAGGCCCTTATCATGTGTTGTAGGCATACAACCTAACACATTTCCATGGGTCTGATTTGTGCAGCTGTACTCTGAAACTAAGAAACTTTGAGGCTTGAAAGGCTATATTACTTGAAGTCTCAGGGACTCTATTCACCCTTTTAGCTTTTCTTTCATTCTCACTCTGTCTTCTAACCCGATTATTTTGCTGCACCATCTTACCAGCACTCCATACAACAGAATTTTTCTAAATCTTTCTATAGAAGGGACCAAGGAAACTCTGCTGTACAACTGACTGACATATTCCAAAATGTTGAAGGGTTTTCTACTGCTGACTGCCCTAAGAAAATGCCTCTTTACTTCACAACTTGACACAGTTACAGCTAAACCTCTGCCTGGAATAATACAAAACACTGCCTAGAAGCTTCACTGAGAGTAATTCAGGTGCAATTTCCCCTTTCTTGCTTAGGAAATGGTTTCAGATTTTATTTGTTATGCTTTTGCAAGGGATGTGATACTTTTGCCATGTAATCTATAGTGACTGACATAACTGATTGCATCAAAATGATATCTTCATCAATCAAGGTATGGGCATTTTCAGAATTTTATCTCCTTTGTGCTCTACCTCAGCAACACGGTTAGCTAACGCATTTGAGTTGATGGTTCTGTAAATTATATTTTTGATGACTAGACACAATCTTATATTCCCTACACTGATCCAAGATAATAGGGATTGGTTGCATTTCACAATGGACTGAACAGGATTTTCTTCTCCGTAGCATGAGGCATTTGGAAGACAGCAGAGTTTTACTGAAATCTGGATGTTTACTGGAGATTTATTATTGTCATGTAATTGACATAGTCAAGATTTCATTGTATCTCTGAGTGAGACTTTGCTATACTGGCATAACACATTCATGGACACCAGTAACAACTATAAGCATTTCCTTAAAGCACAGCAAAAACATGCAAGAAATTAACAGGCAACACTGTTTAGTACACAAAACAAAATGCCTGTTCCTGTATCCTTCTCCTTTAGCGGACAGTCGTTACTTTTGACTGAGTGCAGTGATTTTGACAGAGATAGTGACAGCTCCAGGGAAATACACTGGAATGCTTCTTGGTTCACTTTCTTTCAGAACCGTCACCCAGACCTTTTATGCAGCAGCCTAGTGATGTTTGAAAATGGCCTCTCTCAAAATATGATCTATATAATTTTTCACGAAGACAGATGATTGCAAATATTTTTTCCCCAAAATATCATAATCACTCTGCTATTTGACTGACAAAACTCCAGTTTCACTATTTAGTCCTAATGCCTCAAGTGCTTATCGTTAATCAAAAATTCATTGTTACACACCTGTAGAAGGCAGGTCACATGCTCTTCTTCTAGCCTTTGCTTAGTCAAAGCCTGTTCAACATCCCATCCTGAAGCTGTGGAGCCTGTTCCAAAGCCTGTACCCTTAGCCCAGTACAACTGCTGTTCTTCTGTTGATGCACTGTTGTGTGTACTTGACACCTGTGGCTAAGTTAAAAAAAAAAAAAAGTCACAATTATTTCATGTTTTCATCTTAGGAACATTGTTTTTAAAAAGCCTTTGTTCTGCAAAAGAATGTAATCCCAATTTATTAACTTTATAAAGATATCATCGGGATCCAGTGAAATTCAAAGCTTTAGATAGGAAAGACTGCCACATACATGGAGTTCTATTACAGGTCAGCGCTAAATTCTTGGAAGGGATTCTTCAATTTGACTAGAACTGTAAGCCCATTTTTGTTCTCTTTTAAGATACTATTCCTGGTTATATGATGAAAGGTATTAAAATACCTTTAATCAATATCCCGCTAAACGTTGTAGCTCTGTCATTATTACTGTTTAACATCTAGTCAAGTTTAATAACATAAGATGAAGAAGAGGGGAGTGGAAATGTTCTCAAGAGCACATAACTGAAATACCAGGATGCTCAAGCATTTGCCGATTTTGAATAAATGCTCCAAAACAGCAAGAGGAATAAGTTACCTGTATAGCTCTGACACATGATCTCTGAGTCACTAAAATACACACTATTTCCTCTCTAGAAAAGAGGTGGGAAATATCTTGTCCTTAAAATATTCTGAGATAGCATTTTTCCACCAGTGCTTGTACAGCTTTTTCCAATGGTCTATCTCAGTGCATTTTACTAACATAAATCCAATATTATATTGCTTAGCCCTTATGAAACTATTTAATAACTTATGCTAATTTTGATAGTTTACCAGGACTCCAGTGAAAAAGATGCAGAAAAAACTCTGATAAGCATTTTTTTTAACTAATGCTTTCCTATATGTATATTTAACACCCTAAACAAGTGACTTGATACTTTCACTACTTGGTGACAATTAGCTGGAAACCAGGTCACGTGAGTAAGTGCCCAACTTTATTTTGCAATATTTGATTTATGGCTCTGAAAAGTTTCATTTTCTGCTCAGATCTTCTTCACTGACTTTGCTAAAGATTACACTTGAAGGAAAAGAAATGACGTATGAGCAGACTGCAACGGTAAGAGAAGTTATTGTCTGTGAAGTACTGTAGTGACAGTAGTCTGGAATAATCTTCTAACTTTTACATTGGGAATGTAATGCATCTTGGTGATGAAAAAGCTGTGTGGTTATTCTCGTGTAGACATTACTCATTACGTCACTCATGAATATATTGTGTCTTTAACACTCAAGAGGACTGTTGTGAGCACTGAATTAAAGCACTTACGGGAGAACCCAGCCCCAGAAATACAAGCCTTGGTGCAGCCCTGATGGATCTCTAGTTTCAAGTTACCATCTATCATAGATATGGCTTACGAGAAGGCAAGCTATTCCAGGGTTCACGGTAGAACTAAAGCAGAGATAAGAATTAATGGTTGCCCTTTCCCTCTAAATGTGCAGAAATGCTACGGTATTAACGTATCAGCAGCCTGATACCCCATTAGAAGCAGAATCTGTCAACTTCCCCTTAAATCTGATTAGCCATTAAAGTGACTTATTCTCAGGCACAGCTTCATATCTCACTTGTTCAACCTTTCATCAGTATCAGAGCTGCTAAAATAGAGACAAGCCTATATTTTGCAGCTACTTAGCCATATTCAGCCACCAGGAACTGTTGCATGCAAGCTTCTGCTAAAACAGTGCTAAAGAGGGCAAGTCTTTAAACACTTTTATAGATGACTGGTATGTTATACAGAAATGGCAACTTACAATCTTAAAAAAAAACAAAAAACAAAGGATATGTGTTTGGAATAGAGGGTGGTATAATATGGGAAGTACCTTGAAAAACTTTAATTTTGGAGATTTACTAGTGATCTTGAACAGTATGGAAATTTTTTGTCCTTAGATCTCATTTCCCTATCAGTGCAAAGGGTGTAACAAAAATCACTGCATTAATTCAGTAATTTTCACAACTCATTTACATTTGTGAAGCATTTAAAAGGAAATAATTTGCAACCAGTAGAGTTTAGATGATGAATGTAGACAATGAGGTTATGCTATCTAATGGGGATTAAAGAACCACTCACTATCCACTGGACATTATGCCTCTTGTGCACCAAAAATAATGTCCTGTGAAAGAACGTGATTACATCTTAATGCCTCATGACAAGGTTTCTTTGTTGGTTATATTTCATGATTATTATGTTTATTTGCAACATGCATGGACAATTACTTGATTGAGTACTTTATAACTATTTTTGTTCTTCAGTCAAATGCCAAGTCTGCAAAAATTAGCCTATAATGAGAGCAATGAGATTATTTTGTTTTTTACAGTTAGAACTCTTACTACTTCTCAGTGGCACATACTCTGCTGATAAACATACCTCTGCCTGGTTGGGACTAGAGTTGGGCACCCTTGGTGCATGGTGGCTTAGAGCAGACAGACAAGCAAGGATAAGGTGTATAGCCCCAATCTCCAGTGCCATCCGCCTAAGCAACACTCCATCATCAGTAGTCAACGGCGTAGTGCTGAACAAACTGCGCAACACATGGAAGGGCAGAGTTGGAAGCACGTTTGCTGAAGGAGACTGCAGGATATGACCTAGATTGAAGAAGAAAAACATCAAAAGCACACTTTCGTTGAGTAGTTCAATACAGCCTATTAATGTCTGCAATAGTTTATGAACATACAGAAATCTACTAAGAATTTAAGCATTTGCATATATCAAGCTATCTAATATAGGTTTCTCTTCACAAAAAAATTTAACAAGGAGAGTGTGGAAGAAAGAATGTTTCTTTATTTTATTCATGGATTTGTTTAAAAACCGAATTAAAAAAATCTGATTCACCATTTCTAGGGAGAAAACTGGTTTGAGAGGCAGTTCAAAATAATTTTACATACATATATATATATATATATATTTTTAAATATTCCAAATACAGCAAATTAAAGAATGCACGTGATCAGCTGATAGCAGCTTAGCTGACAAGGAGCTGTAGTTTATCATGACGTAGGATTCTTTTTTGTATTTATGTGCCCAAAGTGGGAATTAACTCACTGACACAGACCAAGCAGTGATACTATTCAAGCTGAATACGTGGTGAAATACTAACGTAATTTTAAGTAGATGAGTTGCATGTTTGAATTTTGTACTAGAATTATTTAAAATTTTTAACTCCTTTGCATTATGAGCAAAAATTACTTCTTTTAAAAGCCACATTTCAAATAATGGTGTGACCTATTAATGGAGCATACTCAGATTTGGGAAACTGTCTTGATTTTTTCCTGTATTTAACAATACATTCCACATTCCTCCCCCAGGGCATATGTAAATAGAGACAGTTGACAACTGGAAATGCTTCAACTACTAAAAATACTTTGAAATAGCCAACTCCATTCAGAAGTTTCCTTCTAATTTTACATATATTATTTTCTCCCTCATTCTTTGAGTTTATCAGCTATATCATCATCTAAATGTCTAAACTGAAATACATTACAAATATGTACAAGAGAAATAAAAAGATAAACAGAAGGAAGGGTAAATGAGGCTCCTATTTTTTCAGCTGGTCTCATGAGATACATGTTGCACACCACTCTACAGACTGCTAAATAGGGACTAAGTTCAGATGACTGCAGCCTAGAAAAAACAGCACCTCTTTTCAAAGTCATAATCATGGAATCATGTGGGTTGGAAAAGACCCTTGACATCATCAAGTTCAACTGTAAACCTAACACTGCCTGATTTCATCACAAAGCCATGACCAATGAAAGGAAGTGTCTTAAACATACTAAACCATATTTCATACACACTCTTCCAGTTTTTCAAAACAGTAAGAAACAGAAATATTAGAACTATATGCAGAGTTGCAGGTTCAGTTGCAAAGACATCAACTACAAATTGTCTCTTGGCTTGTCCATTCACTGAAGAACACCCTACTTCTCCCTCTGAACTCGCACCATAAAGGTAGAGATCCTGCTTAGGCAATTTGGTCACTGTGATCTTTAGATTTTTCTCTCCTTTTCCAAAACAGTATTATTAAACAGTTTATTCTACATCTGTTGTAGCAATGCTCCTATCCATATTTTTCTCCATTTGGTTGCAGAATTATAGGATGTTTGGTCAATTAGTTGAGCATATCCAGCTACTCAGATAGTTTTGTCTGAACGCAGTCATCCTGACAGTGTCATTGTAAGTTTAATCAGCAGTTATTTTACAATTACTCTGACTTCTAGATGAGAACACTTGAGTACTGATGATTGTGATAAAACTTTGCCAGCAAGAATTTAATATTAGAAACAACAGACCATCAAAGATTCTAGCAACACAGTTCTGCACAAATCAATTCTAACTTTCTGCTAAAGGCAATACGGTGTAAATAAATCTAAGTAAAATGATCTAGCTGTGGTCTACAAAAAAAGGTAATAATTGCAGCACATACTTCCTTCACCATCATCTGTAACTCCCAACACCAATCTCAACAGACACTGAGCATGTTTCCGTTCTTTTAGCAGCACCTCAGCATAGCCCGGGAGACGAAGAAATAAACCAAAGGCAGCCAAAGAATGCGCAGGTATAGGAGACATAGTCTGAACTGTTGACTTGATGGGTGGGGGCTCTGCAGCAATTGTTTCCGGTGCTTCATACACCAATTCCCCTGATTGTTCAATGGTAACCCATTCAAACTGATCACTGTCCTTCTGCTTTTCTTGCGTGGCCGATGTAACCACCGGAGTGCTCACCTTAACCAACAAAAACAACAAAGAAATTTGCCAGTCATTCAGTTAGACACCTTAGACAAAAATTTATTGCAGTTAGGATCTAAAGGACATGCAATTTTAATACAGGACACAAGAAAGATGTCACATGAAATACAGTACCATTTGCACAGAAAGGGACCAGGTTAAATGACTGAAAAGGGCATACTTGCTGCACCTTCCATACAGTGCTAGAAAGTCCTGCCTGCACAAGCAAGTAAGCAAGCAAATTCATTTTCCCAACCTCAAATCCTCAGTTAAAGCGTGTTAAATGCTTGAAACATAGAGGCATAGGAGACACAAATTACACTGAAGTAAACAATACAAAGATTAGTTTATATATCAGATTGTTATCAGACTGATAAATGGTCCTTTTAAGTTTAACATTAAACACTGATGGTGAACTCAAGTGTTTAATTTTTAATGACATACTGTAAAAATGAAGCAAAATTCATTATCAGGCCTTTAAAAACTAAGAATAAATTTGTACATCTTAGCAGCCTTACAGCAACTCATGATCCTTTCAATTGATTTGGCAGGCTTTATTACTATTGTACTCTAATGGAACAGTCTGTTTTATGACCTGAGGACTATGCAATCAGGCACTATGATGGGAATCAGAGTTTAAGGGGGTAACAGTTGTACAGTGCCCCAAGACACAGTCAAATAATTTTAAGGAAGGTATGACACCGAGGTCCCTTTCGTAATTAAACATTATAGAATTTTCAGGCTTTCATGCTATTCAGATAAACTGATTCAATCATATTTAAAATTTTAGTATGTATCACCAGACTGATCTAAAGTGGAAAACATTAATCTGAAATGCCCTTGCAGAATTTATCCAGAATACCAAATTCCTAATTTAAAGTCAAAGCCATGTTTTGCTGCATTCATTCCAATCATCTACACATTAAGTGAATCAGAAGTACCAGTGACTTAGAGAAATATAAAAGTAAAATTAAAGTATTAAGGGTTTGGAGAAATCATCAGTATTCACTCTGAATATTCTATTTGGTATTATTGTACTTAATTTGTTTTTATGGATCACAGAATTCTTACTCAGTATTTGAATCCAAACATACATCTCAAGCTAAGAAATTGTGAAAAGACAATAACTTCCCAGGACTATAGAAAAAGAAGGAAAAAAGGAATGAAACTTCTCATGGTCATACTTTGCCTTTCATCTGTTGCAGAATTCCACATACCAGTTTTCCTTAATGCAGAGTACACATTAACTTTCTTGGATTTCATAATACAGTAACTGTTTATGTTAACACATTTCCTTAACTTTTAATTTTTGAACTGCCTTGGTATTAGACCTCTAAGACCTTTGCAAAACTATTTACAAAGGATGCATACTAATTACCCAGTTTCACTACAGGGTTCCTATTGCTGCCATAATTTTACAGACAGGGTACTGAACAGCACCCTTAATTCATGATTAATTCAGTTTCAAAGGGAATAAATATTCTTTCCTATTAACAGTATCAGCCAAAGACTTCAAACATATAGTCAAATAGAATTTGAATAATTCACAGGTTATTTTTTCCCTTTTTAGCAAACACTGTGTACCTTGAACAACAGTCAAAGAGTAATTCCAGACTAATGCCACTGCTGACACTTTTGAAATGCCAATCAGTGCCTCCAAAGAAATTCTCTATATAAGTATACGAATAAATAATGCATATATTATTTATGAATATAAATATAATTAAGATTACACTGTTATTTATTATTTATAATAATAAATCTAAAATAAAGTTACACAGTAGATTCATAGAACTGAATTTAACTTAAGCATAGAAATATCTCTCAGGGTACATTTACATGAGCAATTACACGATAAGCAAGTATACCTTTATAGTACTTCAGCAACTCTATGTTACTGTACCCTCCGAGATATTTTATGAGCTAACAGAACTGAGGCAAGCAGCAACCAGTTCATGACTTTGTCCCACAAGGACATGGCCACACAAGCAGCCTATGGCAACTACAGGGAAGTAATCTGTATAGCTGGACTGGGCCATGGAGTTATACGCTTGCTTATTTTGAAGCAGCTTCCCCACACAGCTGAGACGTTAAACTGAACCATGGAGAAATATAAGGAAAATATTGTCCTTAAACAAACAAACAAAATACTCTCAACATGTGTTCTGACACTTATTTTTTTCACTCACTTGCTGAATTACATCAGGATAAAGCATAGGAAGTCTCTCTGCAATAAGAGCCAATCCACCCATGCCTGCAAACACTTGCAGTGGAGACTGAATGGGACAGGTTTCAAGAAGCGATTCATCTAGAACTGCATCCATACACTCATCCCCAGGACTGATGGCTTCATCTTCAGGGCAAGGTCCCAGTAAATCTGCATGCTCTACAAAAACACAGAGGTAAAAGAAATTAATACATCTTCATCCGTACCGTGTTTATTTCTTTGTTCTCATTTAAAAGTGAACTTCAGAAGTATTGGTTTTTTCACAAGGAAAACCTGAGCCAAGAACCTGAAATGAATGAGGGCAAGAACATCAAAAGAAAATAAAAGTATTAGTGATAGCTCTTGCCACTGATGGCAGATCCATGTATTCATCTCAAGTTTAAAAAAAAAGTGCCTAATAATTTAATAGAAGTTCAGAGGACCTTCATGGCTTCACATGCAACTCAACTCCTAAACTGAATCTCCTCTAATGATTTTTGAGTTTTATTCAAATAGTTATATATCTATTGTAGGTTTAGAGTTCAAATAATTCGCAAAACAGAACAAAAATATTATTTGAAAAAGAATGGTCTCTCAATATGGCAAGAGATCTGTATATCCAGCCACTATATGGAGTCATGAAATACTTACTTCAGGCCAGATATCAAAAAAATTAGATTTTTTTTCAGCACTTGTTTCTTATCTTTTCTAGAAACAGACTACCAAGTGAACAGTTATTAAAAGGAGCCTCTGTCTTGAAATAGCTGAATGAATAACTTTGGAATTTCATGCTGTGTCAGCAGGCTGATGATAAGCAGATCACAATTAGCTTAATTTCAAGGTCCCATTTCTCTAAGTCCTTGCCTAAAGGAATGATATAAAAATATTTCAAAACAGATTCTTGGGATACAGCTCCTCCCTTCCCATTCCCCAGCACTTTCCCAGTAAGTAGATTGCAAGCAATTGGCAAAAACATTATCAAGAAATAGACCATATTAGAAAATGTTAAAAATAATGTTTTTAAAAGCTGGAGTTATAAGACCTGCTTAGATGGGCTTGAGAGAAATCACCATTTTCAAAGCAGCATTAGGCACCCAAAGATGTTGCAATAAAAAACTCCACAGGCTTCTGTAACTTGTATGGTTTCAAACAACTCTTGTTTTACTTAATCTGCTCTGATTATCAGGACAAACACTTACTACAGAGAACTACTACACATGTCAAGAAATAAAATATACTGTATCTATAAAATCATATAATCATTATCACATAGAACACTACAACAAGGAAAATAAAAGTGAAACCAGAACAACTGTATTGGTCTATCTTATAATACAGACAGGCAATGAATTTGTACTTTATCATGAAGTTTAGCATGTGTCTACAAAAGAATGGCTCAGGAAACTCATCCAATAAAATACAGAAAACTGCTGTTTCTTATCAAGAAAATCAAAACAATTTTTGTCCAAAATTAAAACATTTTAAAAAGGAATATACCAAAAAAGTAAGAACACTCACCTTTTTCTGTGTGAAGACGTTTAAATGAATCTGTTTTTGATAAGCTTGGATCTGAGATGACTTTGGAACCAAGTTTAACTGTCAAATCTATTGATCGATATCCTTGAGGGAGTTTACGGTCATACAGCAGAGTCAGAAGCTGGGCAAGTGTCATTTCAGCTGGTAATGGTTGACCTAAACAACAATGGCATCAAGTCAGAGAGGAAAATTCTGATTGGGTTCTTTAAACATACATATCCAGGTGCTGTTCATTACTTGCATCATAGATGCCAAGTAGACTAAATATTATCTGGTTCCAAACCAAGGCCTTAATTTTACCATTTGTTCTCTTGTGAAAAGGGATCCCATCAGTTTGGAACCAATCCTTAGAAAGATCTATGCCAATATTACCTAAGGCAGCTCTGTACTGAGAGACCAAGCACTTGGCATATTTAACAAATGGCTAAGGCTGTAATTTGATGTGCATTTTAAGTGGGTACTGGCTGTCCCCTCCTCTTAAACACCACCTACATATCACCTTTGAATTGTGAGGGCAGAGGTGTGCGTGACCATAAGATAAAATGGCTGATGTGGAAAAAACTGAAAACCAAAGAAACCTGCAATTCTTCTTCAGTCCTATCGGTCTCAAGCATAGCTCACTACTCTTGTATAAGGACACAACTCAGCAAGAAAAATGAAGGGCACTGCCAGGAATACTTTTCTCAGCTGCAATGTAGACTTGAAATGGACATGCAACACAGTCCAAACTGATTACTCAACTCAGGTTTTGGCCACTTCATTGATTATGAATATGTTCTTCCCTGAAATTACAAGTTACTCTGAAGGTAGAATAATTTTTCTTGAGAAAAAGTAGACTTACACATGAAATATTTTAGATGAAGCATGCCCATTTCATCCTGACTGCACTTAATTAAGTTACACAACATCCAAGAGGTCTTTGGTAACAGCCTGTTTCTTCAACTGAAGATAGTGTCTAAAAATAAAAATTAAAAGTGCCTTGCCATTGTGCAAGTTCATGCCCTTTTTGCCATCACTGATTCTGCTTTGCATGGCTTATTTTTTTGTAACAACTGTCTGCTGCACAAGACATGACCAACCAGATCCCAAACAGAATGTTCTACATTACCATCAGCAGTTACCTTTACCAGCTAGATACTGAAAATAGGCACTGGGTGTTGATCTTGTCTCCAAAACTGCAGTATCATAGAATGTCCTGAGTTGGAAAGGACTTGTAACAATCAAAGTCCAACTCCTGCCCCTGCACAACACAGCCCCGAGAATCACACTACGTGCCTGAGAGCATTGTCCAAACACTTCCTGAACTCTCTCAGGCTTGGTGCTGTGACCACTTCCCTGGGGAGACTGTTCCACTGCCCAACCACCCTCTGGGAGAAAAAACTTTTTGTAATATCCAACCTAAACCTCCCCTGACACAACTTCAGGCCATTCCCTCAGGTCCTGTCACTGGTCACTGCAGAGATGAGATCAGTGCCTGCCCCTCCTCTTCCCCTCACAAGGAAGTTGTCGACTGCAATGACGTCTCCCCTCAGTCTCCTCCAGGCTGAACAGATCAAGTGAGCTCAGCTGCTCCTCCCATGGCTTCCCCTCAAGGCCCTTCACCATCTTTGTTGCCCTCCTTTGGACACAGCTTAATATCTTTCTTATATTGCAGTGCCCAAACTGCACACAATATTCAAGGTGAGGCCGTACCAGTGCAGAGCAGAGTGGGACAACCTACTCCCTAGACTGGCTGGTGATGCTTTGCTTCATGGTCACCTGCCCTCCTCATCAGTTCTGAAGAGCCTGTAACTATCCATCATGGCACACCAATCACAGGATTCATTCCACCAGGTTTAGCCTATCAATTTTAGATATTTTAATCCAAGTATATGATCCCCATAATAATTGTCAGGATAGCCTCAAAGCCAGTAATTTGGTACTAAGTTTCAAATTAAGATTTTATGGGTGAAAATTACTTTGATCAGAAGTTAACCACTTAATTCCATTAGCTGGTTCCTTGTTTTTATTCTATAAAACAGACAGAAGCTCTTCTGCATAATATTGAAGTGTTGCACGCATGTTTCTGTCCTGTTTTTCTTGATCTAAGTCACAGCAGTCACACCAATCTCTCTCTATACAAGAGAGATTGCCAACCTTGCCACCAGCTTTGTCCAGATAGCTCATAAAAATGTGAGAACATATCTGCTATACATAAAACATGACTAACTGCTTGGGACATGCTGTTTTTTAAAACACAAATTTTATGGAATTCAAGAATATTTCTGAACTGGCAAATCAACCTTCCAGGGAGCAATGCAAGTTAGTTGTCCGTTCAGAACATGAAATAACAGGGCACTAATATCAGTTCAGTTCTGTCTTGCAGGTGAAAGAAAACGTGTAAAGTGAGTCACCTTACAAACCCACCCTGCTTTCATTTGTGAGTGAAAGAGGAAACTTTTTGAGATTTAGTTTAGGAACAAGGAACTAAATTTCAAGGAAGATCAACATAATTGTTTTTTTTTTCAAGCCACTATGACGCTATAATGCTGCAGTTGAAGAGGCCGTAATGCTTTCCAGTTGAAAGCCATTACAAGCCCAGAAGGGCTCCACACTTCACAGACGCTCAGTAGAAAGATAAAGATGGCCATTAGCATTGTAACTACTTCCTGATGACGTATCAGCCACTGAAAAAAACATAATTTTGGTGTTTAAAATGCATTATTAAAGTTACCTGGTAAAAGTTTATGGTATAGATTAAAGACTGGAACACTAATGGTCTTGCTGGAAGATTCTCCTCCTGAGGAAGATGAACCTACTTTATCTGCCATCACTCTTCCTCGCCTCGATGGTGGACGTGGAGGGGTGGATGAAACAGCTCTTTTTGACTGAGATTTCAAACCTAGTGTGAAAATAAAAAAATCAAAAGTTGTTCTAGTATTTAATACCTTCAGTTAGCCAAGATACAATGTAGTCAGTACCTTCAATGATAGAAAAAGCTAGAATTTTACCTCACTGGCTAATCAAATACCAGAATAGCATTCATATATAAAATATATTTGCATATAATCCTAGTATTTTCACAGTTAGAAGCTGTGCATTCTGCTAAGCCCCAAACATACACCATAACTGTACTAGATGCTATCATCCATAAAAAAAGCAAAAGCCATTCTGATTCTGCTCTAGTTAAAGTGTGTCTCACAATGGGCCCTACAATAGAACTTTTTTAAGTTGTCTTTTCAACTGAAAGCAAGAAAGGCAAAATTTTTCAAATTGACAGATATATAGACAGGTAACAACCACTTGTCTGGTCTATGAAGGTGACTTCAGCTGCAGTACTGACGGTACCATATGAAATGAACGGTGTTTTTAAATGTGCTTTTAAAGTTGCCTAGTTCAAAACATTTGAAGTAAGCTCTACATGAAAATTATAAGGCAGAATAGCTACATAAAAGCTTACTGATCTTACACAGCAAGACTGCCTTATTTTGGGACAGCTTAAGTTGACTTAAAGTACAGCAAAATTATACTACAATCATGTACCCTTGTAAGCAGGTGACAGACAAAGTTAAAAAGCCAGCAGGTCAAGATACAAAGACACACACAATTACTGACATCATTATCCAAGAGCAACTGCAAGACTAAACATCCACACTTGAAATGCTGTAATACACTCTGGTTTCAACTGATCATTAGGAGCAGCTCAAATACACAATGCATTCTCCAATAATCTCAGTACACTAAAGTAGCTTACTTCAGGAAGATCAGGCTTCAAATACCACTTTTGCTCTATTAATTCTACCAATATGTAAATAGTTAAATACTGGTTACATGAGACTCTGAGGACACTAAAAAATCACCAGAATATATGAAAAATCAATGATAAAATAAGAAAAGATTTCACAAACAGGTAGTAAAAACAAATGTAAATGAAATAAGTTTACCTTTAAACTCTTTTACTTAACTGGAAAAAATTAGAATCAAAATAAGAAAAAAACTTAAATCTGCTTCTTTCTAATATGTAATGGGCTATATCAGGCAGTAGAATTAGAAATGCAGCTGGGATGAGATATGACTGACTATGCTATGTCCTATTTTCAAGGTTGGCATAATATTTTTCTTTCTTCCTAGATTCTTTATTCATGTTTCAACCCTTTGCTTGCACCTATTAATAGTTCAGATATTCCTAAAACATGTTTACCATGTTTAAGTGGCACCTACTGTAAATACCTCGTCAGATAAAGGTGGTGTAATTAACATCAAATATGTTGCTTTAAACATATACCAAGATCCACAAAACTGCAGCCCTATTCAACATTTCAGTTAAAAGTTATATCTACATCTAAAGAGCCAAAATAAAAAGCTTAAGAAATATTGGTGCCAAAAGTCAAAGGAAATCAGCATCTCTCCTTCATGCTTCATGAAGTGTAAATGAACTTGAGGTACCTCAATGAAGGCAGAAAGCCAGATAGGAAAAGAATAGTTTGAAGTTCATTAATCTCTCTCTCACAAATACACTCCCCAGAATCTCAAACTGAAACACTAACAACCTCTACAGCTGTTGTCTGAACTATAATCTTTGAATATCACTGAAAAATTACTATATTCAATCTATATGCTCCAACAGTAGTTTTGGAGGAAAATGGTTTAGATGAAAGATTTCACAAGGTTCTTCACATTAGGTTTTTAGAAGGTGAATGCTTTGGAAGAAACTCCAGTATTTGCTGCTTCCAAGTGGAATGGTTTTATGCTTACATCTCCATGTGACAGTTTTTAGCAGAGTACCACCAGTTGTTACACAGAGTACATGGATCCTTTTATTTCCAAAGCATATTTTGGGAGTAGAGGTGATTAAATAATGATGCACGAGCTACTGCAAGAAGGTAGAGGTAATAATACCCATCAAGCTCCAGGTGTGTCTTTACAGAATCCTGTAAAATATCCTAGCAACAGTATTAATGAAGATATCACTGACACACATACTTAGATACAAATTTGTCAAAGTATATAATCTGCTAGAAGCAGCTGTTCTACCAGGAACCAATCGTAGTTGCCTAACAGTCAGTTACATTAATTGGGTACTACAATTTTTGTAACCATTATTAGTAGTAAAATTAATTGTTGTTAGAGATTTTCTTCCCCACACACACTTTTAGCATGAGAAAGATCCATTATTTAAAAGGTAGAAAAAAACCCCCAACATACCAGAAGCAACAACAACGCTGTAATTGTCCTGAAATCCATTTTCTGCTTTAACTTTTTCTTTCTCTTCATAGTTCTTTTTTTCTTTATCTTCCTTCTGTTCATTAATTAGCTTAGCTGTAATACTGGGTGTATCTACAGAGGGGAAAAAATAAAAAAACAAACCAAAAAAAAGAGAGGAGAGAAAAGCATTTTGAGATATCAGGTTGATTTCATTTCAGTTTCTAAGTTGTTAACAAGGCTATTCTCAACTATTTTAGTGTCTCAGAGTTCCAACCCCGGCAACAACAGTCTTGTAAATATCTATCAATTAAGGTATTGTGGTAATTCGGGTTCCTTCTTCCCCAAAAATCTGTTATCTAACAATTTAAATCTGTAACAGTTTAAAACCATTACTTGATGAGTCAAATGTATTCATGTTAAAAAAAAGCACTAAACCATTTCAATCAACCAAAACTGAGATTAAGCAAAAAATCCCCCTCCAAACCCAAACCCCAATGAACCAAAAAAAAAATCTCGACAAAACAACAACAAAAATGGAACAAAAAAAGAAATTCCAAAAAGTTGTTTGTTTTTTTTTTTTTTTAAGGACAGCTGTACACTTATTTAAATAAATGTTTTATTTAGGTCTGAGTATCTTGTATTACATACTGATCCAATTCCAGTAGTGGCAAGTATGACTGTTCCTTTGAAATCGGAAGATGCCTAAACTACATTACATATCCAAAACCCGAACTGTTTGCTTAAGTGAACATTAGATTACTATAGTTCAACCATTTTGATTCAATCATTAGTGTAGATCACAAGTATCAGCAAGTTATTAAATCTAATCTAATCTAATCTATTAAATCACTAATGATTGGTGACAATGGACCATTTCACAGCTTGTGAGGTACAACACTGGCACCGAAATGGCCAAATGATTCTCTAATTGCTTCTGAGTATTAACTTGTTTCCACACAGCCACAGCAGCTTTAAGGCATAACCAGACTCAAGACCTAAAAGTACTATCAAACTACCTTTAACTGTATGTCACCAGTGGATGAGGTGCTGAAAGGGATGTGGTTTGGCTGCTTGGAAATATATTATGATTTGTGCCTGAAGACATTGGTTATGTCTGTATTAGTATTGGAGACCAAAGAAGATACAGAGTGTGAAACTGCTGCTACTCAGGACCCAACATTCACACATGCTCTCTCTATATATACATGTGTGTGTATATATACCTATATATATATGAGACTGGGTGTTGGCTTTTCAAAAAATTCTCATCATTATTCCTACTATTATTATTAAACTGCTCTAGCAGTTTAATGAGTTGCTCTAGCTTTGTCCCATTAAAGGTCATTAATAAAATGATTAAGGAAGCTTAAGCAATGGCATTTTTTTCTACTCAGGTAATACCCAGATTTGTTGTTCAATTTTTCTGACCAGCCAAGACCAGTAACTTAAGAGTAAAGTGCACAAAATACAAAGTAACTGGTACTCATCCTAGACAATGCTATCTGCAGTGTACTGCACATTTTCTTCCTATGGTGAAGGGATGTAAGCAGGAGATTTAGCAATGATTTTAGACTCTCTTTTCCCACCCCCCTTTTTTTGTAAAGCTGGGAGAAAACATACAAAATGAATATGCTTATTGCGATTTATCTGTGGAGAAAGTATGACATGATTAATTTGAGACATTAACAGTGTAGTTAAGAAAAAAGAAGTTAACCCAAGGGACAGACTGACACAGGATCTTCATGACTTCCAATTGTTGCAGTGGTGACAGTCCTTTCTTTTCCCACCCAGTCCATTCCTTCTCTCTCCCTCTCACCCCAAACACACAGTTTACTCCTCATACATTCAAGTCTTCTTCACTCTGTCCTAACCATGGACTTCACAGAATGGCATACAAGAATCACAAAGTTTTTGAGTCAGAGAAATCACATTAGGTGAGGGACGGAAACATCAGTGAACCTTAACGTTTCCACTAATTCTTCCCATTTAAAATGGGAGTTAAGTTGGGGCTCAACAATTCTGTAGCAAAACCCAAAGTTACGGTGCCCTACAAAGTAAGCATTTGACCATTTTCAATTACAGACATTACAGTCTATCACATCATCACATTCCCCTCTCCAATCCTTATTAGTGCTGGCTATCAAGTTGACCACAATGCACCACTAAGGCAGCTATTCAGTACAGTTTATGTCACTGCTCAACAACTGATCCCTACCTCATATGAAGTGACCATCTCACCCATTACAGTAATTAGTTCCTTGTGCAGTTTGTGGTCAGAAAGACCTTAGTCACATTCTACACACGACTGTGTTCGGACAGTAAATAAATACAGAATTCTATCAGAAATAGTGAACAATTCCTTGCTAAATATTCTGCCAAATACCATTTTTCCATTTAGTACATTAAAACAGTTGAGTACTTTAGTACTATCAGCTTGTTAGGTAACATATTTACTGCCCTAGCAAATTTGTTAAAAATGTCAGTGTAAGGATTTTCAGTAGATATAAAAAAGCAATAATTCCTCTTATCTTCATTTGCCTCAGAAATTAGAAGCTGATCTACACTTTCCAAAAAAGTACACATACAAGTAAACCTACCTGTAAGAACACACATACCTGGATGTGCAACTAAGTGCACACCCTCCAGTGTGCCAAAATGGCAAAAACATAATTGCTGTAATGGTCTTTGACTTTTCTTTGACATTATTGAGAACCACATCTTAAGAATAAAGAGGAATTCCTGGGTTGTTGTTGTGTGTGTTTGTTTTTTTTTTTTAATTCGACATTTATAAAACTGATTTATCACATACCATGTCCAAACAATTTTTGCTCTATTTATTACTGGAGGAGAATCAACTTGCATCTTGCCTGGTTTTACCTGCAGAGCTTTGGCATGGACATGACACCTTCAGTATGAATTCTACTCTTTAACTAAATTTAAAAATTTTAAAAAAGATCATTAACCCTAATCTTTAACATACAGTTTTGTTTTCTAAAGTATTAAATAAAGTAATAATTAAATAAGTACTGAATAAAGTTAAAGGTGAGATTCATTCTAAGATTAAGATATTCACCACTCAGGTGTCAAAATCCATATTATGGTCTGTGGAGCCCTGGTCAACAGAGTTCCCTACAGAGGGGTTCATCTGTCCATGTATATTAGAGAAGTATAACTGAAACTATTAAACTTTAAAAAAAACCCAAATAAATTCATGCCTTAACATTATCTTCTCATTGTGTATAATTTAAAAATTAATATCTAAAAGTAAATTATGGTTTTCAATTTTCATTTTGTAAGCAAAGGTAAATGTATATCCACAGAAATATGTCCTTTTGACAGCAAAATGATTTCATCTCCACCTTGATATATATGACTAAGTTTCAGGATATTTAACTAACATAACTGGGAATATTTTAGTGACTGGATGAAAGACAGAGTGTTTTAAAGACTTATATTTGCAGTATCATTTGTATAGTCAAACAAACAATGAGATTTTTTTTTTCTGAAACTGTATCTTAAAAAAAAACCAAAACCAAAACCATGAGCTACTGCAAACTTGCCTGACACACGATCAAGAACCTCTGCCAGAGTTGTTGAGACAGGCAAGTGAAGGGTACGAAATTTGTGTCCAGCTCCATACATTGGATGTTGAATTACATGACTAGTAGCATTAATTCTACCTTTGTACAGCTGAAAGGAAAAAACAGTCAACATTTAACAGAACTTTAACACTGAGAAATAAAAACTCTTATAAAGCCACCTTGGCAAGATAAAGCTAAATTCTTAGTGTGCTAAAAAAGAAAGCTGACATATCCATTCACGTTGGAGGTATACAGTAAAAATGCATCAAGTTAGGACAAGTTTAATTTTTTTAACTCAAAAGAATTTGCTTTGAAAGCCTAGAATAGTTTTAGGATCAGAAACAGTACGATATCATCTTTGCTTTAAAAAACCCAATTATTTTACGTAGCTGTAATATGAGAGAAAAATTGAGTGTCTGAGACTTGTGATTATTTATGAAATGAAAAGTTAATTCTGAAATTAAATTAGAAAAATCACAATATACTTGGAGTAGAGGAAGATAATGTTTCTCTATTGCTCTGACTTGAGGAGGAAGTTTATTGTAGACTTAATATCTACTTTTTCTTATTATGACATATAACTAAGCCAAGACTAGTTAAAACATTTCAAATATTTTATTATATTTTAGACTGAGCCCTGTTCACATTTTATATCATTCTCTGCTTTGGTAAGAACTTTAAAGATAAAAATAGGGATCCAATCTTTAAAAGGTTATGCTGTTGGATATACTAGAAGTATATGTTCTACATCCACATTATTTTTAAGGATTTTCTCCTGTTAGAGGAGGAATCATCTCAGTAAAAATAGACTGTTTCAAGATTTGTTTCCTGCTTTTCCATATCTAGTAACAGTTTTCTGTGAAAATCTGTTGTATGTAAAAAAATTAGTAGAAAATTGATGTTACTTTACTACATTATCAATGGCCCTGTTAACAACTAGTCAGGCAGGTTAAAACAAACATTTAAATGTTTGTGGTAAAACTGTATTTGTCTCTCCTTTTCCATTTTATATACTATCTGGTCCAGTTTCCCTGCCATATATCTCATGTAGTACTTTACTTCTGAGATGCAGAAACCAAAACAGAAAATATTTTTTTTCCTGGCTGAGAGTATCAGATCTTTTAATAACTTCTGTTTTTCCCATTTTTTTTTATTCACAGCCTTCAATGGAGAACACTTCAAACATTAATTACAGTTCTGTTCCAGTGAAGCATGTGGAAGCATAAAGCATACATCTGCTTTATAAATTAATTCAAGTATTTGTCACTCAAGAATTTACTCATGGCATTTTGGCTAATGCTGAAGGATCTCCGCCAATTTTGACTATGACCAATCCTTAATGAAACTGATAAGGACTACTGAAAGGACTAGATATTCTATCTATATTTGCTGCTAGTGTGTAAGGATACTTATAAAAAGTCTTATGTAAGATAAATTCAGTTGTCAGATCCTTCAGAAGCAGTATATTTTCAACAAGATGACTTTATCTTAACACAGTGCCTTGAATTTTTTTCTAAAATGCCAACTTACAATTCAACAGCACTTTCCAGAATTTCATGTGTGCAGCAGGAAAAGCTGCTGTGTGACATTTCAAAGTTGAATATACCCAGACTTAGTTTATAAAGGCTAAATTTATTCCGTGTTTACCATACGGTATCAAAAATTCTTACTGGACAAGGGGACTGAAGAAACAAAGTCACTTTCTCATCCTCCAGCATCAGCTGCAAAAAAAGCCTTCTAATAAATCCTGAAATATTTCCAGAGGTTGGGAGGTTCCCACGCTGAGGAGAGGACTGAAACAATTCACAGAGAACCTGAGAATGCAAAATGACATCAGAGTTAAAATATTTCTATATTTAGGTCTCTAAAATACAGCTCTACATGGCCACAATAGGCAGTGCCTGAGATTTACCTACCAGTTATCATTCAAACCAGATCAGAAATGAGCACCACTGAAGAAAATACCAGCAGCAAATAAGGCTCTTCACATAAAAGTTCTAAACACTGACTATAGCAAAGCAATTATGAATACATAGACTACTCAAAAAGATAAAACCCTGAAAATAAAATAGTTAGAAACAAAGCTTTTGAATTTCTAAAGCGAAAATTTCCCACTGCATAATGCAGTTTTACTACCAGCCATTAACAGAGAACTGACCCAATTTTTTTACTGAGGTCTACCTCTTCCCAGGGCATCATCATTCTTAATATTGAAAAACCTTTTTTTCATTATACTCTTATTCAGCTAGATTGGCAAGGTTAATCAATGTGAGGAAGATAGCTGATTTTGCACTAGAATGGTAAATGCAAAGCCATATTCTGCAATATATAGACTGTATTTCCTTGGACACAGGTTGCACAAGCAAACTTGCCAAGAAATTTCCTTAGGTGACTAATATTAAATATGTGTATGAAGCTTGATGTTCAAAGTCCATTTCACAGAAGTTTAGACCTATCCAATTAAATACAGTCTTTTGCATTTTGCTCTAAAGTTTATTCCTCTTAACCAAGAGGAATACAAATCTAAACACAGGACTGCATGGCCATGTCAAAACACTTTTATACTTTTCAGACTCAGATCAAAAAGCTAACAATTTTAATATAAAACTTTCCCAGTCAATAACAGCTTACAAAACTCCAAATTATACGAAAGAAAGCTAAAAAACATAGAAAGTTTTGAAAGTTAGCTGAAGCTACTAATAAATTAAAGCATTATTATTTTTCTCTCTCACCTGTGCCATAAGTCTCTGGTTATTCGGATGGCAAGAGATGCACTGTAAGAAGAAAGCAACTGTTGCATTTTCAATTGCTGTCCTCTGCTGAGTGGTCAATCCTGTTGTTACAGTCGAAGAAAGCAAGCTAGATCTTGCACTGGTCTGCTGCGCCGTCATATTGTGTCCTCCAGAGGTAGCACCAGAATGGCACAACAGAAATAAAAGTGCTGTCCACAGTGGATTGACTTCAGAGCCACCCAACCAATCCTTCATCATGTGGCTGTTGCCAACTTCTGTCAAAAACCTGAGAACAGGAGCAACCAGGTCTGCCGTGATAGGCATTTTATTAAAGTGCTGTGGAACATGATGCCTCCTGAGCCTGTCCTGGGTGACATCCATTGATTGTGCAGTGCAGTCAGAGCTAGAAGTATGGTTAAAGCAAAAACTAGAAAGACTTCTCACGAGCAGTGAAGGCAAACCTGAGTCCAATAACTGCTTGATAGCTTCAGGAGACTGAGATGAGGCAGCAAGAGTAGCCAGGTGAGATTCTGTTAGTGCAAGAGGGGCTTGTGCATTTTTAGAGTCATCTGTTAAAGACGAACTAAGGTCCTGCTTTTTGCTGTCATCAGTCATAGACAGTCTGTGTTGACACTGCATTGGAGGAGGAGTGATACCCATCCATCCCATCAGTAAGGAAAAATAATTTGGGTGGATGTGGCACATTGAGCAAAGCAAACTGTCAACAGCTTTCTTCAAAACCATGTTGCAGGGAAGAGACATGGACCAGTTAAACAGTGACCTGTAGAAGATAGAAACTCATGTCAATACACAGCTTGCCACTCATATTTCTATTTTTTTCCATTAGTTCATAAACCATCTGTCCATATTTATGATTAACTACTGTAGATGCTGTTGTAAAACACTGTGCTGAGCCTGAAAGCAGGACACTGATTACCCAGAAGGCATTTCTTAACTGTATGTTTAAATTACTTTCCTCGTATTGTATTTAAAATAGATATAAACCCAACTTTTCTGGTATGCTGCACACGAAAAACAGATTTCAGTCTTTTGTCAGTTGTCGACATCTTATCTCTTTTTTAACCAACTGCAACCTCTTTGTTCTGCAGCTATTAGGATCTCACACACATGCACAGGTCTCAATTCTCTGTAAGAACTGAAAGTAATTTATCATCTTTCCAAAATTTTTTTAGGATTTGCTTTATTGGGTTTCTACCTAAAGATGCTGCAAAAAAAAGGGAAAGTAGCAGCAATCTTGTTGGTTGAACAACACTACCCTCGCTGTCCCCTTGTTTAACTTAAATTTAGGATGCAAGTTAACAACAGAATTATTCCTCAGAGATATTAAAATCCCACCTACCTTTGACCTCACTTACATCCAAGTACTATCTGCTTGAATGCTAATCCAAGCCACATGAATGCAGAAGCTAATTTAGCTCCTGTTATTAAAGCCTAAATTTCAGAAGTGGTACTTGTAAAATAGTGAAATGATCCTTTCTTCACACAGACTTGTTTAGAGTAGGTGAACTACTTAAAAAAACTCCCACAGTTTTCCAAACTGCATTCCCAGTACCTTGACACCATATATAAGTTACATTAGCTTAACATTTACATACGAAGGTGAACACACACTTGTGCCACTTCAATGCTAGGTTATTAAGTAAGTTTGGATGTATCATTATATATTACATTCCCATTTGAAGACAAGGATTGTTTTTCCCTCTTCTGGATGGAAATGTTATTCTGTGTTTAGACTAACGGCACTCTGAGAAAGCAGAACAGAGCACGGGTCTAACCAAAAGTTTATCACCAGTCTAGAGAATGGCTGATAAAACCCCTCCCCAACACAAAACTCATTTCAGTGACCAAATGACCCATAACTCTGGAAAGATAGTCACAATTTCCCGAAGTCCACATATAATTAAGCTACACTTAAACTCCTCTCCAACTATACAGTCACACAATACTAATGCCAAAATTTTCTGGATAAGTTCATGCTCTATGTAAAATAAGATTTCTTTTTCCAAATACATATTTAAAAATAACTAAGGATTAGTATCCACTGGCCAAAGCAAAAAAATTGAAATGGAAAATGGTGATGATGAGAAAATATTTCCAAGAAAAAAGTAAGTTATCATATGAAGAAGAAACTTGGGAGTTATAGCTAGAATCCATTAAAATATTTCAAAAGTTACAATATCAAAGAGGATGAAGAATACACATGAAAAGTTATTTTTATTAGAAGAATTATTTATCCATAAGTCTGACACCAATGTTTTTACATTTATTAAAAAATGTTTTTTATAATTTGCTCCAGATGGTGGCTGATATGAGATACAGTTTTATACCTGGCAGGAGGTAGAGGAATGGGGCTATACTACAACATGAGTAGTCAAACTAGGTACAATGGTTTTATTAGTATTCTCTCATTTTGCCCTGTATGAAAACAACATATTCTCCTTCAAAAGACAGGAACTCAGTTGTGAAACCCACTTATGTATCTATTATAAATCTAAATGGGCTATCCCTTGTAGGAAGTCTGTTAAAGATTTTCCTTTTCAAATGTGAAAATATATCCGAAAATGTATTTTTGTTAAAGCGTATTGCTAAAAGGACTGACTTGCAATTTAAAATCCTTAAACTGATTCTCAAAATGAACAAGCTCATTTTGAATTAACAATTATTTATATGACAGTATCACTGAAGTGTCTTCAGAAAATATCTCACTTGTAATCACGAACCTAAAGACATCACGTTGCACATACATACAAGTTCTATGTGTTTGTACCTATAACTGTAAATTATACACTTCCTGGTGTTCAAATGTTTGTCTGTGCCTGAAGGAGACAGTAAGGCAACAGAAAAAGGGCAACAACAAAATTATGTGTGCGAAGTTCCTTTCATTAACTGGAATTGTATTCAATGGTACAAATGAAAGATGCTTGACTAGATACAGTAATTTAACAGCTGCATTTCTATAAAGCACATGAAACAAAGTTTATGTGGCTTCTCTTTTTTTGTTTTCTTTAAACAGAAGAGATGGTTAAGCAACAGAAATTGTGAGTATTAACTCATACATTTTCAAATTGGAGTCACTAAGAGTACATATTTAGTGTTTAGGGTGAACTTCTCTTTAGAACCCACCAACATCCAGCAAATTCATAGTTTAAGATTCACTATGGATTTTGTGCTTTTATTTTTTTCAAATAAACATAACATAACATAATTTGGCCATAACAAAAGCCCAAATAAAAAACTTCAAGAAAAAAATTCCCCCGGCTTCCTAGTTCTCAGCTATCTGTTACAGATACTGGATACCACAGCAAATAAAATAACACTTATATAACAGTATACTAATGAAGATCACTTATAAGTACTGTGAAAATTACTGCAAACAATATCAACAAGATTAGTCCACTAAAAGATCTCATAAACAGAAACATGAGTAAGTGCACTCATTTGAATCATTTTTGTGAACAAAACAGTTCAGTTATAAAAATAATGTGTTGCAAAACTGCTATACTTACTCAAAAAGCTCTCTGTCAAGCAATGCTGGTAAATCATATTCAACAAGCAATTCGTAACTGTGCCACAAAATTGCTGCCACACAATGCAAGTGGGAAGGGGATGGCATCAAAAGACCATACTCTCTCGTTGAGCTATTTGGACAAATGTAGCTGACCCGGCCACCTTTTTTCATAGCTGCAACTCTTGCAGAGTCACTGACCCATTTCAGCAATGCTTGAATTCTGTAAGGCAAGATGATGTTGCACATTATAAAGGATCAAAGAAACACTCAAAACCAAATTAGCTTGCTGTTGTTTTGTAATCCAATTTACGCATTTATCTATTCCTTGGAAGTAAAGTTCAAGAGTGAGCTCAAGCTCTGTTTTCTCAAGACTTAGATCAGGGCTAAAATTAATTTAAAACACTTATCTTGGATAGTCAAATATCAACTTTCTACAGAAAAAGAAAATATAGCAGGTAACTGAGTCCTGAGTGTTTGAGAGAAAAGTCGGTTGAAAATCAAAATTTTATCACATTCATAAGAGCAGAAAAAAAGGCATGCAAAGAGCTAGAAGAGAAAGTAGAAAAGCTTCTCCAGATTTCTGCACTTCCACTATATTGTAACAATCAGATTTCAAAAGAGTTTTATTTTGTGCACTAATATCAAGCACCATTTAGCCAACTATTTTTGTATATGCTTCCACACGACAACCCAAGTAACATTACCTATCTTTTGTTCCAGGGTCTTGAGTTGTTCCAAGCTGATAAAGAATGTCTATTGTGGAGTCAGAAGAGAGACCATTTAATCTTCCAAACAGTAAAGGGCTATTCAGATCTTGCCGCATTAAAAAAAGAAAAGGGGAGGGGAAATAACAGAAGTACTTACATACATATTTTTAAAGCGTACTAATGACATTATAGAATTGCAATATTAACATTTAATTAAGTTTCGCCATTAGCATAAGGATGCAATTCTTAAAACATACCACTGTCTCAAAACTGAGCATTTTGTATGTTCAATGCAATGTTCAGCTTTACTATGAAAGGAAAAGCCATTACCTTTATCAGATACAGGACTTAAAAGTTTACATAGTAGGATTTTCTTCAACATATTCCAAAAAGACATGACTAATTCCAATAAAGCTATTAAACCTCATGCTTCACAGAAGCAAACACTTATTTCAAACTGGAAGCTTATTTAACTCCCATTTCCATCAATGGGACTAACAGCTGAAGATTTCCTCAGATTATTTCCTATTCATCTTCTCACTGTGTTCATCTCCTGCCCTGCCGGAAACTACTCTCTTATCTAACATCATTCCAGCAAAAGATAGCAATCTACACTGAAACACTAACTCACGGAAAGAGAAGTCATGGAAGCCATTTTAAAAAGAGTGTTTTCTGTTAGCAACCTCCAAAAAGGAAAAATAGGAATTTAGTTTTCTTCATTTAAAAGCCACAAAACAGCAAAGTGGTATGAAACCATAAATACAAACCCCCCAGTGCATTAACAGAACAGCTTCTCCAGAATTTCACTGTGGGATATAGACTGTAGTTCTATCTTAATTACATACCTCCACATACAAAGATTTCCAACGCTTAGTGTTATTCAGAACTCATACTGACTATTGCTGCCCAAATATTGCTGTTTGTTTTCCTTAGCACTACTTATGGATGCTTTTTATTTTGAAACATCTTACTATAGTATCTATAGTAAGAGACACTTAGGATACATTGCACATCCTACTCTTTGTCTTCAAAACATTACCTAATTCCGAAAACCCAAAACAATCCTGAATGCACTGCTCTACTATTGCAGAACTACCCACATACAAAGACTGTGATACTCAGAAGCATAACAAAACACAGTGGCAAGTTCTGGCAACCCAGATTCCGAATCTGAAAGTAACATGCAAATATACTGTACTTGTACTTCTATACAAGCAATGTTTTTAAGCAACAACTGAAAAGAAATACATTGCACTCACCTGCAGGATCGCTCCCTGATGCTGAGCAGTTTCTTAGAAGAATGTCAATCAATTTTAGGCCGATTCGGGTGGACTGAAGTCCAATTTTTACAAGTACAGCCTCAATATTTGGAGAATGCATACCACAGTAAGGTGACATTAGTAAAGCAGCACATGTCTGCAACAGATTAGCCGTGGGTGCTGCAGCACTAGCCATCATTCCTTCCAAATCACTTATGTGAGTGAGGCAGTGGTGTAATAATCTTAACCATCCAATACTGAAAAGGAAAACATAAAAATGAGCTAATGTATTATTTTCTTATTATGTTATTTTTCATCTATAGCACAACTACCTGTATTAGACTACAGGACAAGTACTGTAGAAAACTTCTGTGTCATGATCAAACACCATCTGAGCAAAGTAAATGCCTGAATGTAAGACCACAATGTAATAAACATTAGTAATGTTGTTACAGTCATTGGATTAAGATTGTAAGAAAGGCAGGATTTGTGGGTAGGAAGAGTTAAGAGCCTGCAAGTTTCAGTACCAAAGTTTCTCAAGATTTCTCGATTCTCATATGTATTTCTTCCAATAGGGCCAACCTCTTGGGGGGAGGATAGAAGGGGACATGTTTATATAAGTGGAAGGGTGTGGGGTGTTTTTGGGTTTGGGTTCTTTTGGTTGTTGTGGATTGTTGTTGGTTTTTTTTTGTTTGGTTGGTCTGGTTTTTTGTTTTGTTTGGGTTTTTTTTCCTTGTTTTTTGGGCTTTTTACATTAAAAGGAGCGGAGATGCAACAGTAGTTGGCATTAAAATTATACACCTGAACAAATTCCCTGACATTACAAACTTTTACGGTCATACACATCTACAATAACTTACACTGAACCTTAAGGAACATGACTTAAAATACATACAGAAAAAGCACAGCAATTAAAAATGTGTTAGCCACTACATTTCTCTCATGTCTTTCTTATTCTTTGACAATATCATTCAGAATTCCTTTTGATAATACATCCTGAGAACTAAACCTATCGTAATTGAATCAATTTGGAAACACATTAATTAGACTTTATTTATAAAATCCACTACCATTCAAACTAGCATCATGAACAATACGGCAATCTAAGTTGTATGCAAAATAAATGGCATCATTTCACTGACAAATTCAAAACTAGCAGGTTAACTTGTTTTCACAGTTAACCTTTATCATAGTTCAAAAAAAGGCAAACTTACATATAGATCTTAAATTAAACTTCCAATTTCAGGAATAATGTACTCCTAGATGCGTTAGATTTATTAATTAGAAGAGAGCGAGTTCTCTGTTATGTCTAAACCAAAATTATATCCAAGTTTATTGAATATAGCTGTCATATCATTACTTTCTTGAGATACTTACAAAATTAAGCTGAAAGCCACAATAAAAGCCACAATAAAACATGTCAAGACATGAAGAACAGACACTCACAATCTTTCTTTAGATACTGATTATTCTTGTGTGTCTGTATTATAACCTTTTCTGATGTAAAAATATATCAGTGGTATAATTTGGCTATAAAATTTTTTTTTACTGCTATTCAAGAGCAAAGACCAATTTCAGTTATACAGCTTTTATTAAATATACACTAAGCAATATTCATATTCTCTAAATTTACTTATGGTCTCAAAATTTTTCCCAGAAAAAGAAAGGTTTTTAAAACTTTCCAATGCTCTCTTTTCAAATTCATAAACATTGAGATTCAAAGATGAAATATTTCAATTAATAAGTTTTTACAATTTAATAAGCTAAATTTAAGAACAAGAAAATCTCAAAAATCCACACATCAAACTCAAAGTTGAAAAACTTTGACACTTCTTTTTAAAATCTTTAAGGTTTTTTTTATTTTTATTTAAAAATGAGTAAGAAACTCAATATGTCACCTAACCAAATAAAAGCTTTTGAAAAGAAATCTTGCTGATATGCCAGAATTGTAACAACATTCAGTTCCTATTTCTCAAATGTTTGCAAACACCAATATTAGATATGACTTCCAAAAAACATTCCATTGTTCTATTTCTATTCCTGCTCCAAAAATTATGTAACTCTATTGACTTCAATAGGAATAAGAAATATTTCGGTACTTCATTTTCTTTGACAACTGCCTACTCATTAAAAACACAAAATGCAACTCTAAATGCTTTCCTGTGCTTTGTATTCTTTCACCATTGCAGGGGTGAAACATTCCCTTTTACATATGCAGATTTAAGCATGCAATTAAATAAGTGAGAAGTACTGCTTATATTTGCCTTCTGTATTGGAAAAAAAAAAGGCACAGTTTGCTACTAAAACACCTGACACAGAGCAGAAAACACCATGGAAAAAACCCCTAAACCATGAACTAGTACACTGTCCACTGATACCAGAGCCTTACCTTGTTTTAGAGACCTGATCCTCAGAGGGAAGGAAGGGATTATTGACGGTTGCAGAGGAGGTGTTTCCGAAGGCTGTGAGGCCCAACAGTTTGATCTGAGAGAGCCCCAGGGTACTGGCATCCCGAGGACGATGGAGACGAAGGCAGACAGCTGAGGCAACTTCAGCTTTTACCAGCTGGATCTTTATATAGGTGAGTCCGCTTGTGATAACAGGAGTTGACAAAGGTAACATATTGACACCATCTGCGCTTATTTCAACAGACACTGATGAAGGGCAAGCTACGGAGTAAGATAAGAAGGTTTAACACTATTTAAAAATCTGTACTCGTTTAAATTTTAGGTGTTGAACATGTATCGATGTAAAAGAGAACAAAATTATTGAAATTATCTCAGGCAAACGCTACTACAGAACTGCAGCTGGAGTATTTGAGCTGTGTGATGCTATACGTTAAAATGGATACGCCTTTTGATACATGGTATATACAGTTTATTTCAAAGACTTCAGATAAAGAAAAGTCCTGTCACTAAAAACACCACACTTTTCCCTATCAGAGCTACAACAATAAGAACTGAAAATCTCATACTTATTTCCAACTACCAAACATTTTGCCTGAAGACCCTTGACCAATATCATGTTCTCACTGAGGAAAGTTTTGAGAAGTATGACAAGGTTTTTTTGACATATTAACAGGAACATAAGACATCTACTACACTCAAGAAAAAACTGAGCAGGGGCAGGGCCTTCCATTCTCAAGGAAAGCAGAACTAGCAAGCTTTGCAAACTTATTTTATGGGCATTATTCAAAAAACTTCTCAGCTTTAGTTCTCTGATTACACTTTGTATTGTTTCTAAATACTACCCTTCACATTTTTGAACTGTCATCAATGTCAGTGAATCTACTTACTCGCCAGAGAGGCCAGGTGAGGCTGGATGTGGATCTCCTTGAGCAGCACAGCTGCAGGAAGGTGAATTGTGAGGTCACACCAAGCCTCCTCAGGTAAAAATATGTACGACCACGCTGCAGACCGAGCCCGTCGGTGGGGAGGAGTAGCCTGCAACAGCACTTCAGCAGGCTGGGCAGTGGGACTGCTTGAGGTGATTGAACCTTCAAAAACAGCACCATTAACATTGATTATTAATGTTTATTAATAAAACCCAGGTTAATTTACAACCTGAACTGTGGAAAACACTTTTTTTCCTGTCTCATCTGTTTTGATTATTGATAACATCCCATTTGTGATAATGTCAACTGCTGAGTTATTTTTATTTTACTCAGACTGTTTTAAATAGGCAGTTTATATATCCATATGCATGTGTACCTCCCTGAAATTTGCTAGGGGACACCCGCTACCAAAATCTTAAACTTACTCTCAAAGGTACGTGACAAAAACAAACCAACTGGAAAGGTGCAGGTTGAACAGTATGCTTAGAACTTGAACTCATTTAATTCACGGTTAACATAATGAAGGTTTTAAAGGTTAAAATATTACAACAACATAAACAATTTTATAACCAAATTCTTCAACATAATGAGAATCAGAATGTAGTGAGGAAAACTGGAAGGTTAATTTCAAAAGCAAGCTCCTGACTGTAAGTTAAATATTAAGATAGATGCACTTATGGCAGAACATCAAGAATTGCAGCACTTCGTAAGTTGGGAGATAAGGTATGCAAGAGGCTACCGCCATACATACTTTTTTACTATTTAAAGTGATAAAAAACCAACATTTGCATGATTCCTAAATTTACCTTCTAGAAATTTGTGAAGAGCAAGGTAGAAGATTTCTAATGCCCCCTATTATGCCAAATAAACCTCTTTTCCTTTTCTTTTTTAATTTCATTATTTTTGACACTCTTAAATTTGAATGACAGGACTGTATGAACTTCTCTTTTGTTCAACAATTTCTCCAGAAATTTTAAAATTAATCCTTTCTTTCTCCCCTCTTGTCACTGAGACACACTGTATGAATACAGGCTGTGGATGTGGTCTACCTGGACTTCAGTAAAGCCTTTGACACCGTCTCCCATAGAATACTCCTGGAAAAGGTGGCATGGACAGGGGCACTCTGTGCTGGGTTAAGAACTGGCTGGAGGGCCGCGCCCAGAGAGTGGTGGTGAACGGGGCTGCATCCAGTTGGCAGCCGGTCACTAGCGGTGTCCCCCAGGGATCAGTGTTGGGCCCAGTTCTGTTTAATATCTTTATCAATGATCTGGATGAGGGGATTGAGTCCACCATCAGCAAATTTGCAGATGACACCAAGCTGAGGGGGAGTGTCGATCAGCTGGAAGGCAGGAGGGCTCTTCGGAGGGACCTGGACAGACTGGAGAGTTGGGCTGATTCCAACGGGATGAGGTTCAACAAGGCCAAGTGCTGATTCCTGTACTTTGGTCACAGCAACTCCCTGCAGCACTACAGGTTGAGCACAGAGTGGCTGGAGAGCAGCCAGGCAGAATGGAACTTAGGAGTTTTGAGACTCCCAAAAAGCTGAACATGAGCCAGCAGTGTGCCCAGGTGGCCAAGAAGGCCAATGACATCCTGGTCTGTATCAGGAACAGTGTGGCCAGCAGGTCCAGGGAAGTGATTCTTCCCCTGTACTTAGCGCTGGTGAGGCCACACCTCAAGTACTGTGTCCAGTTCTGGGCCCCTCAGTTCAGGAAGGACATTGAGGTGCTGGAGCAGGTCCAGAGAAGAGCAACGAAGCTGGTGAAGGGACTCGAGCACAAATCCTATGAGGAGAGGTTGAGGGAGCTGGGGCTGTTTAGCCTGGAGGAGGCTCAGGGGAGACCTCACCACTCTCTACAACTCCCTGAAAGGAGGTTGTAGCCAGGTGGGGGTTGGTCTCTTCTTCCAAGCAACTATCAGGAAGACAAGAGGGCATAGTCTTAAGCTGTGCCAGGGGAGGTTTAGGTTGGATATTAGGAAGAAGTTCTTTACAGAGAGGGTAATCAGGCATTGGAGTGGGCTGCCCAGGGAAGCGGTGGATTCTCCGTCCCTGGAGGTTTTTAAGATGAGACTGGATGTGGCACTTAGTGCCATGGTCTAGTAACCACGCTGAAGGTTGGACTTGATGATCTCTGAGGTCCTTTCCAAACCAGCAGATTCTACGATTCTATGCAAGGGCTACACTAGGCTAGTGGGCAGCAACAGAAAACATAAAGGCACTAGTGGTGAAAAGGAGCCTTTGTAAGGTATTGCAGTACCTCTACATCTTAAAACACAGGCCTTTTAGTTAACTAAAAGCCATTGTATTGATATCAAAAAAGCATTGCACTTCTAACAAATGCTCATTCAGGCAACATCAAAGCAGTTAGGTATAGATGTGAGAACACCATCAGCAGTATTAGCCTTATGCTCCAGCTTCTTCTACTGTTTGACCCAGCTCAGTTTCATTCTCTGTCATCCAATTTTACTATTCTTCTGTAACAGCTTCATCAAACCCATCTGCCTCAAGTGAAATTAGTGAGTCTTAGTGTGTCTATGGCAGATGTGGGCTGGAACTGGGCATCCCCTGACCTAGGGGAGGAGAAATGGGCTCGCCTTGATGCATGACTTCATCAGATACAGATCACTCCCTTTCCTTCCTTCTCCTGCCCACATGAGGTCTTATTACCTGTGAAGGAGAGGACTAACCTCATCCCCAGCATTACCTTGAAATACCGGCAACTGCTCTGATTAGACGATTTAACAGTTATTGCAACATCTGACACTATTGCAAAGCTTTTTGTTAAGAACTTGATACAGATTCAAATGACCAGTGGATATTAATGTAGAGAAAGAAGTATTACTCACCCAAAGGTGCAAAATTGTGAATTCCTTCTGCATTATCAGGCTCCGAAGCTAGAACTCTAGCTTTCAAACTGCTATCTGTTGCTTTGGTGGGACCAGAATCAAGAAATTTCATAATAGTTGAAACCATGCTTCTTGCTGTGTTAACAATAGCTCTTGTGCTTGTTACCATGTTGTTACAGATAAGCTGAACACCACCTGTATATAGTGTGGGCAGAGAGAAAAAAAAAACAATACTGCTCAGAAGCATGCAATAGATTCCACACAAGCAAAGGCCTATTTAGTAAACTGGCCCCTCTAGACACATACATGGATTCTTTCTTTAAGTGCAAAAAAAAATCTATAATAAATCTTTTACTTGATGCAGCTAAAGAAAAAACAATCTTACCCATATCGTGGAAAGCCTTCAGTGCCTCACTTGTATCCAACACTCGTAAAATGAACCAGAGCAGTGGCTCAGATAACTGACAAGTGGCAAGAGATCCCTGGAAGAAAAATATATAAGAAATATGTGGTTTCACACAAAATTAGTATGGTAGAAATATGCATGACAGCTCTCAGCCTCCCCTTCTAGTAGGCAAAACTCCTAGAGAGGAAATGCCACCACAGTTGACCTCTCTGCCATAGGAATGCAGAGAGGAATACCATGTTCCACATGGTTCAATTCCTTATGTAGAAGTCTTTGTGGTAAAGAAAAGATCAAATGCACGGGGTGAGCAGCTGAAGGGAAATAAGAATATTGAACATTAAAGTGCACACTAATATGAACACAATAAATGTCTTTCCCACCTGCACATAACACAATATCCAATCCATCTTCAAGCCTTTGGCCAGGAACATTTACAGGAATGTCAAAATATCCTTACAGAAAGTGTCTCTCTCTCTCTCTCACTCTCTCTCACTCTCTCTCTCTCTCTCTCTCTCTCTCTCTCTCTCTCGGGCAACAGAGGGAGGCTCCCTAACTGCAGCACCCAATTGAAGTGAGGTTGTAAAAAATGTTAACATTTCTTTTACACAGCGCTAACTCAGTTTCTGATCTTATAATGGATCACAGAATTTAGTATTATAAATTTCCTTGAAGCACAGCAGGCCTAAGGAAACTTACCTGTCTTCCCATGTATCCACAGGCCATGTAGGTAAGAATTGGCTGAAGCATCACTTGAACTGTTGTTGCTTTTTTGCTAAGTGTTGTCAGGATAGTGAACAACCCGTCTCCGACTGATATTGCATCTAAGCCACCATGAAAGTTTTCATGTTTAGTGAGATGCAAGCCACTTGCACCTTAGTGAAAACAGAAATAATTCAAAGGTCACCAACTGATATTTATCAAACCATTACAGCACATAAGAGAACTCAAGGATATTCAAATGCTCACATGGATTTTACTAAGTACAAATGGACCAGTTTTCAAGATCATATAAATTGCCATTGGTGTTCCAGAAATTCTGCTTCTCAGTGTTACAGCTCAGGATTTATGCATGAGGATTTTCTGAATATCAGTATTCACCAGTATTGATTATGCACTACCGAGATGAAGGACAGAAAGCAAATGAATAGTCTTCCCAAGGAAGAGATTACTTCCATAAAAACTACTGTCTCATGAATCATATGACTTCAGTCTAGAAGAGCTTTTAAAACTGGGTTTAGACTGGAATGCGAGGACACCATGGAATAATCCTGTCCCATTTAGAGAAATTCAAGTTATACTAAAAACGATAATAAAAACCAGTGTGCTCAAGTGATCTTTGGAACGTGCCTTAGATAAACATTTTGGCAAGAGAATTCACAGGTGTAGTACTTTAGCCACCTTCAAGCTGTCAAGAAAGCAAATATTGATTAGCATGGATGCATGGAAACAGAGAAAGAAGTCTTAAGACTCAGCCTTTGCCCAGTCTAGCAAAGTTAAATGTAATGAATTATAAAGCTGAGGTCAAATAAGGTGAGTCTGCTATGAGGACTTCCAGGTGAGGAGAAGGTAGCATAGGAGGTGAATACTGTTAAGTGTATGATTTTCATAGTTTGTTAATGACAAAGCATAAACCCCTAATGAAACAGACAAGATGGTCATAAAAGAAAAACCAGAAAGAAAAACGTTTCAAATTCATGTGGCAAGTGAATTATTCAAGGCCACCTGGCATCCTGACCAGCTGGCTCACCAGTTGCAGTGTATTAACATTATTAGCACAAATTTTTATACCAGAGCCACTATCTATCAGCACACATTTGCAGACATCTTGTTTACCTTTCCTGGGAGTACCTTTCCATGCTGCATTAGTTGTTATATGTTTACTAGTATAAGCTGATAACTGATTTTTGGATCATATATACCTTGGCTGCAGTCTAGGAAAAATGTTTTGTTCACAGAAATTGTCTGGAGAGAGCTTAATAGAGTTTTTGATGAAGGAACTACAACCACAAACAGCTGTGTCGCATCGTCCCAAAACACATGAACAAATTAGTTTCAATAACTTATATTTAAAGACCTTGGAAGGAACAATCCACTGAAGGAATCAGTTGGCCCAGTATCCTGAATTCAATGAAAAACATTTTGAAACAACACTATCTTTCCGAATTGCCTTTTAAAAAACGCGAAACAACTGCTGGACAGAAATTAGCAGTTTAGAAAGACATCAAATTTGAGGAGAATAATATGTGAATATCACTCAAAAAACCCACATAGTCAGAACAAAACCCCATTCCCAGAACAAACTACTTTCAGTGTTCATAGTGTATTTGCAATATGACACTAACTACCCAGAGTAATTGAGGACATGTTCTGGAATTAATATCGGGAAGGTTCCAACAGCACAATCCAGGCTTGTCAAATCCTGTCTCCTGTTTATTTGACTACTGGAGATTACTATTTTTTCCTATTTTTTGTGCTTTTCTGCCAAAATGAACCACTGGTCTAATATACATCCAGTATACTGGATGTACACTGTTTTCTGATAATAGCGTGGATTAACAGTCTCACATCTGCTTAAAAGCGATCAGCACAGGAAAGGCCAGAGCAACTTTCTTCAAAACAAGGGAATCACTATAAAAAGGAAAAATTTTACAATTATTACACCTGAAACAGAGTGCAAGGTCTTTGTCTGCACTCCTGCAAAATGTTTTTCCAGTTTTGCACACATGGAAACATTCATAGTATTTCAGCCAGTGCTGTAATTTGTGTAAATAAACTCTTTGCTATCATCACTACTCAGAACCAAATCACATAGGTTGTCTCTCTGAGAAAATGTACCTCAGATACAAGTCTGACAAACAGAAACTTTGCTGTTCAAAGTAGGATCAGCTTCCTCACTTGTTCACAGGAGGAAAATCTGACCCACAAATATATTACTGGAACTCCTAGAATGCGATATTAATGTGATTTCTGGTAAAACATAGGAAAAGTTTACGTATTCTGTGAAAGGGACAATATTGTAATTTGTCTTTTGCAGAAACTATTAAAAAAAGGAAAATAATCCAATACATAGAGAACAACTGAGGTAAGGTATCTGTAGCACAAACTTCAGACTCATTCTAACCCACACATAGAGGTGTGCGATGGCTACAGACTTAAATACAGGAAATTCCATTTAAACATATGAAAAAGGTTTTTCTGTCTCAAGAATGATTGAACATTTGTAACAGGTTGGCCAGGGCAGTTGTGGAGTTTCTACCCCTGAGGAATTAAAAGCCAACTGGACTGAGGTATTGAGCAACCTGTTGTCTGAGGCAGGTTCTGAGTTGACTCTGTTTTGTGCAGGAAGGTTGGGCTAGACAATCTCCAGAGGCCCCTTTAACATTAACCATTCTGAGATTCAGCAAATTCGAATGCCAAACACATTCCTGTTTGGTTTCAATTACTGTCTCCCACCTCATGATAGGAGTTTTTTTACATATCTCTTCCCCCTTTCACTTCTTCTCTGTCTCTTTTTTCCTGTCATTTCTGTGACACATTCTTTCATGTCTACACCCAAGTTATGAGTTTGTAGAAGTTTTAAATGTTTCACCACCCCTAAAGAACGTCTGCTTTTTTCAGGAAATACCTACCAATAATCATTGCCATAGCACTGCTGTTACACTGGCCAAGCGCAGACAAAATCTGGCTCATAATTTGTTGGTTGGCTAACACCAAGTCTGCCACATATGCAGTTGATCCTTGAGTATTAGGGTTGCTTCCATTGCCATCTTTGCCTCCTGAAACCTTTTCTTCATCAGACACGCTGTCTGTAGTGCTGCTTGCTACTGGAACACGGGCACTGTATTCTCGGTTACTGGAGAGCGGCAGTTGAACTAAAATGTTTATCAGCTTTAATAAATCAAACATAAGTTGATCCCTTGTCATTTCTCCACAAACTGCTTTGGCATCACCTGGACGGATAATATTGGCAAAAAGCCCTCCAAAACATGCTCGAGCACCCACAGAGCTGTCTGAGCCGCTGCGAGACATTACTTTGTCTGAACATGTAATGTAATGATGCACAAGAAAGGTTATGGACTCAATTACTGCAGAAATAGTGCTAACTGATACAACTTCAAAATTCTGTTCCAGGGTAAATTCCAAGAGTTTCACTTGTGCGTCCAATGGTCCCTGGCCTGTCTGGAAAGCACCCCTGAAAGACAAAAAAAAAAAAAAAGGAAAAAGAAAAAAGAGATATTACAAGCTGCCATTTATAATTTTTTAATATATTGGTCATTACATAGCCTGCTCATGCCATCACTCTCCTATCACCTCAAAGGATCAAAAAGTTACCTTCTAAAAAGTCTATGATCCAACTTTTTTTTTGTTTAGAATTCAGTTTGTTTTGTAGGTATAGACTTGGAATACAATCCTGTTCAGTCCTGGATGAAAAGTGTCTTATGTTTGCAAGGAAATACCCATGGGAAGCAGTCCCCTAACACTTTAATACCATTAGATTATTTCTTTTCTTAAAGGAAATCATGATGGGTTTTTTTTCTTCCCAAGGGTTTGTTTTTTGTATGTCCCCAGTCCCCACCCCAGAGGTAGGATGAAGAATGGTCAGGTTTTTGCTATCTAAATAGTAACTATACATAAGACCATGAGAAGGTACTCAAACTATCACAGGCTAGTGCGTGTAGATTGATTGCTTGAACGATCTCTCTTAGGGATACGTTTATTTAACCACTTGCTTTTACATGTATAGTGGTGGACTACAAAATGAACCTTTTCAATCAGTATATCTAAAATAGAACTTGTGCTAATTCTTGAAGCATTACTTACTGATTTTTTTATATACTTCTCTGTATCTTTTCACATTGATTAATGTTCCTGTAACTTTTAAAATTACATACAGACCAAAACAGTTTATAGAAAAAGCCTTGAAGAAAATATTTGGCATTTATTAATTCTAAAGAGTAAAATACTGCTCTGCTCTTCTTCACAATTAATTGTATGCCTTGATCAGACGTGGTACCCTTCAGTAACTACCTGAGTTCTTAGAAATAACAATCTAAATCCTTTTCTGGTGCTCTGCTTCCCATTTTATGATATTTCAGTCTCCCACTTGGTTTGACTCAAAAAAACCCTAACACATTTCAAAACCTACCCTTTCAGTGCTCTCATTAGCTTATTTCAAATAAATGCTAGCATGCACACATGTATTCCAAGATTCACTGTGAATTAATGATTTTATTGCATTATGACATGTCTTATATAAGTCGTTGATCAATTTAAGTCAAGAAGGTAAAATTTCTTAGAAGGCAGAAATCATTTTCTTTAAGATTAAACAATAGGTAACACCAAAGTGCCACCTACTGGGAAGCCAGAACTGAGGAAGCTCATCCCTAATTATACAAAGCCTTTGTCTGGGGACGAGCGTAACATCTATACTAGAACAAAATTATTCCCAATGTACTTCAGAATAAACAATTGCCGTATTTCCGGTGTAACATCATATATACAGTCACTTGCCCGTTGACCAGCCTTGAAGAAGCAGAGTTGTAAAAGACAAGCCGTAAGCTTTTATCTCTCTCCTGGCCAGAGGCACTTGACTACACTAGTGGGCATCAGTAGGCCCCAGGAGAGTCGGGCAGAGGATGTTTTCCACTGTCATGTGAAGAGAAAAAAACCTCACCAAAGACAAAGCAATAAATATGCATATTGCATAAAGAGAATCAAACAATCTTATATTTCATCCTACCCTGTGCAAAAAGCCATCCATATTATTTTCACAATCCATATTATTTTCACATCCATATTATTTTCACTATTGAATAATTTCTAAAATCTTGTGTTAATTCAGGCCTCTTAGAATTAATACTTTTTATAATAGGTAAGCTCAACAGTGTCCTTATTTTAGGGATTACTTCAACAAGGCCTATATCTTAGCTCTAGATAAAATCAGTTCAGAATTCTAGTGCTTCTCTTCACTGTCACTCACACACAGACGGCTGTGGGTGGATTCCAGATGCACTCTTCCACATGCTGGAAGCAGCTCAGAACCTGCTTGTAGTGCTGCAGCAACAATGAAGATTTCCATTGATACATAACTTGATAGTATGACAAGGTGGGATATATACATCTTAGTTATGATTCCCAATCACACAGATTTGAAAGAAAAAGAGGGCATGCAAGGAAAAAACATCAGTAAGATCTACCTTTCTGTTGAAAGTATATGTATTAATTTCAATAAAAATTCACTGAACATATGAGGACAAGTTGAAGAAAGGTGCACTTGTAATCGAGTAAGAAATTCTTGCATAGCTTGTGTTGCTGTTGGTCCAACCTAGAGGGAAAGACATTTTAGTAAGTTTATATATGAAGACTGAAATGTCTTCAAGAACATTAAGCAGTATCTACCAAAAACATCTTCTACAAACAGAGAAGTATTCTAAGTATTCCAAGTAGCTTAACTTGCTTTTTGGAAATTTTACAGCACTTTTACAGAACTAATCCATATCAATTTATATTACATATTTTTCAATTCCTAACCCTGAGTCAAAAGCAAGAAATTCAGTTCTTTGTCTAAGACTCGTTTTGCAGCTTGGGAATCTCTTTTCAGTAATGCAAATTATATTTCACACAGAATACATTTCTGAGCTAATCTGAATGTTTTGTCACAAGCTACATATTTACATAAGAACTTTAAATTAGCAGCACTGTGCTGAGTTTAAGTTCTGGAATAGACTATATATTTTCTGGAAAATCTGCTGGGAAAAAAATAACCTGGAAATACCAGGTATTTTCTGCCTCTTAAACTGAGACTCCTGTCAAATATTACATACAATTAAGTTAACTTGGCCTTTTTAAAATCACTATTTGCAGACATTTCAAAGACTGCAAAAAGCAAAAAAAACCATTTGTTGAAATTAGGAGAGGCAGTGGACACCAGATGAATCCAGAAACTAAAAGCACAAATCAGGCAGCAAATAAAAGCATAATTTTAAATTCTGGAATTCTTAGATACTTAAACTCAAAATCTTCATTGGCATTTTTATCCGAATCCAACAAGATTCAGGAAACTAACTGAATGGAATACTTCACTAACATCTCACATGGCATCCTCTCCCTGTGGCAAGTCTCCAGAGAGTTCCAAAAATATACTCGCACTACACAGAGTGTATCAACAACATGAACTTCCCTAGGGTTGCTCATCGGAACCAACTAAGACTAGCCAGAAAAAGAAAAAGGCAAGGATATAATACATAACAAACAACACGTTTCTGTCCAGTGTGTTGAAATTCTACTACAAAGAGTTTTTCTCTTATTTTAATTGCTCATTACCTGTGGACTGTGTTGATTTGTTCCATGAGGATTAGTGCCAGAAAGAAATTTCACTAACACATGAATGAGGTTTGGATCTGACACCAACAATTGGGCAGTACTTTCCTGAGCTCCAATGGCACTGCTTGGACCAGCTTAAAAATAAAGACATAAAAATTAAATCTGTAATCTTAAGCACTAAGTGTAAATCAAACATTTATAATGCAAATTCCTTATATTTATTTCATGATACGGAAATATTCTCAGCTAAATCAGCAACTCAAAGTTGCTTACTCAGGACTACAATTTTAACTTTTCTTTTAAGTATACATATAAACCCCCAAAACTGTTCCATCACTGTTCCAAGCTTGCTAAGGCAGTATTCCTGAAAATAGCAATTAATTTTGTAGAAGCAATGCATACAGATATTTTGACTTGTTTCTTTTTTTAGTCCAACATTTTAAGAAGGCTTAAGTGCATTTTTTAGTTTGTCAGACAGAGACCAAGTGTTCAGTTATCCTGTACAAAATCAAAATATTTTTGTCCTTGGCACATGCACAGACTTCTCATCATTGACTAAAACTGCAGGGAGCTTAACAGATCAGAACTTTGAAGACCAGAATTTGAATTAAAATACACCCTTCAGTGATCAAATGAATGAGCTTTATTAAATGTGAACTCTTACTCCTTCAGTAGTGATATATTGAATCAATTCAAAACACAGCTTGAAAAAAGCACAGCCACTTACTGAATAAAAATATATTCTTATATTATTACACCTATCTAAATGAAGTTACAGTTTATTACATGCTGAAGGTGCGATCTCTTTCAGACTATGTCATCATATATAAAAGTTTAAATCACGAAGAAATGATGCTCTGGAACAACAGCTTGGATGGAACTCCTTCATATCCCAAGATAAGTTTCTTAATTAGGGAAGTTGTTAAAAGAAACAAATCCTGACTTACTTACTAGTCATTCTGTTTTTCACAGTCTTCATGATTCACAATAATTTCCTTAAACCAAGGAGAGTTAAACTAAAGATCACAACCAGAAGGGAAACATCTTTGTCAAAACCAGAACTAAACTCTGACTGCTTCCATCTCAGTTGAAACGCTTTCGGCACAATGAAATAAATACAGCATTGGAAAAACACTTGCTCTGAGAAGAAATCCTTACAGGAAGATGGGAGGAGAAGATAACTCAGAGTTTTCCCTTTATCAAATCTTAGACTATAAACAGATATTTTTAAACTATAAACAGATTTCTTGCTTTAGATAAAATGTAGAAAACTAATGCTTACAATACAAATAATTTTGCATTGATTTATCAAGATCAGTAGTGGAACAAGCCTGTATGGCTATGACTGATGGTATGGCAATAGCTGCAGTTGAATAAAAGCAAGAAAGCATCCCATGGCATTCCAGTTCCACTGTAGACAACAAGCCTGCTCTAGCACACATTTGATAATGCAAAGGATGAAAAAGTTAAGGCTTGTCTGGGTGGGGGACAAACCTGTAATAAGAAAGTACACAATTTCATATGTTTTTTTAAAGAAAACTGAAGATGTCAGAAAAACAGAGAGGCCTTCCATTGCAGGATGTGCCTTTATACAGCAGTCTGGGTGAAATGATAAAGTTTATTTTCCCCCTACTGAATCTGAGCATTTACTTAAATAAAACATACAGAACACTGATTTTTCCTCTAAGGAAACTAGGTATATAGGTTGTTGGAGAGTGGTTATGGTGTTGGTTGGCTGGTTTTGGGGGGTGTTTTTGAGTATATCATGATATAAGTTGAAAATGAAACTGATACTCAGGTTACTAAGAGCCCCCTAAGCTCATAGCTCTTGAATTTATACTTACTACTGCCTTCTGTCGTTGGATTTTTGTTTGTTTGTTTTTTAAACTTCCACTTATAAACTAATTTGAAATGTAAGACAAATCATTATCACTAAAATTACATTCAACTGCAGTTGACATAAGTAAGGGGCTTGTATTTTAGATACTAAAAGGGAAAAGAGCCTCATTTTATAACTACAAACATCTAGCAAGGCTAATTTAAATTGTTCCCAATGGACTGTAATTGACATCTTAGTGGTTTAAAAATAAATCAATAAATAAACCTAACCACAACCTGTCAATACAGTCAAGACCTGAACAATTTGTGCTTCATCTTGAATAGTCTAAGTTGATGAAAACTTCTATGAGATGCTGTCTGCAATGACTCAAGAGACTATTATAAGCCCCAGTTCTGAACAAAAGAACACAAACCCCAAAATAATTGATTGAAGAAGTGCTCTGATGGATCTCACCTTCAATAGTCAAGAATCTAATACAGATTATTTCACTCTTTAAATGTGACAACTCAATGTCATTGAGAAAGAAGGTTATGTTGAATTATCAGCTGCTGAGGAATCCTGGCACAGAAGAGATGTGATGGGTGCTTATACCTACTTAGCTGCTGGTTCCCTCAGTGAGTATAGGAAAAGGGGCAGTTAAGGGATATACAGCTGTGTTAATCCACACACATGTATAGGAGACACACTTTCAACCCTATTCTTTACCCTCCACCAAACTTGCATCTCCAACCCTTTCCAACTCAACTCCAACCCTGGGCTCACAATCCTAGATACAAAAAAAATCCACAACCATGTGCACATGCTTAAGTGTGCCCCTGATGAATCACATTGCTCTTGAGCAGCCTTTTATTCACATAATCACCTACTGATCTCAGGCAATTACCAAAGAAACTCCTGCAAACACACAGCTGCCTGTTAGTGTCAGAGCACACCACTGAGTCTCATACAATTTGGAAGAGATTCACATATGATCTCAGTGATACACACCGCATAAATTTTGGAAAATGGCACTCTACAGTCACAAACTGGAGTGTTGACAATACATGTACTTGTTAACTGCAGGCACTGTTATCCTACAAATCTGCCCACGTTCCATTCTCAGATATCAAGAATAAGATTATAATCTCAGTTTGTGAATATTACTTAAGTCTCTTTCATTAATTTACTCAGAGCTCGGCTGCTTCACTTAATAGCAAAAATTTCAGCAGATTTTCATAAGACTGAATCTAAATAACATCACAGAAAGGGGACAGAAGGTAAAAATTTTAAGAAAAAACTGCATCCCAAAGTCAATGATTTGAAATGGCAAATATGAAAAAAGATTCATAAGAATCTTTGATGAAAATTCTGGAGAACAACTGTGCCACCTCAGGACAGCAAACTGCTTCATAGAAGTGTGATCTTCAGGTGGCTCATGCCTTCTTCTGTAAGTACCATCTCTAGTCATACGCTTGGAGGGAAAACAGAATTTAAAAGAGCTCTTACATGGCTAACATGTAGGTTTTAAAACATTTCAGTGTCTACATTCTCACTATTTGGTATTTCTTCAGCCTTGAGGACAAGGTCACCAAAGCTTTCCTCATGACAGCTGTCCTATGATAGTGAGCCCTATAGAAACTTAATTTCCTCATTTAAAAATTAGTTCCTTTAATTTCTATCAGTCTTGTGTCAAAATCTCATCCACAAAGTAACATTATTTCTAGCGTGCTATGGAGCAATATAGAGAATGTGAGATAAGCTGGTGTGCATAGGGAAATGAAATGAAATGGTTGGATTTCTTTTTTAATAGATTCAGCTTCTGGGGGCTTATTTCCAGATAGCTTAACATATGTAGTGATTGGAGCTTGCATATTTACGAAAATATTCTTACCACATCAGAAGAACATGAATCTCTCTCATAGCACCTTAACCCTTCCTCTCTGATACTTCTTTGCATACTACAAAGCCAATTTCCAGGGATCGTTAGAATCACAGAATATTCTGAGTTGGAAGGGACTCATAAGGATCGCCCAGTCCAACTCTAGTCCTAAAATGCACCTTTAAACGACATTGCCTATCTACTTAAAATGACATTCTCTTTTGTCAGTAGGGTTTTTGTTTCCCATGGTACAAGCAATTCAAGGAGCTCACTCTTGAAAAGCTTGAAATTACGGAGAACCAACAAAAGTACTTATATGAGAAAGGGAATGTTCTGGATTGGAATCAACACTCATTCTTACTCATTCTTTCATCACTAAAACAGGCAACATAAAAAAACCAACCCCAAACCCAAACTTACCATTAAGCTGCATATTTGTCATGAGTGTTAGGCTGTGAAGCACAAGGCACCACGTCCGGAGTAAGGTATTAGGATACCATGCCAGAACTGACAGGAAGCTAGTTACTGAAGCTGTCAAGAAAAACAGGTTTTTCCAAGCTTTAATCTTCAGGATATTACTACAGATTTCTTATTTTTACTGTAAGGTGCTATCTTTAGTATTGTTATTTACTTTGTTTTGACAACCATTGTTCCAGGAAATTAGGAAAAGAAGCCTCACCAACACTTCACAGGATTTGGCCCACAGAACTTTCTACAGTGCCCAGATCCTGACATCTCAAAGAAAACAATGTAAAGAAACTGGTTTCAAAATGCTCTCATGGAAGTCAGCATAACAGGTTCATTATATCAGGCATAAATATTTTATATTATCACCAAAAGATGCCTCGGATTTTCTCAACTATGCAGTATAACATATTATAGAAAAAAAAAATAATTCAACATGTCTTTGTATCAGATTAGTAGTCTGATGTTAAAAAGTAATAGGGCTTTCACATTCTACTGACCCCTTTTTTAAGAGAAGGACCATAGGATGGTATACAATGAGATGAAATCTGTCAGAAAAGTGCATACAGTTGCACAGTTCATCTTATACTAAGAAGTGTATTTTGAAGAGTCCTCTTGGGAATAATGATGAATTAAACCCCACAAATTTTACAATTTAATTTCTAAGGAGATTATGAAAATTCAATGAATCAACTCTCAGTTACACATTAGCAACATATTTTTCAAGTTGAGACAGTGAGCCCAAGAGTTCTTTAACAAGAACACATAAATTATCCCAATACTGATCTTATAAGAAGTACTTACTGTAGTACTTTTTATTAGCAAATATTGGGTATTAAAAAAAAAACAAACACCAATAAACCAAACTTATTTCCCATATTTAATATATTTTACCTTGGTTCAGGGAAACGACAGGTATTCGGTTAGCATTATAAAGGAAGATATCGGCGCCATTATCTTTACTTCCAGAGGAGCTGGAATTCAGGCTTAATGTGAGCCATAACTGTAATAGGGATTCAAGCTGGAAAAAAAGGAAACAAACCTCACCATGAGACCGAACTCAGAACCCTAAAGTAATAAAAGTTTCAATTTTAAAAACTTTATCAATATTCTCAGCTGTTACTGTTTCACTGATAACACACCCCCTCTCTCCTTTACAGGATTTGAAAACTCTGCTAAACATAATGTTCAAGGCAAATTCAGCATAACTAGCAAATGCTTCTGCAATGTTTTTGTAATTGATTTGTTCTAAATATATCAAAGTTTCTCTTAAGAACTTTCTTCAAACTTGCGTTGAAAAAGCAGCTTTGCACACTGCTCAGAAATATCGTTATCATAACCTTACACCTGTAATATTGGTTTGAACATAAGCTTTTGAAATGTTATTAAAGTGATGTTTCCCAGTCAACCAAAATTATTCAAAAGGCCTATTTATTTAATGGGAAACCTCAGAGACACTGATGTGTACTCTGAATAATTCCTTTGAGGAAAATAACTCATTAGATATTCTGGGGAAGCATCAAGGTCATTTACACCACAAACTGTATTCTGGATGAGATATTTAAAGAATAATTGAGGGGTGGAGTCAGCTACTTTATTAAAATAAAAAGAGGCAGACAGGCTTCCAATCATTAATATACAACGCACATGGCATTCCTTTAAATGAATCAAGAAAAGCATTGCTAAACCAATAACTTTTTAAAAAACAAACTTTTAAATTTAACATATAGAATCACTGGATAATTCATGTTGGAAGGGAGCTTTGGAAGTTACCCAATCCAATCTTCTGCTCAAAGAAAGGCTAGATTACTTGGGAGTTTATTCAACTGCATTTTGAAAACCTCCACAAACGGAGACTGAACACTTTGTGACACTTTTCATTAATAAGATAACAATTATCATTCAGTGAATATACAAACTTGTTTTTCAATATGAAAATGTATACCCACTTTTTCAGCTGTAACAAGATATGTCCTCTGATAAAAGCTTTCAGCAGCTTGTGTTATGTTATTAGTACTGTTGTCCATGACAGATTCACAAGCAAAAAAGTACATAACGTAACAGGTTACCTGAATCTTAAGTAGCAAGAAGTATAGGAAAACAACTTTTAAATTTAGAGAGAAATATTATTAAAGCATTTCAAAGTTCAAAATGCTATACCTGAACATGGTGGACTTGTAGCATGGAAAAGAGTTTGTTGAAGCACGCGCTCAGCATAGGTATAGATGACAACTGCACAATCAACTGGGCATTTTGGTTAGCAGCATGTAATCCTCTCAGCAATGAGTCATCTGTTCCACTAGGAGATTGCGTTACTAGAAAAAAAACAAGGTACCATCCCCCCATTAATTATTTTGAAAAGTTGCTAAAAGTAATTTCATTATTATTTCCTTGCATTTTATACTTAAGGAAAAGACACATTTGATAATTTACAAGAACATCTTCAATGTAGCGTTCAGTAGTGTTGGACTACTGACTACCATACTGTGAAAGGCATACTTGAATATCAGACATCTCCATCTCCACAAAAACCATTTGGAAAGTAAGTTACACAAATACATTTTCATAGTTCTTGCTAAACACATATTATAGCAGTGTCCTGATAACACAATGGTAAGACAAATAATTGGAACATCTCTTTCAGGCATTATGGCACAACTAGTGCAGACAATAATGAACTTTCAGAGAAGTAAAGACTGAGGATGTCACTAAACCTATTCCATCCCTAGATATTCAACCAATGACTGCATGCATATTAAGATACCCAGAGGGCTACAAAGTAACACATTTTAACCAGATGGGCAGCACAACTCACTGAAAATAGGTTCAGAAGTAAACCACTCTATGAATGTTTTTAAAACAAAGTTTACTGAACAGCTGAGTTCAAAATTGTATCCAAATATTTTCATTCTCATCATAGAATAGGTGAAACTGGTGCAAAGCAGCTTTCAAACAGCAAGAATGAAGCTTCACACGGGAAACTTAACATTTTCTTGCACCTAGATCAGAAAATGAAAACTTTCCCTCCACTGCAGTATAAAGCATTGTAGAAGAAATCATGCATATTTGACCAGTTTCACAAAATGTCTTAGAGGTACATACGTAATTCAAAAATCTGAATAAAGAACTATCTCTAAAGCTTCACCTAACAAGAAAATTCAAGCAAAATACAACTTTGTACTAATTTTTTCTGCAGTCACTTAGAAAAATTTCAAAGCATCATGATCATTATGTGAAAAGAATGATTTGACAACATGTAGTTACATGTAGGAGATGTATTTGTTAATGCTTGTAGAATGGAATCAGCCTCCAGCGTGGACATCATTTTCAGCATCAGCTCAGCCTGTTGTTCAAGTCCAACTTCTAGACGTGCATCTAAAGCTACATAAGGCAACAAACAGGGTAAAACTGAATTATATCAAGGACATATATAGTTAGTTACTCTAACTTCTTGTGCAGGCAATATAGATATACAGTATACAGTAAACTGAAAAAATCTCAGTATCCCTAACAAGAAGATTGACTTTTATCCATGATGAAAGCAGATTGTAGAAACATATACTCCAAACTGAACATAAGATTCTTATAGACCTGAAATACATAATTAATAAAATACTAAATTTTTGTGAAACAAACCCTTATTTCTTTTCACAGTCACTTTGACATCACACATGACTAAATCTGCATATGTTTTTCCTAAGGCAACAGCTCTCAAACAAGAACCAAAGTTTTTTTCCCCAGTGTCTTGGGGGAAACATCTATCACCCTAGTTCAGTAGTGCTCCTTCAAACCAAACAAGTGTGCCACTTCATTCCTCAGAGTTAGAGCCAGTTAGAAAATAGCTTCCAAAATTTCCTGTGAAAACAGGAAGGATTTTAAACTGCCTATAGTGCATTCAAAAACGTTAGAAAATAAGATTTTCTGCTATGTTGGGCTGTTTTAAATACAAGTTTCACACCATATTCTCTCACATAAAAAAAATGTGATATATAGGAAATGTAATTCTTTCCACGTAACACACAGATTGTTAAAATAGTGTGATGTGCTGAAGTGTCGAATACAGTATAACAGAAAAAAACCCCAAACAAAACCTCACTTCATTGCTTACCTTGGGAGACTGATATGCTGACAGTCTGTGATCCATTTTTCTCTGTCGTTACGGGTGGTTTTGCAACTGGAATTCCAACACCTCCAATGTAAGGATTGTAATTGTAGGTGCCATATTCGGCACCCCAGTAATCGTACCAGGTGCTGCTTATAGGCTTAAAAATCAAACAAAACAAAAAAAAAAAAAGGAAAAAAATAAACAGCAACTCTTTAGACTGTCAAAAAGCTTTTAATGACTAAAAACAAAAACTGAAGTTACAAAAAATTAAAACCAGAAGATTGGATTCAACAGCTTTAGAAAATTTTGTTTCAATTCTTACTGCAGTATAAGACTGAATCCTCAGTGATTGTCAAAATCTAGCATGTAGTTAGCTGTCTCAGAGACTCAAGAAGCCAATTTCAAAAAGGTTATCATCGTTTTTTATTCACACATTTGTACCATATTGTAAATTTGGAAGTAGAGTATCACACAAATATTTTGAGGAGTTATTTATCAAGAGAGAATACTACACTACTAACTGTACTAATTAAGTACCTTGAAGCCTCAGTGAGGCTCAGGGACTATTTGTACTGGCTCTGCAAAAAAAAGAATTGAATAATCTCTACTTGTGTCATAATTTAAGACACTAAGAAAGCATATGCATCACAAGAAAAAAAAGCAATGTAACACTGCATGAAGGCAATTTGTGTATGCCTATCTTTTTTATGGTGACATTCAATACCAACTCTCGTTTTACAGATACAGAAGCAAGTATGAAGAAGTGTTTTTATGCTGTTTGTTAGAGGACAACAAATCAGGCAATAAGATTATGAAGGTATCTGTAGATGAAGTGGACTAAGGAGTACTGCCACATGAAATCACAGTAGAATAAAGAAGGCAGGAAACATCAGTAACAAAAAATTAAGCAGTAAATGTAATTTTTGGTGGTAGATTTAAAGAAAAAAATCTTTATAGGATAGATAATTCGCAGAAGGACATATGAGGAAATACAGAAAAAAAATTTAGTGTTTTCTGAGCAAGTGGTGAGACAGGTAATTTAGGTTAATTCAAATGAGACTAACGGTTTAAGTCAATAATGAGAGGTGTGCAAAAACTCCAAATGTCATCCTTACAAACAAACAAAAGAGAGTTGACATTTTGTTATGAACAGCAGTGTTTCTTTACAGCTGAAATATTTTTTGTTTTTAACACACATTGCCACTATATATACTATTACATCTAAATGTTATTGTACTACCTCTGATATGGTTAGCCCTCATTTTAAGTATGAAAGCATTTAGTAATTTTCTTGTTCCACAGTGACATAAGTTTGGAAGTTAGTTGTTTCTCTTTGTAGTCTGAAGCCAGTCTGAGCACTGGTCACTGCTGACTTCCTTTTTTTTAAACACAATACTAATAGTATAAACTTTTAAGACTAATTGCAGCAGTAAATGGTACCCTATTCTTAATAAGAAAGGACAAGACTAGATCTTATTTTTCCTTTATGTTATGCTTTTGTTGTCTTTAACATGTACTGAAGTATAAGTAAATTCAGAACCTCTTCTTTATATAGGAATCTTCATCCAAAAGCAAGATATTTTGTGGTCAACTGAGACTGAACAATCTCTACATTCTTTCCTGTCATTCTGCATTAAACATTTATAAAAAACTAAAAGCAGGTCTAGGACATCAAATACCAGTATTGAAGCAGTGTAAGAGAGAAAGGATGTTCATATTTCACATGTAAAGGTTATCTTGAAAACTCAGGTATGATATACCTTGAAGACTTTGGCTGCAAGGGGATCTTTTTCCAAATCAATATCCAAAGGATCAATATCGACTTCCATCAGGTCTTGCAGTAATTCAAGATCAATGTCCTTATCTTTTTCCAAAGATGACAGTGGTGGAGCACCTTTGATTGATTAAAAGAGTATTAACACTACCAAGTAAAAATTATAAAACATAGATGTATCATACACTTAGTGGGTAATTTTAAGGCTTTTAATATTACAACTTAGTGGAAAAAGTTAATAAATGCAATCAAGTTGCCTTTTAAAAATAATGGCAAAAATAACCATTTTTTAGTTATCACAGAATTGTTCATAATCTGCCTATATCACAAGAAACTAAGTATCCTTCCACCAAAAAATCAGTGATTGGCACCTCGATAGATGAGTAAAAGTTTTTTTTACTCTTTTCAATATACATATATACATCAAGATTATGGAATAATTTACCTGTGATGTCATGTGTCAAGGGCTCATCTATTGTCTCCACTAACTGAACTGTGGACTGCTGGAGAGAGTCATCAGAATCCCCAGCCGAAGCACCAGCATCTTCTCCCAAAGCACTTTCTTCCATAGCTTCAGCTGCTATAGGTGCCAACAACTCTCCTATGTATTAAATTAAGCAGACAACTTCATTTCAAGCTTTATTCCAGTTACAACTTAACATCCCTGTGTCTAGGCCAACTGTCTGTTTTTCTTCATCTAACTCTTAAATTCTCTAGGGGCTACTTCTTCAAGGGGAGAAGTTCTGAATAATTTTCAAATAATCAGGCTCATATAAATCTGACCTTTTCCATGCACAAGTCACTAATTCCGGATTGACTGTAATTGCAATTTTAAACTGCATTTTTACACACTAAACTAAATTTTATGATTTGCTTGTGGCTTTTTTTAATAGTCTTGTGTCAGCAGATTCTAATATAGTATTAAAAAAAGCCTCCTAAAACATTAAAGGAAAAAAGATTCAAGTGCAATGTACATTCTGAAAAATATGAACTTAAAACAAACCTGCTAGAATATCCTGTAGCATACAAGTCAGAGAATACTGAGCCCATGCTCCTCCCCAAGAGATGTCTCCTCTGTTAAAGTCAGTTCCAACAAGAAGCAGCAATAATCGTTCCAATTGAGTCTCATTTACAATCTCACATAAATGAATTGTTGGTCTTGTAGCGTTTGCAATTCTAGCAAGAACCTATAAAAAATACATATGCCTATTCATATTTAACCCTATGAAGTATAAAACAGCTTTAATTTTTATGATTATCAGATTTTGTTTACAAGTAAATTAGGTATTTTTACCAGCTCAAATTTTAGAATTTTGTAAGTGTAATTACACAAACATATTTTTTTAAAGTTGATTTTTCCAGGCAATTTTGAAGCCATCATATTCTAAGTTACACAAAAAGTGACAGATCAGAAAAACTTCCTCACCAAAAATTACTTCAAATTTTAATGCTGCAGCTAATTTTTACCATCAAGCAAGCAGAAAGCAGTAATAGAAAGCTAATTTAATGTGGTCACTACAGAGTTCTGTTTACCTTACAAACAAAAAGAAGTAAATCTGCATGACAAGTAAAGTCCATGGACAAGAGAAAGAGCGCCAGCTTTTGCACTACAGAAATACAGCGTTCATGGGCCAGTGTAAATGGAAGTGGTTCAATTTCTGGAGTTTCCTTTGTTGTTGATACTTCTGTATCTAAAGAAGAACGAGGCCATTCTGCAGTTCTACGCAAGCGTATTAAGTCCTTGAAGTGCTGCAGAAATTAAATTTGAAAGAACAGTTACATTTTAAAACTAACCTCTAAATCTTTTCCCAGTGAAGCAGTGATGCAGCAATAACAGTAAGTGTAAATCTTCTTAAGAAAATAAAAGAAAATCTAAAAATATTCGAGAATCTGGAATGGAATTCAGGCATTATTGGCAGAAATTTGCTTTGGCAGCGTGGTATCTCAGGTGACAAACTCAAAACCAAATCCAGTTGTGCACAAGTACCTTTATTAAGCCTTTATGTTTGCCGTAAAACATATTGCAAATATGTATTTTAGAAGTTTTTTTCATATTTCCACACCTGTACGTAAAGCTATGGTTACCATGAAGCAAACTGCATATAAAAATAGCTAATATGGAAATGCACCCTTACAAGAACACTGCCTTCTCAGTTCTTCACATTAGATAAATCATCAGTAATCTCTAAAATTCTTAATACTTCCATGGTACAAAATGTGCATTAGCCACCATAAATTGAACTAGTTTGATAGTGGATCAGAGTTCTAAACCACAACCTTTTGACAGAGGGCCTACAAATTTAAGGGAGAAAAGAAGGTGCTTTTATTAATCCTCTCATGCACCAAGGGCATACATTTAGCAGCTCAGCTCATGGTATCAGCTGCACTAGCAGTTATTAGATGACACAAATGCCTCTTACAATCTCACTTGAGAAAGAAGCTACTGAAGTAGACCGAAGAGCTATTTACTAACACAAAGGTTTCAGCTTTCTCCTAAATACAGTACATGTTTTAAATTACTCACAGCTTGTCATAACTGAAAGTGATTAGTAGGTGAAAGAGCAAAACCTGCATGAAACGTAGCTATCAAGTATATGGTAATACCATAACTAGAAGTTAAGAAATGGTAAGGGGAAATTCTTTAGTTCCACATGGTTTTTTGATGCAACACAGCTGCTATAAAGTGAAATTTAAATATCTGGACAGCATAGTTCAGCCAGTGGCTCAAGGGGGCCACCAGTGGATATAACCTGCTGGAATAAAGCAGAAGACAGTGCAGGAAAGAACAGCTCATGACAAGCATGGTTAGTGAAAACTTAGGGCTTATTTTTATGCTACTGTTTATTTTTTTTCCCATCTTTACTGGAAATTGTTGTAAGATTTCCCTTTAGATTGCCTGTAAGGTCCAACACTATAATCTCTTTCCATAGACCTACTTTCAGTCATCCTAACAGACATGAGTACTACTGAAACTAGTGAGTAAATATTTAAAGAGATATCTCAGTTTGGTAGCTAGAAAGATTTATACATTTTTTGTGTTCCTTGCAAAGTCCATATTGTCATCTCCAGAAATCCCTAAATTTCAGCACCTCATCTCATAATTCTTTAACTACTACATCCACACTCAGTACCTGGGGCTTACTGCAAGATGCCATAACTTAAGCAGCAAGTACTTTTAGGAAGCTATGAAGCTTATGAGAAAGTTCAAAAAACATTCTCAAAAGTAATATTTATTAGTTTGGGGAGACATAGGCATGATTATTTTCTCATTACTCAACCAGAAAAGCATCCAGAAGAGCATCAAGCATAAAAGCTAGCCATATAAAGTATTATTTTACGTTTTCATTGGTGCATGTCATCCAAAGTTTAATGACATGACTGGCATTCCCAAAGCTACAAGTTTATTAGTGATTTTGGCCACGACTACCTAAAAAACCCCTGCAGAAGGATAAACTATTTTTCACAGAGCAGTAAATTTCCAGATGGCTGCTGTTTTCAGTATTAGAATATACCTGATAGCAGCCATGATGAAACAACTTTTTATAGTAAGGTCAAAGTAGGACAAAAATGACTTTGCAGGAACAGGTCTTTTCACACAAAGGACAAGAAGTCAGTTACAATCATACCTTTGAAGTAGCCTGCTTTAGTTTTGCCTGTTCTACTAAAAGTTTGTATGATGATCCTTTGTTGCTTTGTATTTTCTCTTTTTCCATCTGTTCCACCAAAGCCTTCTGTTTTGCTTTTAATAAGTTAAGTTGCTAAAAGAAAATGTTAATAGGAATAAATGAAAACTTAAGCAATAAGATGTTAAAAGGATCAGTATATGTTCATATGATAGCAATCTTCAGTTTGAATTGTAACTTGAGCTTTTAAAATACTTTTAAATCACAGCTTAGGTACTTGCACTCAGGTGTACTCATATTTAGAAAGTACATTATATTTATTGTCTAATATGGGCCACAGAGTGCAACAGTACACTCCAACATTTGTTCTTCCAGTAGATCCCATGCCCCACGGTTTAAGACAAATGTCAAAGAAGTTAGGCAGCCTTTAGCTACAGAACCAGACCAATGCAAAAGCAAGGCTGAATGAGTCCCAAGGCCAAAGCTGTTCATTCTAGAAATGACAAATCCTGTAAATAATATATACTTATGTGAAAATAGCCACTACCGTGCTGGAAGTCACCTGTTTATGATGCACAAGCTGTTTTCTGATCTTTCGGGAATACAGTCTATCTAGGCTACTGTTGCCTTTAGTAGATCTGCTCAGACTCTGAGTGTGAAGGCTATTGTTTATAAAACTCCACTGGTTTCCTAAGGCAAATAGAAAAAAAAAAAAAGGATATATTAATCCATCTTATTAAATCTCGCTTAACTCCAGAGAAAAGTCTTTGTGTTTCGGCAATGGTTAGCATCTCAATAAACTAAATACTAGTGAAACAAACAAAATCTAACTCTCTTAGTGTTATGCAACTATCACCCCGACAGTAATATTTCTGTGTGATTTTAAAATGCAGTGGTACCATGTTGTTTTCATTATTCTTAAAACATATATGGAGGTTAGCAAGACTGTCCTAAATAAAAATATCTGAACACCTTCATAACATAAAAACTTTATGTTTTTATTTTTAGAAAAGATGTTCAAAGAAAACCATACCTAATCAGCACAATAACAACAACAAACCAAACAAAAAATGCATTTAAAAATACTGGATACAAATACCAAAACAGTATGAAGTCATACTGTTGCCCTTTCTAACACTACAAGTGTCTCAACTCTCTCAGTTGTATAGGCCACAGCCACAGGACAATATACAGACATTTTATAACCCAAAAATCTATCCTGCTTTTTTTTTCCTTAAAAAAAATGAAAGAAATTGTATTTTTAATGAGAAGGGAATTCAAAGAAGCAGATAAGAGTGCAAATAAAATTATCATAAAATCCATTTTTAAAATCTCATTTTTCAAGTGAATTGAAAATACATTTTTAGTATTTGAACAGTTCCTAAAGCAATACTCATAGAAGCAAGTTTTGATAATAAGTGTGATATACCTGTCAAAAATCGTTCTCTCTCTTTTCCATTCAGAGGTTTCTTGGCCGTGGCTGCTTCATCTTCAACAGTAGCTACATAATCCAGTAGTCTGGACACCAGCATTACAACCCAACTGATCATGGGAATGTCTAAAACTCCTTCAAAATAAACAGATTTGAGAGCCTTAATTTGAAGCCATAATAAACTTCACACATACTTTACTAGGCCACTTCCCTCTCTTTTTTTTTTTTTTAAGAGGATAAGAATCTGAGCACTCAAAAATGAGGGGAAAAACCAAACATTCAGCATAAAACTTAGATGCAAAACAAAATGTCACTGTTCTCTTAGTTTGATGAAGTCAGAAGTCAAAAGCCTCATCTCTACTATTCAAGTTAAAAATTAAGCAGCATTTTTTCGAAAAAGTCAAAAACTATATGTCTAAATTTCCTAAATACAAAATGCACGACAGTTATTTGCATTAAAGCACATAAACTAGATGTCTCAAATTCCATAGTGTGAAATTCCTCCATCAACCAGGGTTTCAACAAGGCAGTTACAACCGTGCACGCAAATACCTTAAGTTTTATTCCCTTATTAGTGTATTTCCATGTAGCCACTTGAATAAGATGCAGGAAAGCCAAGACTGAGTTCAGACTAGATCAATAACGCTGATGGCATTAACGACTGGCTATTGCCTACTCCAGTCCCACACTTCAAATGCCGTGTTTTTGTATGGGTAGAAGGGAAAAAACCAGATCTTGCACATTGTTCAAGAGAAATCTTTGTGTGTGTGGAAAAGTCTAAATGAACAGTTCTAAAGTGAACTCATGAGTGCTCAACAAAGACCAGAAACCTACAAATAATGACCACTTAATTACAGTCATTATGCAAATAGCATACTTCTACATAATGTCAATACAGCAAGGACACCAGCACTAGAGGTTTAATGCACATTTTCATATCTGCGCAGCGTGCCGAGCCACGTTTAACTACACTGTGCTTTTCATGCACTGACTTCAAAAAACTCTAATTAACTCAAACTATTATTAAGTCCAGACCAAACAAGAAAACTAAGGCACAGAAACGACTTGTCCAAAATCACATGTAGCTGGCATCCAAGCAATAGGATGCAGCCCAACCTGTTAATTCCAGTTTCCTGACCACACTGACAGAAAACAGCCCACCCCAAGCAGGCAGAGGAAGAACCCGAACAGGTAGGTCCATAACAGGACCTGAACAGGAACAGGTCTAAATTGCAAGAACAGAAATGAGTAGCAGTGGTGACCACTACACACCTTTCTAGTTGGCAGAATAAAAAGAAAGGAGCCTGCTGCAGAGTGAAGTACATACCTTTTCATACTTGACTTTAAACAAGAGTATTTCTTTTCATATCTCACCAAAAAAAAAAAAAAAAAGAAATTCTCAACTTCTCTTCCTCCAAGTGTCTCTCAAACTTTTCAACTTCTTTCCACCCACAACACTCACCTCTCGCTCTGATTGTCCTGTGTTTTTTGACTTTTTCCCCGACAAGTTTTCACCCTCTGACCCTTAGTTATGTGTGATAGTTCTCAAACAGGAATTTCTTCTGCCATACCTGATGCTTCCACCACACATAATATTGCCCTAGTACTCACCTGTACTGTCCAGGAGGAAGGAAGCTGGAAGACCAGCAAACAAAGCTCTGAAGTATCAGTTACCTCTGCTTCCTAAAGTCCTCCATGAGGACAACTAGTAAGGCAAGAGCTATGAAAGGAATTGGAAGCTGTGGGGAGAGTGCAAACAGAGGTAGAGGAGATGTAAGCTTGGGTTTGCCTCAAACTAGTTAGAGACTATAGCAGGATATGGCCATGATAGAGAAAGTACAGGGTAGACCAGTGGAAAGCAATAGGACAGCTTCTGACACCAGCTGTATGTTTGTTTACATCAGGAGACAAAGTAAAAGTAAGGACAGAGTCTCAGCTGGTATCTACAGACTTCACAAGGCTAAGAATTTTAAACAATGTATCTTCTGTGAGGCTCCGCTACATATACATTACAAATGAAGTAGCCTACAGTGTGATGTTTTTAAAAGTAAGACTTTGGTTCAACCTCAGGGTGGTTAAGAAAACACCAAAGAAAATTGAGTTCGAAGACTATAATTTCAGTAATTTTTTTGGGGTCAAAAAAATGTAAATTCCTCATAATCACCAAAAAAAACCCCAAACTCTATGTAGCTTGCAGAAACCATGTAGATACACCTAACAAAGTTGTCTTCATATCTGTGTTTCACCTCAAAAGCTTGAAACTTAGAAAGGATCTCATGAACAAAAAGGAGTATTTCTTTCCAAAATGTTAAATTCCAAAGTCACTAGAGCCACTAGAGCTGTCTACACATTGGATGCTCCCCACACTCTGTCAAAGCTTCCTAACTGAACTAAAATCAATCAAATAGATTTTGCTCAGATTTAAATGGGATGGGGGAGGAATCTCTTTGACCACCTAAAGAACAAGAAGATTCATCACATTTTGAAAAACAACTGTGTTTTGGAAATATAAGTAAACAAGCAATTTCTTCTTTTATTACACCAAAACCTGTGAGTTAGTCTCTCAATTTTCTAGCTTACAATTAATATGAAAATAGTTTCCCAAATTAGAGGGCTACCTTCAGTTCTTCTGTGCACAGGTAAATGAGGTTGCAGTGGTGACAGCAGGTTATCCAGGAGATTAAGTAAACTTTCTAAAACACCACTGTTGCTAAGCGATCTTTGGCCAATGCAAGAAAGCAACATGAAGACCCTAAAAATAAAATTTACATATTTAAGATTTTATCTCCTTTTCAGATTCAGTAATATTCTGAAACACCCCTTACAGAACAATATCGTCCTAGTCTTTCATCTGAGACACAGATTGCTACAGAAAGCAGTACTGAGGCCCAGCAAGTGAACTGGATTTCACATCCTACTGTTTAAAGTTTAATGCAGCATTTTAGGGTGAACATTTTCTCTTTCACCCTCAAGAGGCCAGCAGAGCCTTCCACACCCAAAACAAGATCTCATCCATTTCATTTGCTATTACATATTACTGAATAGCTGGGACAGATAATTAAATCCATGTATTCTTATATCCTTGAATTAATTAATTTTAAAAAAATATGAAAATATAAATGTTGCTGTCCAAAGAAGGCAGAAAGCCACAAAACAGCAACTATGTCTGATTAAAACAAAATGCTAATGTTTAAAATATCAAAGACCTCAATCAATAATCTGAAATAACCAATACATCTAACATTCAGTGCTCAACTCTACACATGCTTCTCTTATCTCAGTGTAATCTTTTGCATTAAATGCTAACAGTGTGCCTTCCAGTCTCAATCCTACTTCCAAATGCAGTAGAAGAGCAGCTCTATGATGAGGGTACATTTAAACTTGATAAAGGAGGACGCCAGTTTTGACACTTGGGAGCAATCCTGCTAGGTATGTAAAGATCTCCAAGTAAGGAAAACCAGGAACTTATTGTAGTGCAAGCACCAAATAGGTGAAATAAATAACTGCAATCAGACATTTATCGTTTGTAATACTTTTTTGGGTCTATTTCTTAAATCAATGAAAATGATGGATAAGTATCCTTCAGTCATATTTTGTCAATTCCAATGTTAAGTTATGAACAACAAAATTACTTCAGTGATCCACAGGTAACTTATCAATATACACTTATATCTTACCTGTCCTGTGGGAAAATGAGAAGTTGTTCTGAATTGTATAGTTCCTGCAGTACATTCGAGAGAAACTGACCCCACCACCTTTCTCCTCCACAGAGCTGAACAAGCAGAAGGCCAGTATGCAATCGTATCTTTGGGGTTCCACTAATACACAGGTGTTTAAATAACTCTTCACAAGCTTGAGCATGAAAAGTACTTTGCAGAACCACAGGAACCGAGTGTCCTTTAAGAAAAAAGAGCAACTATGTTTAAAGAAACAGTGACTCGAAAACACAGCAACAAAAAGTTTGCAGTAAGGTTTTTAAATGACTAGGATTTGACTAAATGGTACAGGAGGAAAGGAGGGAATACATGGGGAGATGGTAATTTGCAGGTAACTCAAAGACCAGGCCATTTGGTCAAAACCAAATCAATTCCATGTCAGTGGAAATACCCTCCACCCCGAGTCTACACAAAGCAAAAACCAAACCATCACCCCACTTAAGAACAAACTGGCACAGAAAATTACAAGACAGCAAAAAAAGCAAAAAGAAAACTAAATCAAAACAAAAAACCCACTACTCCTACTAAGACTTTTCAATTTCAATTCTCCAAGAATTCTTTCAATGACAAGCTTAGGAGATAAAAATCTTTACTGGATATTAAAAAATCATGAACTGAGTAGGGATACTGGTTTTATGAATTCCCCACCCCCATCTTCCTCGAGGCAATTTCTGCTTCCCCTGCCCACTTCTAACTGCCTAATCAATCTCCAGTGCTGCAAATGCTTCAATGCTTACAGATTCTTCCACAAGGTGATTCTACTTATGAAAACAACATGACTCTTCTGCCTGAGCAGTTTTTTGTTACTTCAGCAAACTGGATCAGCCCACAGAAGGATCACGTGACTATCTGAACAAAGGAATATGCAGCCAGGACTACAGAAGAGGGAGAAGGACCTCGACACCTTCTATACTTTTTGGGAAGTGGTTAAGTCAGCTTGGTGCCACTGATGAAACTGAACACTTATGTTACCAGCCACTAAAATCATAGTAGATGTAGCTTTGAGCAACCTGCCTAGTAGATGTCCCTGCCCATCGCAGGGTGTTGGAGCTAGATGGTCTTTAACATCCCTTCCAACTCAAATGCAATTATACATTTCTATGATTCTACATCTAAATATAGTTCAAAAGATTTACAGTAGGGAAGTATAGCTCAAGAAATAGAAATACTTGTAAATTGTTTCTAAAACATGACAAAAAATAAAACCTCAAAAAAATACTAACCATTGGAAGAATGAAGCAAACTAAGCAAAGTATCCAGTAAGTATCTAATGATGGTGCGTAACTGTTCTGTGGATGACATCTGAATCAACTCTTTTGGATCAGATTGCTCCTTGAGAGTTTTCCTGCTTGCACCTAAAGCTACTTTGAGCCTCTGAACAGCATGGTGAGCCAAGTTGAGTTGAAGCTGTAGCTGAATGCAATCCTGGTAAGCAGAAAATACTCTGCTATCTTCTTCTACTGCCTTGTCTGGCTTTCTCAAAAAGTACTGGGCATTGTTAGCACTATTGAGTGGTGGCAGGTCAATACTCTGCAGAAGAATTTCTAACCGATGACAGGCCAAATTGTACCTAAAGGGAAATATTCGAAAAACACAATTCAATACACATTAGCAAACAGCAATATATTTGACAGTCACCCTGCCAGAAGATAGCTTCTGATCCATTTTGAATGCACTGTTAAAACAGACACTGAAAAAAAAATACAGTGCAGTCTTTGTTACTGCTACAAAGATATTCACTGCAACAACCCTACAACACAGGCAGAGTTTTCTTTGCTCTGAAGAATATAATGGGAAGAAAAAAGATCTGTAACATGATTACATCCCAGTGTTTTCCATCAGAATAACTAGTAAATACCCATTTTTCCCTTCTAACCTGCACTGTATGTCTTCTTGCAGTGCAACCATCATCGCCAAATGCTGGTCAATTTCAGGCTGATTTGCAGCTTCACCTTCTCCTCTGAGGGGATCGTGCATTAGTTTCAGCTCATTTTCAAAGGGTAATATATAGGTGTGGCCATAGTAAAAGCCTAATGGGATTTTTGCTCTGGCGTTTGTGCTGCCGTAGCGACCAATAACAGTGATCTGAAAGAGAACGCAACTGCCTTGTAACACAATTGTAAGGAAACAGGTGAAATATACACCAAGTCAAAAACACATCAAAAGGTTATAGCCAAGTAAAGTTTGTTCTGAAGAGAGCTTAAGTTCACATAGTAATAAATGTCAAGACTTTAAAAGATAGAGTAGGCAGTTTGTTTTTACCTTCATAAACCTGCAAACTGGAGGTGGCAACAAGTCATGTAAAATAAGTGAGTGCGTGCTAATGTCAGTAGCAACTACCAGTCGCCTCCCATCCACTTCTTCTCCTAAAGTCCAGATGTCAATTGACAAAGAAGCCAAATCTCCACAAGTGGGAATCAATACATCCGTCAGTAATATAGGTCTTCCAAAATCCAAGGTCACGAATCTTCTTGCTCCTAGAGGAAAAACACAGAGTTGCCTAAAATACCAGTGTATGCTAACCAGTGAAGAGATGCTACTTCTCCAACCATAAAGCCATTTTTTATATATTGTTTAAAAGGTATATTTGTATATTTGAGGCTAAAAACACCTGCTCCATCTCAGAAACTCTCACTACAGCTTGCACACTTGGAGAAGAAAATTCTGGCTTCAACTTAATGAACTTTTTTTGCTTTTTATGCACTATTTCAGAACAGGTGCTTTGTCCAGAGAACCAACATATTCCCCAAGCCCCCAGGATTTTTCAACTGTCACCAAATGCTGGGTCTTAAACCTCCAGATATGACAGAATATAAACTGAGAAATATCTTTTCTCTGAAAAGCCAAGTGAGACTGTAGCTAAGCAACTTACGTAAGGCCCCAGAAAATATTCCATTTCTTAATAGAAAATGTGTCAAAATAATTATTAGGAATTGTGGTTTTACCTGAGTGCATTCGCTCTATAATAATTGACTGATGAGGTGGAGGTTGAAGAAAGTGTGAAGCGTGAGATATTGCAAGAGCAAGACCAGATCCAAGTGGATTCTGAAGAGTGCAAAAACATCAGTAAAATTAAGTGATTAAAATCTACGCATTTATAATGAGCTGTTCTCTACAAAAGACTGTAAGAAAACCTCTTGTGATTTAAATATGTACAATTTTGACAACACCTCACTACATTTAGATCTGAGCATGAACCATCAAAATATATTCAAAGAATTAGTAACTCCTTATACAGTTAAGATAGCTCTAATTAAGAGAAACCATTCGAGGTACTATAACATATTTTGCTTCCTTAAGTCCTTTTCATATTGTCTAAATTTAGTGATATAGTTTTCACATCTCACCCAAATTAACGTGTATTTACTAGCACTCAAGTACAAATTAAGACCCTGGTAATGCTTACAGTATCTTGTTTCTCTGAGAAAAATAAATGAAAATAATTACCGTTCTAGACTTGCTTGTATTTTTGTTATGTGCTGCAAGGTTAACTGTTGGGGGGTCAATGACTGAACCAGGGAAAAGTTGAGCAAGCTCGGCACTAATAACAGCAGAAACTGCTTCATTAGGTGGAGTCAAAGGTGGAGTCATGAAGAGAGGAGTTGTTTTTGGTGTGGGTGGAATGACATCTGAAGGATGAATGAAGAACCCTGGGGCTGCTACTGGATTAGAAGGCACAGAGTTGTGAACAGGACCAACTGCTGATGCTGCTGCTGCCGCTGCTGCTGTTGTCTGATGTAATTTTGCTTCCAGTTTAGCTTTCTGTGGGGAAAATGAAAGCAGAGTATGTAGCAGATAATACTGCTTGTGAACACAGGAGTAGTACTGAGCCACTAATTCAACTTCTTTATACAACTAGATTTAATAAACCTAAGCTCCTTTCAACATAGCCATGTTAGATGTCCAACTACAAGCTGAAAAATTAAACTCTATTTAATTTGACTCACTTGCTGAGGAACATGAGTAATCAACTGGAGTAATCAAAAAAATAATAAAACCCCTACCACTGATCAGCAAAGTAGAGCCGACACAGCCAAGCCTCATACTGACAACGGCTTTATGACTGGTACTTTGCTGTGTCAGCAACGGTCCTTTTCATTTCAGTGGGCTTTTTCAAATTCGGACTGATATACTTACACATTAAGACTTAGTTTTGACTACAAACTCCCAACCCACCCTCAAAATACACAAAAAACAAGTCTGAAAGACCAAAGCAGCATGGGAGACACTCTCAGCACTTTGTTTAATAACAGTGATCCAGAGTGCAGAGCTGTTCCTTCCTCAAATACACTATGGAGAAAAAAAGAAGAAAAAAAAAAAAGGCAACTAGCTTTGCAACTACTTTGTCAGCTTTCGAAGTTTAGAGACAGCACTAAAATATAGCCAAATAGCCTCCAACCTGTTGCTGAAGCTTCAAAAGCTGCTGCTGTTTCTCTTGCAGCACCTGGAGCTGTTGCTCGGCTGAGGCCATTGCATGAGAGAGAGACTGCAAAGCTACCTGGGCTGCTGAACTCAGTGCTGTCGAGGCTTCCCCAACCGTTCCAGAAGAGAGGCCACCAACTGCTGGGGTAACCCCAAAGGTACTCACTGGCATGAAACAAACAAAACAAAACAAAACATGTATGTAGAAATTGTAAAACATTCAATTACTTATTAATTGTTCAGAGCAATGTAAAAACGAGAAATATCTCCTTTTATCCAGTTCTTGCTATAAAGTAATATCATCTTGATTTACAAAGTATATGGCTTATAGACTATAAGCACACTGGTCATCCATGCAACACTTGGACTACAGAAAAGCCACCTCATGCTCCGGAATTCTTCCATCACATAAGGTTGTAAGGTAAAGATGCAAGCTTGTATGTTATACTCTCCGACAGAAACAAATTGATTCAAATTAATAAATTTTTAATCCAGTTTGTTTGTTAAGCTCCAAGAAGTTTAACTTCACATATAGCAACTACTTAAAAAACCCATGTACAAACAAAACATTTCAACACTTGCAAAACTACAGGCAATCTGTTTGTCAAACTGTTTTTATGTCCAATGAAAAATATATTGTGGAACAACGTTAAGTAGAAAAAAAAGAAAAATTGTATATACCAGTAAACGTACTTGCATCGTCCCTTTCTATTCTAGTTCCATCACTAGTTGAAACACAGGTAAAGTGCAGAGGTTCAACTTCCAGAAGTCCAGTAAGGGAAGTAAAACTACCTTCAGCAGCTGCACAGCTACCTATTTTCCCATTTCCTGAAAGAGAAACATGTATCTGCATAATCAGGCAATGTTTTCTTGATAGCAACATTTCAAGTCAAGAAGTGTTGAAAGGGACAGCTAAACATAATCTACATATTTTATTAGTTCATGTTGTGGAACAAAAACCTTAACATTATCACATCCACAACGTAAACCGAAGTGTATTTTAAAAAGGATAATGCTGCCAAATCTTAACAGAGTATATTAATAAGTCAAACTATCAAATGTGACAGCAGAAATGTAGTCTAACCTTCTTAATTCCAGAAATAAATTATACATGGATGCTCTATTCTTTCTACATTGAAAGCAAATTAGCTCGCAAAAATACATTGATGTTACTACAAAGGAAGAGGAAGAAACTGTCAGACCAACTAAGATCATACACCAATTTAGAATAAAAACTAGACTGTTAATCAATTTCCTAAGAAGTTCACACAGTTGTATGGAGGGAGACATGGGAAGGAGAAGGACAATAGTATACAAGAAAAGGAAAGGAGTCACTATGAAGGATAAATACGCTTGCTGTAAAAAGAATTTCCTGACAGGTAAAAATTATCTAATTCTTTGGACATTCCATGGCCTAAAGGTTCACTTACAAACTAACCTGAGAGGATAGATACAAATATGCTTTTAAGGTATTTTAATGCCTCTGAAGCAGAAAAAATACCCATCAAACATGTAATATGTAAGTAGAGGAATGCCATATAGCAGCTTCCCAACTTCGGGAAAATTCATTTAGGTTTCCCTACCTCCGTAAGTGTTGCTAGTCTAAATGAATAACACATCTCAAGGAAGCTACTCCATAGAGGTGACAGATGCTTACTAGATGACTCTGACCCAGGGAATGAGAGTAGCCTTTCTGTTTTATCTCTACCCTTAGATACTCTACAGGGTAAGAAAATAACAGATTCCAGAAAGAGACTTTTTCCCTTGCCCTAAGGCCACAGGAAATGTAGAAGATATCAGGAAGCAAGAGACTATCTTGAACTTCAGCTTGGCTGCACAGCTATGAAACAGATGGGAAGTATAAAACCAAATCTTCACCGAGGGAAAACAGTATAACAGAGAGATTTATCAGCTCTTCCACAATAGATTACTGCTAAACATACGTACCTGACAGAACATCAGACAAATCGATTTCATCTGACTGTACTCCAATGCTGCTGTTGTATACATTTTTACAAGATGAGCCACATATTTCCAGATCAAACAGAACTGGATCAAAAGGTGAACTATATAATCCATATCTGAAAATGGAGTAAGACAAACAGCACTATTCAAACAATAAGAATTCATATAAAATAATTTACAGAAAAAGGCCAAGTATTTCATCACCAGGATTTATTATGTTCTAAACTATTCATTTGACGTATCTTAGAAATTATCATTTACTTATACTTCATTAAACTAATTTATTAGATGGCCTTTTCAAACAGTTTATCATGCTAAACAGGTAACTCTTTGTTACTAAATAGTTTTGAAGATGTAGTCCTGGAAACATGATGCACAATCACACTCAGACATGGAAACTAGAACTACAAGCCTTAGACAATTAGCCACAATACACATGCCTGCACATGGTAAATCAGACATTTGTCTGAAGTCAATAAAAGCACAGTACCGTTCCAAAACAGCAAAAGAAATTCCACCTCAGCTTGTTCTTCCAGCTGAAGCAAAAATTTAAAAGGAAATGCTGCTAGGCATACCAATCAACGCTTGCAATAAATATCTCAACAGAAGAAAACTTGTAACATTTACTCTGGCAGTGCTGCAGGGGAAAACATAGAACCATCACTCAGGTAAGAGGGTGGTCCCAAATCAATTAAGGTTTTATAAGCCAAGAAAAAGGAAAATCCAAAGTAGTATCAAAATCAGTGTTGGTTTGTTGGCTTTTTTTTGTTGTTTTTTTGTTTTGGTTTGGTTTTGGGGGTTTTTTGTTTGTTTGTTTTGTTTGTTTTTGTTTTGTTTGCATTTGTTTGGTTTTGTGTACCAATACCTATTACCAGCAACTGACAAGAGGAAAAAAATGGAAATCAGGCCAAATTATTAAGCAGGAAAGAAAGAACACCTGTGTAGGTAAAAAAGTGAGAAACAAGACTCTGCACCTTGACTGGCAAGAGACAGAAGAAATATGAAATATTTCCACAAACACACCAGCAGGGACAGTAAGTTCTTCTGCCTTTTCCCTCTGCCTCCAAGCAGTTTCTTCTTTTCTTTAGCAAGTGAGGAAAGACCCCAACAGGGGGCTGAGAAGGCTGGAGTGTTTACATGTCTTTTTTGATCAGGTAGTCACAAATGTGTAAATGTCTACACAAATACAACACCAGCAGCAAGGCAGAACAGATACCAGACTTCTGTGAATGTTAAAATGTTTCCACATTAGCTCAATGTTTTTTTGCCACAAAATACTATGACTGTAATTAGTCAGAAAATGATGAATGATGTTACAAAAGGGCAATAATTGCTACAGATCATGTGAGAATTACAGTTCAACCCATTTCATGTACATTTCCCAACCAAGTTACTTACAAAGTAGCAAATTTAAGATGACAACTTTATACTAAGAACAACACAAAAGAGACTTGGTTGCTCACTACAAGCATGCATTGGACAGGACCAGTGCATAGGGCACATCTGACAAGACTGACCTGTTAGCTGCCTGACCCTGTTTCATAAGCAAAGTGGCCACTAAAGCACACAAAAATGCTCAAAATTCAGTGGGGTACCTTCACAGCCTGTTTTACACCTCAGATTTACAAATTCAATAAATAGGTCAGCTCAACACTAATACAATACTTGCATGATTTAAATGAAGAGTTTGAGCGTTAAATACATTCTGTCCAACCCAGATTAGCTGGTTGGAGCATGGTGCTAATAATGCAAGGTCAAGGGTTTGATCCCCATATGGACCATTCATTTAAGATACGGATTTGATGATCCTTGCAGGTTCCTTCCAACTCAGAATATTCTGTGATTTCAGAAAGCATAGCGCCTTTTACCCATCCTTCAGCTGGAATGATCGGGTTCACAGTTTTAAGCTGCATTAGCAACACTTTTCTCAAAAGATTATAGAAGTTACATAAACAAAAAACCAAAGAATGAATCAACAATGTCATGTAAAAACCCATCACCCTATTCAACTGTGCAGTAATGAATACAAAGTATGCAAAATGCCTCTTCCACTTAACTCCTCAGAACATGCAACTGGAGTAATGTCTAAGATTTTGTGTATCACAATACAAAGAAGATAAGGACCAAAGAAAACAGCTCAAGGAAATGCTTTAAGAATGACTACAGATCTGGAGAACACAATCCAGATACAAACAAACCCTGGACATCCAAAATTTTTAAGAATGAAACAATCTGCTCTCCATTGCCAATGTGCCAAACTGGACAACACAAGCACTAAAAGGCTTTAGTTGCAGCAGGAGAGATTTCAGATTAGATGTGAGCAGGAGACAGTTCAAGTGTTAATGATAAGAATAATTAAGCCGTGTAACACCTTACAATATTTAGAATATTTAAATTCCACCACTACTCGAATCGGGTACTTTTAAGAACAAGTTGGAAAAATTTTGTCAGATTTGTTAGAGACAAATCAACCTGCTTTGTTGTAAGACAGCCTAAAATACTGTCTGAAATCCCTTTTTTGGTTGTTCTTTGAACTGCAAATCATGTATCACACCCAACTGCCCTTATCCTTGCAAGTTGTACTTGCTCTATTGCAGCACACGATAGTAAAATGAGTACTACTCTCCCTGAAGACAACATGAATGTGAAGATTCTTTAACTAGACATCTGCTTTTATCTGACTACCAGATGTTAGACTATTGCACCCGGGACCAATAGAAAGAGGAAAACCACAATACTATAAACTCTGCAACACAAATGCACACAAATATGATGAAATACAACTCAGGGAGAGGGAAGGGAAAAAGGGCAAAGCAATGGCTGCCTACTAATTTCTCTTAAAGAAACCCCCAAACTAAAATGACAGTATTCTCTTGATCTGTAGACATATGAAGGAAAGGCCAGTAAATTTTGCTTACATTAGTAAATTAAATCAAATAGTAAGTCCTTGCTAGAGAGCTATAATAATCAAATAAGGAATTAGACAGATGCGTCTGCTGCTTTTCTTAAGCTAACTATAGGGTTACCAAGTTAAAAGAGAATATAAATTTAGTTCCAAGAAAAAAAAAAATCAGTAAAACACCATCTAGAAACATTCAGAAACCCTAAGCTTGAAGGATACCAAGAACAGAAGCTCACTTGAGAAATCTTTCCTTGACATGCAGACACTTGTGCTCACCACTAAGTGATCCGAAATATCACATGTACCTAATTCAAAAGTGGGTAACTAGAAAGGAAAAAAACCTTCCACTTCAGATATGCTAAGGTACTTGGAAGCAATCTTTATGAAGGAACAAGTCAATTCCCACAGAAAGGTGCCATTTCTCATGTCAAGTGTAATTTTCACATTTTTCTCCTTCATTGGGTTTCTGACGAAAATTCCACGTAAGAACACAAAACCTTTTTTCAGTTCAAAATTCCCAATCATCCAGGTACCATTTCTATTGCTGGGATAAGTTTTCTGATCAACTGCAAGGATTACATATAGTGAAATAAATGAATAACTACGAAGAGGTATGCAGTAGACAGCATGATAAGGATCCAAGTATAACACCTGAGAATAAGTTCTTATCAAGTATTTTGGAATTATAGTCCTTTAAAAACAAAACAAAACCCCAAAACCCAACAACAACAACAACAAAAAAATCTAACATCCTCCCTGCCTTCAAAACTTTGCTTACTATATTTTCTACTACATTTACCATTTTATCTGAGGATTCTGAACTAACCTCCACTAAACCTCTTCTACCTTGATCTTACTTGACTTTGAGGAAACCTCTTGCACCCAAACCACAGCTGAAAAAGATGTCAAAAAGCAGCATGTTCCCATAATGCAGCTTTGGAAACTGCTACAAAACTGAACCATCAGAGATTTCCTTTAGGCATCACATAAATACAAATCTAAGTGGCAAATCAGTTCAATATGTAAAATATGCAACATCACAGTCTGAAATTACATTGATACATAATTTAAAATAAGCACCTGCACTCCCAGTAAATTACTCCAGATCTCTACACTTAGAGACCTGTCCTTTAGTAGAAATACATCAACTGTATGGTCAGCCTACAGAGAGACTACAGTTTTGTAGAACTGAAACTATTTGGTATATTTGATTCCCTCCAATACTCAAAATAGGACATGTTGTGTTAGTCTTTACACTAAAAATTATAAATATTAACTTAAGGATTGCACAGACATCAAACATTACATATATATTTGCTGATATAAAATGTGAGATAACAATTAAACTCATCTTTAACTTTGCACGAGTTAAAACCGTTTTCCAGAGCTGTAGCAAATTAATCCTTGCTCAAACAAATATGGCAAAATGTATCTTTTTACAAAACACCCAACCTTTTTCAGAACACCAAAGGATGGCATTACACATTATGTTTGTTTTTATCAGGTTTACATAATCCATGTTTCTTAGTACCTTGTTTGAAGTAACGCTTCCATTGGTGTTAGGCGATCCTGCAGCTGTCGGGACACAGCAGTTAGCAATGATGCACAAGCTGTACTACATCCTGCCAAATCTTCATCCTTTACATAATTCAGCAATACAAAATACCAGTATACGGATCCTGCATTTTAAAAAAAAAAAAATCAGGTGAAACATGATATGAATTTTTCACTGAAAAAGCATACTTTGAAGGATAATTAATGGAAGTGATAAATGAAATATCTAATGGTTACTGAATACAGACTAGAAAGTATTCTACCCCTTCTCTTTTTCGAGAGACTTCAATTTAGAATCATTCTGTAATCATTAGTTTCCACAAGTACTTCCAGTTGTCTTATCAACTAACACATAACTGAAGGCAAAAAGGTTCCCAAGATACAGCTTTACATACCTCCTTCATTGCTTCTGCCCACAACAATCAAAATCCTCTTGATCTATTAAGGTGCTAGGCTAGAGGTTCCAATCCTATCAGAGCAAGCCCTGCTCTAGATTCAACTCTTTTTCTGCTTTTATCCTCTGGTTTTTAATTGCTGTCTCCTTAATCTGTATTTCCTGGAGTCACTGTTTACTTACAAATCAGTTCTGTGAGCACACTGAGGTGGTACTGCATGGAAACAAATTTCAGCTTCCTCCTTCTTTTTCACTCCCCATCCATTCAAAACCCTTTATAGCAGTGTGTTATGTGTTTCTACCTGGGTGGTAGCACAACCAAGCCTTTTGGAATGCAAACTAATTTTTCTGCAAAACCCCTTGGTGATGCCAAGCTGGAAGAAATTTAACAATGTCCTAGTGTGAAAAGCAGGCCTTGCCGCCCCAAATATGTGGGTAAAGTCATCTTCCCATCCCATCTGGCACTCAAGAAGCTTCAACAAGGTGCTAAGACACCATTACTCTGCAATGTAGACAAGGAAGGAGTTTAACTTGGTTAATTTCTTTTAGGTGCAGAAGAAACAAAAGTGGATTGCTAGTAGGACATCATTTGGATAGTCAGGCTTCCTGGAATAAATCTCCTAATTTTAAAAAATAACAGACAATTTTGACTGTCACTTATGTCAACAGAATCTGTTGTTGCCGAACACCTTCAAAAACTCTTGCAAAACTTACTTAAGCTCTTCCAGAAATGTCAGACTTGGCATTTTGGTTTAAGCAAGCTCATTTGCTTAAAATTCCACTATCTGCAAATGCCTCCTTCATACTTGGATACCACCTGACCATACCACTCCAAGAAGCATTTTGTACTAACCGAACAATTACCTAATTCTTATCTCACAAGAGAGTCCAACAAAACATGTCAAACAGCAAATGTACTGTGTCTATTTACAACAACGAACATTACATACGTACCACCTGTCGCAGCAGCAGGCAAAAGAGGCATATTGTCAAGCAAAGCTTTTAGAAGAACTGATCCAAACCCCTGCTGACTCGGGTCACACCTGCCATTGCTACAAAGAAACACATAGACACTTTAACATTTATTTAAGAAAGAACCAAGGATGACATCTCCTCCAGAAGATGAAGCTGAAAGACTGATGTTCTTTGCAGTCATACCCTAAACACATTTTTCCTGAACAGATCTTCCAGATCTTGTTGCTTTATGAATTCAATGTCCACCAATAACAAACACGTTTGTACATTTCAGACTGCATGCAAATCCCCCAAATACATATAAAACAGAAATATATAAATAAAAATAAATGTAAATAATTAGGACTGACCTGATGCACAGTGCAAGAAATCGTGCACATTTGTGAGCTATGCTCCGCCCAGCTTCAAAGAAGCAAACCCGTATAATATCAGAGACACATTTACGTGTTTTAGAAAGCAAACTGTCATTTCCTTCCTTTGAGCTGTAAAAACAAGTTGCATACTTTAGAATATCATATAATTTTTTTTTTTTTTTTAAGTGAACTGATACTGAGAAAGAGCCGTGATAATCTGAACACAGTTCCTCCCTTACCTGCCAGGTCCGTTTGAATACACTCCGGCCAGCCAACAAAGCGTGTCAAGTACAAGACTCTGAGAGTGTTCTGTGCTCAGACCATCGTCTGTCTTCTTGCAAAGAGTGGTGAGCAACTTCTCATGGAACTCTGAAAACTGTAACATGGCACACCGTTGAACTCTAGGGAGGAGGGGAAGGAGATAAAAACCAGAATTATCCAATATGGCCATTCTCCCATTAAAGTGTCCCTCCAGCTTTGTATCCTGTCATAAGAGCAGCAAAACAGAGAATCCTAGATAAGCGTAAAACCAGTACACAAGCATATATAATACCTTCCATGCACACATTCCCAATCTTCCTATTTTCTGCTCGTAGAACTTCCTATTTTACTATATACCTAGTAATCTTTGTGAATTTTTTCCTCCTATTAACTTGTCTAGCAACTTCTAAACATAAACAAACTCTCACCATCCACAACACTCTTTAGCAAACATTTGCACATACCTCTTTGCAGCCTCTTTGACCTTTTTATGCCCACTACAGTCAGTGCCACCATTGTAGGGTGGCAGCTGGTAATACACTTTAAATACTATATTGTTTGCATTGAGGTCTGCAGTACCAATCCAGAGACTTTAACCACTTCTTTGAGTAACAATTTGTGAGTTATAATTGATTCTAAACTTTTCGACAAATATAATCTCTGCTGTAAGAAACCAGACAATGTGGAAATAGAAAGGGAAGATGCTTCCTTTAAAAAAAATCTGTCCAGATAATTTATCTGCTTTACCCAGAAAACTTATTTGCTTTTTCAAGTCAGGCAAAATAATCACTCAACATATAATTTCCTGCATGATGTTTTTCTACCACAGCTTGCACAGAACAGTGCCCTCTAGCTCATAATTTATAGGATTTTCCAAACACAATAAGCTTATGAAATGACAACTTGAAACAGTGGCTTGACCCAAGCTATTTTGAGGACTAAACTTTTTATGCTAAGTGTAACTAAAGCTAATATTTCTTCAGAATTAAAAAACACCTACTAACCTTTCCTTTGAAATTGAAGTTTTTTTAAATCTTCGAATTGTTACAGAGACTTCTTGAAGTAAGTCACAGCCTCGCAGATTATCTGATTTTCTTGAAGAATTAGTACCTTCAATTTTGCTAGATGGTTTTTCCTGATTTTTTGGGGAAAAAATAAAATTCAAAAATCACATTGATATTGATTAATTTTTATACCTTGTTCAGTGAAATGCAAACAGTTCAGTAAAATCTCTCAGCTTGAGTACTGCATTAAAATAAACTAATTTTGTTCACTAATTACAAATTACCATGTTCTAACTATTCTAATAACATCCTCAAGATGTATGTCATATCATCCAATCTTAGAACTACAATGATCAAGAGTAAAATACACACACACAGAGATCTTCATAGGAGGATGAGGCGTATCAGCTACTGAAAATACTCAGGGAAACAGAGGTTTCAAAAACAAGTACTCAGAATGTGAAAGTGCAGAACAGACCTTTTCAACTAAATATGCACAAAACAAACAACTTAAGAGATGTTGAACTCTTAATTCTTGAAGGTGTCAACACAGTATCATGTTTACAAAGCAATTTTTTAATGGATCTTAATTCTCCGAACAGCTGTTTGGTTTTCAGATCACATAAATCACACCAAGTCTACAACTAACACACGTCTTCCTTGGCTGTTCATTACCTTGCCTGCTGCAACTTTTGCCAACAATGAAGCAAGTGAATGGCCCTTGTTAGTCTGAGGTTTTAGAGGTGGTATTCTAACAACCGGTCTAATGCCACCATTGCAGATTTCTTCTGTTCCTCTGTCATTCACTGCTTTAACATGAATTAAAAATGAACGATACTTGCCACCAGCCATGCCTAAAAGTGGGGGGAAAAAAAAGGGAGGGAGGGAGAATTTGCATAGTTTACTAAGGCAAGTTGTAAACAGATTTCAACTTCACAGATACAGTGCACAAGCAGAGCTCAACCATATTAATTATAGTACTCGACCATCGGTTTGAAACTGTTACACAGTAAAATTTGTCAATGTGAAAATAAATAAACCTAAGTCTGACTACAGAAATATGAGATGCACTTTAGTCACACATACCTCATGCAAATAGCATTATAAACTGGTTTACCTTTAACAAGCTTTGGACTTGTTAGTGTCAACATTCCAGCATGTCCTGATAGATCAAGTCCAGTAGCCAGCCATACTGGACCGCAAAGTATATCTTCCTTGTGTTCCTCCAGAAATGGACACAGTCTAAGACCTTAAAAAACCACGAGTAACATGGATATGAATTAGCCATAACTGTCACAAAATCTGATCATTTGCATGGATTAAAAATACACCATGTCAAACTCTGATTACTAAATACACATAACTCTACAGCAAAAATTACTTGAGGTTCATTTTTAGGCATTTTCCAGCGAAATCAATAAAGGTAAACAACAGTTTTCAAACGATTTTCAGCTGTATAATGTGGATAATACCTATGCTGACCAGCTTATCAAAGTCAGAAAATATACAACTGATGAAATAATGAACCAATATTATAGATCCACAACTCTTACTCAGTCTTTACTGAAGCAGGACAGAACTGTTTAAAACAAAACAAAATGAATAATTAAATTTAAAACAAGAAGACTGATTTGTTTCTCCTGTGGTATATTCAAACTATTGAAATCATCATTCACTCATCTCTCCTGCTCCTTTCTCAGCATGAAACATCTCCTTTCAGCATTTTTATCACCCCTTTGATTCCTCCCCTCATCCTTTCCAACACCTTTCTTGGAGTCATAGAATCATAGACTGGTTTGGGTTGGAAAGGACCTTTCTAGTCATGCTCTAGGATAAGCATGATAACATGAGTGAAAAGAAAGTGTAAAGTAAGACTGTTAAAAAGACAAGAAAAAGAATCCAGAATACTGAATCACTACAACTGACAATTTTTAGTCTGCAGCTCTCCTCACTCAGACCCACTCTTATTGCCTTTCACAGCCTAAGAGATCTTGTGGAAGAGTGCTGGTTAACAAAAAGCTATAAAAACAGGCACAGTCAGTGTGATGTGACTCAAAGTCAACAGGACTAGTTATGAATTCTTTAGCTGTTCTTTATTTTGTTTATGGCAGCAATCTCTGTAAAAGCCAGGTATGCAAAGAAAAATTATACTAAACCTAGCTAAAGAAACAAAGTAAAATACTGCTGGAACAGTGTAAGAATTTTAGTTAGGAAGGTGCCCTATCAATCTACTTTATTTCTAAATTCAAATAAATATTAATCTGCTTTTAAGTAACAAACCTCTTCAGTAGTTTGGGATTATTTTGGTGTGTTTGGGTTAAACTTTCAACTCATTAAGCAAACAGACCTGTGAGAGAAACAACTATGAAGGGAGATGAGAAATTACTATATTTTAAATGACTGAGAATTCTTTGCAGAGGAATTCCAGCGTATCATTTAAAAAAAAAAAAAAAGCTCATACTTTAAACAAAATATAACAAGATAAATAAAACTTACATTGTGGTTCCTCTACATCCATATACTGCATTTCTTCATTGAATTCCACTAGTCCTGGTTTTCCATTTCTCTCCACTTCAATATTAAGAGCTGGAGATAAAGGAAATGTGATCTGTCTATCTACTGCTGCTTCTGGAAATAAAAATATTAGCAAGATTTCAAACATTGCTCAAGGCTCAGGAAAAACACAAGCAGTAGTTTTCACAGCAAAATTATCAGCTTTCTGCCCACAACACTATTTCTAATACAAACCCACAAAAATAAAAAGGCACGTTTTTCATATTAGGATTGAACTAAAGTTGCAGCAAATAGTTAAAAAAAAATACTTCCGAATGAGCTCTAAAGAGCCTGTTTTGCTTTAATGCTGCCCAAATTCTTTTCCCCTAATAATCAACTGCAGATTACTCCTAAGCAATTAGATTCCGATACTGAAAGTTTTATAAACTTTAAATACTTTAAACTTAAAATAACTGGATTGGTCCCGCTGAACACCAAACATTATTTTGGTAATACTTAAATACAGCCTTTTTTTCAATTAATGGATCACATGAATCATAGATGAAGAGGGCATGCAAGCAAATTAACAAGAAACATATACAGTGAAATAACTGCCACACCAGAACCATTAATTCCAATCTGGAGGAATTATGCCTCTGGCCTTCCCATTACTACACACTGTACATTTAACTCTTTCCAGGGTTCCTGTCATACAAAAAAATGACTGAATAAATTCTCCCCTGTATATCTTTCCTAGGTCTCATTATCTTAAAATTTCAGTTCCTTCCTCCCCCTATCAAAGGAGAGAAGGGAATGGGGGGAGTTAACTGAATTTCAGTCTGAGGTTTTTATATATTTTCAAGAGCCATCAAACACTCCTGAATATTACTTCTCTCTAGGATTAGAACATTTTGGTTAAGATCCATCACAGATATAAATTATCTAGGTTTGTCTTCCCCTATAATGAAACCATTAGTGCCCTATTACTTTATTCAATAGTGCATATTAAAAAGGCAAATGTCACTAAGGTCCCTTTCCAAAATTCGAGAAATTGAAAAAGGGGAGGAAACAACTGCAATGCAGTCACACTTTGGAAACATGTTGGTTAGTTGTGCCTCCTCAATCCTACTGAAAAGAAAAGAAAAAAGACTTTGCCAAGGCTGCCTTGCAGGCGTTCTCACATTCCCCAGTCCTTTCCAGGCTAACTGACCCCCCATTCCATGCTTTTTCTGCCCTATCTATAACAGAAAAAAACAAATTCCAGTATATGAAAGGAAGTGAAATATCATTTTCTGGAAGAGCTCTGTGCAGAAAAGCATTCACAGAGAGCTCTGGCAATCTAGTTCACAGCAAAATCAAAAGTCTCCAAAGAATTACCAAATTATGAAACTCTTTGCTCAGAAATATTTAAAACCGAAGCATTAAGGAAAAGAGTTTAGCTTTTCTTCTACTGTTTTGTTCCACATGTGAATATTTTCAGACTAATTCTGGCATCCAGATCTGCAAATGGACTGAATTCAGGCTGAAAACAAAGCAGGTTCCATTCAGAAGAGCAACATGGCCTATCTATCCTGTCTTTTAATTTGACAGAACAAATTTCTGCTACATGTTAAAATTAAGGTTTTACTTCAAGCATTAAAAAAATGAAGAAACTGAAAGAACACCTGTTGTCTGCTGTCCTGCAGTCAAAGCTAGCACTTCTGCTAAATCTAAGCCATCTTGTATCCTAAAAGAATTGACTTTTCACAAAGAATATTACTATGCTAGAATATTTTGTTCTTGGATAACAACCAGTATTTAAAGGAAGCACATCCAGGACACATTTTGTGTTGTTAAACACTGGGGGATGTTACAGAATGGGAAGTTGTTTGGAAGCATGTCAATGATCTTTGGTATCTCTGCATTCATTTTGGAAATTTACAGCACTGTTACCCTTGTTTAACTGGGATGCTCTTACTTAGCAATAAAAAAAACAGGAAAAAGGGAAAAAAAAGGGTTTTTATGATCATGCTTCTGTTCTCCCTAACACATTTTATATCCAGTAACCAATTTAATAACATCTGACAGCAAAATTTCTCTGAAGTACTCAGTTCCCAGAAGCTTTTGGAAAAGATGTGGCCAGATAAAGATAACCAATTAATGCCTCAATAGGAGGAGGTGTTGCATGTAATATCTTCCTCTCCTAGCAGACAGGGCAGCAGGATATGCAATGAACACTCTTACCACAGGAAAATCCCAATGGAGGCACAAACTCTTCCACATCAAAGAACTGACTTTTCAATTTACACTACCCCCTCACAGTTTCCCTGAGAGCTAGTAAGAGGCACAGTCCAGGTTAGGAGTCTTCCCAAGGCAAGAGTGTTCCTAACTTTGGTCTCCTCTGTCAAAGCTGCAAGGAACAAAACGTGAAATCATACTGCAGCTTTCACAGAGCTTAGTTAATGAGCCAAAGGATGAGAGAATTCCCAAGCAAGCCAGTTTTTTTTCTGCTGCCATCAAGAAAAGCCTTGTCATTTTCTCACTGGCAAATAATTTCCTTCTGTGATTTGGAACGATTTATTGTAAATTTTTTTTTTATATACCAAGACCTTAGAAGAGCACCACTTGTTTTGCCAGTCAATCTCTAAGATGATTTACAACTGACAATGTATTTTTTTAATGACTGTAGGATTCAAGCAGTACCAAATAATTGAGTTCAATCTTTCTGAGCTATGTGCTTTTATTTGTATAAATGTCAGGATTTTGAAACTGTTTACATTCAAACACGGTAAGTGAAAACAGCCCATGATGCTGAGAAACACAGTAAAATGGAAATAAGTAAAACTGGAATACTTACACTATTTCAAGCAATTTTTATCAAAGAGAATAATGAGTTTAAGAAAAGAAATAATGTTCTGAAAGTTATCTTATTTCTTACCATTGACTTTCCCTAAGCCTGGAGCTTTATTTTTAAGTAAAGTCACTTGAATCTGGGGAATGTTGGTGATGTTTGAATTCAAAACAAATTTGAAGTCCACATGTCCAACCATACAGGCTTTGGGTAGAACCAGTTCGAAGACATGCTCATCCCAGCTGTTGCTGTTGGGAAAAAAAAGAAGACAAAGACCCAGTGTTAAGTGATAATTCAGACCAAACAGGAAGCATCACACAGTGCATTTTCCATCTATGCAGAGTGTCTTCAACAAGAAGAAAAATGTACTTTGCACTACTTTCTGAAGTAGTGTCTTTTAAGTTTTCAAGTTAACCATATTAATTTTGTGAAAATGATGTTAAAAAGCCAATCAATAATACAGGGTGAAACAATGTTCAGGTAAAATCAGTAGTGTAAAGATTCCCTGTTACCTTCATTGCAGCATCCTTTTCATACTACTATAAATACCAGTTTCCATGGTTTCCATGAAAAAAAAGTATGAAAAAAAACCTCCAAACACAACATTAAAAAAGTGAAGTGTACTACCAATCAGTGAAGTGTATGAAAGCACAATCCTAAGTACCTACCTTGCAATCTCTTTTAAGCTGCCCTTGATGTTGTTTAACACTTGCCAATGTCACTGTTCAATAGTACAAAAACCACATCCAGAGACTCAAAACACTAGTTTCAAATTATTTTTAGAACACATTTGATAATTCATACAGGATGAAAAGTACTTCTTACCAGATGCACACTCAGAAACCTGTGCTGTGCAAAATGGGCACAGCTTTCTTTTAGTAAGTCACAGTTTTGTTTTCAAGACAAGTTTGGTTTACACTGAAAGTGTAAACTTGAGATAATAAGTACCCCTCAATAATCCATTCCATAGTTTTACACACCAAGGTTCAAAAGGTAGTTCAAATCACAGAGTAATTAAAATAAAACTAACCACCTGTCAATTGTTCTGTTTGTATACATTTTTTAAAATACTGAACTTCCTGATCCTCTCAGTTTAGCAATAAATATTTTTTTAAATGTAACTGATAGACTGTGCATATTCAGTTGTATAACTGAGAACACTAAGAAACTGAGTTTGCTGCTATAAATATTTTTGAGATATCTTTCTAACATCTAAATCACAAAAAGGTATTTTAAATCAAATAATATGCTCTACATCGAGTATTATACAGAAAACCATTTGAAAAGAGATTAAGGAATGGGGCAACTGTATTTAATTCTTTACAGTAATATCCCTGAAGGTCAGATCTCCCTCAGGCACATATCAGGTAAAAGTAACGTTGCTTTCCAGAGCAAGCAGCACAGAAAAGCAGTGATTTTGGGAGGAAAGATGGACAGAAGGCAGTTTGTGGTTATGATTTAAGAAGCAACAGTGAAGAATTTTCAGCTAACTGTACAATAATACAGGTAAACAAAATAAAATGGAAATTTATCCTATGGCTCTGGGGAAAAAAAACCCTAAAACCTCTGTAAGCAACTGTAACACTAAATACTTAGAATCACTAGTGCCTTTCCTCTGGCTTGGAGAATATATACTCCAGTGCAAAACAGGGAGAGGTTTGGGGGTGGTTTTTCATGTCATGCAAAGCATGGACTAAATGAGACATTCAAAGGAGCCAGACTTCTGAAAGACTACGTAGTATTCTGCTCATCCAATTTTAGTTAAAGATCTAGTACAAACCCAGAAATTAATAATAAACCACTTTGTCTGCAGTAATCTTTGGGAGTGTGTGTTGCATAGTGAATTACAACTGTTATATGTCTGCTCCAGAAATCTATTTCTGACAGAACTGAGCAGCAGATGCTCAATAGGCATGTATGGAATAATGAACCTCCATGAAGATCTCCCACTAATCCAACAGTAAAGAGATCTTACACCTGTGGCAATAAACTTCACAATCTGATTCTGTGATTAGTTAAAAAAATACCCTTTAAAGTTTTTTTTCAATTTCCCCTAAGTGCATCCTGTTTATTCATGTGCAAAGTTTCAAAGTAGTAAAAAAAAAAAATTACTCCTTACTATTTTCCTCAATATTTTAGTATATCCACCCTAAGTATCACTTTTCTATGACAATTTAATGCAAGGTCTTTTAGGAACTCTTCTCACCTTTGACACCCTTCTACATATATAGCATCTTCCTAAAGAAGAACATACAATCCATACTGTATTCTAAATGCCAATATACCACCATTCTCCCATCTACAAAATATTTTCCAACACATTTATTCATTTCTTTTCAAAACTGTCTCATCATCTGTTCTTCCACTACAACTCAACTTTGAGCTGCAGAGCCACTTTCAGAGTTTAAACACTGGACAGAACATCAGTACATAGCTCTTTCTTCTTTCACATATTTTCAAATATGCCTCCATAAAATGAATACATAAAATACATCCTACATAAATTTGAGAAAAAGCCAGGAAACTCAGACGTCACTGTTTTATCCATGCACATTAGGAATTCATGTATCTCTTTTAAAAGAATTAGCCCCATTCAACATTTCAGTTGAATACCACTGAGGGGACAGTACTGATATTTAGATAATTCACAAGGTAAACCACAGTCTGCTTTTCTGTTTTCTTTGTTACACAGTCTTTTATAAAAAACAAAGTAGGATTGAAAGAGCAGGAGTATAATATAATGCCATTACTTAAATGCCATTCCCTAAAACACATTTCTATCTGTTTGAGAAACAAAAGAATCACCATATCAAATTGCATTACTCATCCATCTAACCCTGTAATCCCACATCTTGATAGGTATCAGTATGAGGCACTCAAAGAGGAGATAAAAGGAACCTCATATTAACGACCAACAAAATAATCCAGAAATCAAAAAGTTTCTTCCCAGATAACTTTTAATTAAGAGTTAACATTGCTTTCAATCTTAAGCTTCTACCCTAAGAACAAAGGAACTCTAATAATTTTCATCGTGAGTCATTTAGTAGCTGTCAAAGATTTTCAGTACTAACCCAAAACTTTTAACTTTACCTCTTTACAACCTTGCTTTACTTGGCAGCAGGCATAGTTCTTTTTCTTTAATGAAACAATATTCATAAGCCAATTTTCCGCTTATCACCTTCCAATTAACAGCAATTACCTTCACTGTTTGCTTCCCTGTATCTTCATATTGGTAGCCTTTTACTTTTCAACTGCTGCTGACCACACTTGGATAATCAATTGTTTTAACTAGAAGTTATTTTCCAAGGAACCATCTCCTTTCCACTTGTTCCATACAGAATATTTTACTTACACAAAGCTAAACCACAAGATAAACAAAGGTTTTAAAACCTATAATGCACTGCAAGTTTTTAACCACAGCTTATGAATATTTAATTAAAGCAAGTTCAGCTCCTGTTAGGTGTCAGCCCTGACAATGTCTGCAACTATTACCTGTTTTCCCACCTGGAATACTTCATTATCACATGCCAGCTATCACTTGTTTCCACAACATGCTTTTTCTGCCCCATCTATGATCTCTAGCTCCCTTTGGTCATTTCATTGTTTCCACTGTATGGCCTTTCCAAATCTTACATATCAGTGGAACAGATGTGTAACAGCCTGACCTAAAAGATCTTTGTAGTGTCTTAAGCACATCCCTTCATAAAACACAGAATAAAACTTTATCTATGTTTTGTTTCTCCATGCATTTTTCACAAAGCTACTTCCGGTAGGTTTTAAGCAACTCTTCAAAGGAGACTGCAACACTGCTGTACTTGTATTTAGGATCTCAGAGGAATTCCAAGTTCTCACACTGTGTGTTAAAAACTAAGTACTACTACATATATCATGCTGGTGCAGTTCATTTCAATGAAAATACTACCTAAATTGTAGCACAACTAGGGCGCTGTAGTGGCTTAAGTAAATGTCTCACATATAAAGATTTAACTTCACATGAACAGACATAAATCTAGATTCTATCTTCATATTTTAAAATAAATTACAATACCATTTCATTTAGGACAACTAATTAGTCATACTGGCACCATTTTCTGATTAAAAAAATATATTAAGAACATGTATACGCATAAGAAGGGTGAATCAGACTTTTACAGAATATATCAAGAATATCTGTAACTCTGGCAAGTGTGCTTGTCTAATTACACTATGAAATGGCCACATTTAGCAAACTAAAATACCCCAATTCAAAACCTGATGTTTCAATTTGTTTCAAGGTCCACTAAAACAACTCTGGCAATCTCAAAGACCTGTAATGCAAACTACCAAGTAGGGATTATCATCTTTAAAATAACACGTTCTTAAACTTGCACACTAGTTAAAAACAATTAAATTGCATGAAATTTGTGACTGTACAGCTATACAAACTAGTTGAGCAACGCACACAATTCCTTCTGGGCTGTTACCCTCCTTACCTGTCTGTCTGTAGCTTCCAGGTTCGAGTATGCTGAGCTGCATCCCCGTGGTGCTGCTGGTGCAGATGCTGAGGGTGCCGCCTCTGCTGCTGCTCTTGCTGGACTTCTACCCAACAGGGAGGGACAGTGGCTGAAAACCGTGGTGTCAAGGTCTCAAAACGGGTCAGTTCCACCAGGGATGTCAGCGTTTCAAGGGAAAATGGCTGGTCCACCAAAAGATCAACTCCTGAATAATTACAGAACATACAGTAATTACTAGGCAGATTTCTTTTTTTTTTTTTCCCCAAGAACATCCTATGAACAGTTTGAAATATATCCAAACTGCTACAGATACAAATAACTACATGTTATATGAAGGTTTTTCAGTTAAAAAATAATAATAATAAAAAACACACACAAAAAAGCACCACCCTAAACAAATAAAAACACCCAAACAAAGCAACCAAAAAACCCTAGCCTTGAAGCCAGTATCCTTTGAAGGCAGTTCATTTGGAATAAATTTTCTAAGTACTGAAAGCTCTGAGCATGCTGTCTGGGATTTAAACCAGAATAATCAGCCATAAGTAATTAGCCAGCTACACTTTGAAGATGTAAAGCTGAATAAACATTTTTTTTTAAATATCTCTATTGACTCAGGTAAAAAAAAAGTTTTATATTTCATGAAAACAGACATACAGAATTACTACGTAATTGTGACATTTTTACCACTGTTTAAGACATCACTTTGGTACTTGTTTATCTATACAGACTTGTTTTATGGTGAATTACTAGAATGTTGTGAAAGGTTCCCAATTTAGCTTAAAAGAGGGTTAAGTGAAAAACAAACATGCTTTAGGTGATGCACTTAAATGTAATGCACTGAGCCTAGACAATTATACTGCCCTCTTGTCTTCATATTGAAGCCTTGCACTGAGGAAACAAGGATATTAATTGACATACTGAAAACTGAAATATCCCAGGAAGCCAAACACCTAAAGAAATCAAAAGAAACTCTAAAAATAATCAGATTTTCTGACAAAGACCAACACCCCCCCCCAAACCCCAAACAAACAAAAAAACCCCAGCCAAACAAAAACCCCCAAAACCATAAAGCAAACAAACAAAAAAACCCAAGAAAAAATAAAAAAGCCACCACCACCACAACAACAAAAAACAAACAAAGGAAAATAAGATATGCACAATATAAATTTTCTTGTATTTTGAACATTTTCTCCTAAAAATACATTTTGGAGAAAATCTCTTACTTGTAAAGAAATTATATTTTTCAAAAGGAGAAAGTTTGCTACCTGACTACTACTTTCACCACCCTGGCTGGGGGGATAATAATACACAAATACCACCCTCCCAGTGAAGTCTGAACCTAGAGACTGTCTTGTAAAGCAAGCCAGGTAGAGCTCCAGGTGAGACACCCAGTCATTGCAATCTAAGAGGCAGGAAAATGCTGAAGAAATTAGAAGTGCTTTAAAAATTGAATTTCAATAATAGGGCAGAGACCTTCATTATTTTAACTGCCAAATGTGAACTTCATTAGCTGGATGACACTGCAATGAGAAGTGAGATCATTGCTTAAACTGTACAACAATTCTATCTTTGACTAGACTGGATTTTTCCTGCTTCATTCTCCTTCCCTCTCCAACAGACACAAATACAAATTCAAAGTATTCAGAGCAACCACATACATGTGGTATCAACCCCTAAAATTGAAAAATGAAGGACTTAACTTTCCCGTGTTGCCAAGTATACTTGACTTCTTTTGAAAAATTATAATACTTTTATTATATTCTAATAGAATGTTACGGCAAGCTGGTTCTAACAGCAAATTTGAAAACAAGTTTTAAACTAGTCAGGAAAACCAATATTCTTTTTCAATTCACTTCAAAAAAAAAGCATTATTTTAGGTCATTTCACCACAAAAACCTCTGCTCCTTAAAAGGAAATAGTAATCTAAATTTAGTATATTTCTATTAGTAAAACAGAAATATTAACTTAATTCCTTCTAAAACAATACAATTTAAAATGCATCCAAGTTGTAAATTCAGGTTAGAATATAAAATTTAACAAATGCATTCTAGAATGCCAATAATAGAGAAAAATAAACACACAAACAAAGCCCACAATATATAGGAACACCATATGGGCAAAAGCTTCTGCTTGTTGCAGTTCATTTCCTCAAAGAGAAACCCAGAAACCTCTGTTGAGCCGTGTCCTAGCTTAATAACATGCTAGGACAAAAGTGGAAGAAAATGGTTTTTTCTACTGTATAGTATTTAAGGCTAAAAGGGAATTAACACTGATGTTATAAATGTTGAGGACAAAGGCTCCTCATGATTCATACAGACAATGACTCAGAAGATGCTGGCACAGTCCTGGCAATCATTCACATACATGCTGAGAATCCTGTATTATTGACTTTAGTATCCTTAACCTGGATAGTTTGGCTAAGAGCTCTGCAAACACCATTTGGTTTCCACAATTCCCACCAAGTCCCCTCATTTTAGCACTGGCTTCTTATGACTATTAAGCTTCTCTCACAGTTTTTAGTGGCTCAGTTTGATGGCACAAGCAGAACAGTTCTCAATTTATCTGATCATTACTCTTTGGAAAGCATTACAGACCAAGATCAAGCAATACTACACTGTCTGAATTATACGACTATTTAAAGGAGGACCTGCAGCTTGTGGACAACCTAAAGCTACAGCTACTTTGAAATCTATGCATAAATAAATCAATTTCTTGTTCCAATAAGCCATATTCAAGCCTATGCTGAAGGCTGGATGAGAAAGAGATAAAAAAAAGGGAAAAAAAATCCCCTTTACAATACTGGCAGAATTTAAACAGTAATGATCATCTACTTGATTCATTAAGATAGTCAAAGTTACCACTTGATTGGAAGTCACTGAAATCTGCTAATAAGCTACTGTACAGGGAATGCATCCATTGAAGCACATCTATGTCCTTGATATTTATATTCTCTTTTTTGCTTTATTCACCATTAGCAAAAGAAGGGTGCAGAAGAAAGTCACAGACCTTTTTTGCTCACATACATACAACAGTTTATTTCCTAGAGATTTTCAAACTTCAGGAGTGGCTTCTTTGGTGAAAAAGGGGAGGAACTGGAGAAATTCAGTCCTCAAAGCAACTGCTGTAATTCTGCTTATAAGAAATCTTATGACAAAAAGCATCTTTTCCTTCCCTCTTTTGATCGACTCTTGCAGAATTAAATTGGGATTACACAAACACAGCATAACACAACTAAAATTGTTAGAAGGCTGACAGCAAGCAGAGGTTTTGGGAGAAAGACAGCAAGTAGCCTGCTGACAACAAAGATGCCATGATCCAAAATGGTCCCTGTACTGCCAGTCAGTCCTCTCCCACCTTTTTTTGTCCTCTGCAGCTGCAGGCAAAGACACCCCCCATCACACACATGTACACGCAAAATTAACATAATTTCTCTGAAACAGCCATAGCTACGTGAATGGTTTATTTCCATTGTATCACTGGTTTAGCCTCATGCTTTATATTGTTTAATTTTTGTATTTTATATTCTAGGTAATCTATTCCCAGTGTATCCCTATTTCTGTCCCAAAAGACATGACCAAAACTTCCAAACTCCAATCCAACTAAAACAATTATGCTTTATTTCTCTACAACAACCGCAGGTTAAAACAAAATCAAAATAATAATAGTTTTACAGGTCTCTCATAAACAATTCCCTTTATAAACTCAAAACAAGAATATATATGTATATACACCCTTTAAAAACCTCAGCATGACTCAAATCTTCCTCAGGCTAAACCAGTAAAATTAGATTTGTCGTTAAGTTTTAGTAGCAACTGATCTACACTAAAGCATCTTTGATGAGCGCTGAGAAAAGATTGAGAGGCCCACACAGGAGCTCCCATAACCTGCAAACTCACTGTTCTCCCTGACAGACAGGAAGAGTCCCTCACATTTCTCCCCTTCTGCTTGCCTACAAAAGGAACAACCCTCTCACTCAACTACTTATTTAACCTTAGTGGGCTGGGAGACTACAAAAACCAGCAGATTGTTGCAGGTCAGCATATGAGAACCTCAGTAAAGAGAACACCTAAACAGGATGTTTAGGGGAAAAACAGAATTTGGACAATTCAAAATAATTATTTCTTGCTGTCCAAGGGTGGAGAACCTGTTGAGGAAGGAAACTAATATGTAAAGGACAGAAGAATTTGAGCTCAACCCAGGCAAACTACTAAAACCAAAAATCCAAGAGTTCACATTGTAAGCTTAATTTATCTACAGCAACTACACTGCCTGATGTACAGAAAGTATCAATTCCACTGTGTGCAATAGTACCTGTTAAATACATGCCTTGTACAGTTTTATTAAGTAGACCTGTACAGCTTCTGCATGAAACTTTAAGGCAACTTTACATAATAAAGACATGATTTTAATTCCGAATAAAGATCTCAAGCCTATTTAAACTATGTGGGAAGCTCAATCACTGCACAACTACCCATTTCTCACTGTCTGCCACACTTAAAATCACATGTAGAGATTAGAAAAAGAGTCAACTACCTAAAAGTGGGTTTGTTGTTTTCTTTGTTTGTTTTTTAATCAGGAACTGCTGAAATATTATGCTTGTACATAATCAGTGACAGCAACTAGAGAACTCCAACTGCGGGCAGCAAAAAAATTATAAAGCAGTATGCTACTAAATAATTGAAAATATGCAACTTCCAAAAATTACAGAAGTTTTTTTACTCATGGTACATTTACACATGTGAAATTTACCTGTAATGCCTGGACTAGAAGGATTAGATAAGGGTTTGGTGCCTTCTGATGACTGTTCTATGCTTTTGGAAAGGGATCCATCTACAAGTATATCGGCTTCATCTATGTCATCACAGGTCCCTCCAATCTGAAGGAAATGAAGTTCTCCACCTAAAATCATCACAGACAACAAAAGAAGAAGGTTTAGACAGGCATACAGCTAAACTCAATTCACAAGGCTGGCTTGCAGTTGAACTGCTATGCAATTACGACAGCAACTATGCAGGACCTGAAACCAGTAAGATTATACAGGAATACTCATTTTGCTTTATGACTACAATTTTTTTTCAGGGCAAATGCAAACCAGAACTTCAAAAATAGTGCAGTTGTGAATTCCATTAAAGGTAAGACATTGGGGGGAGGCATTGTAAAAGGTAATTAACACAGGAAACCTCAATAGAGACCAAAATTCATAACCATTATGTCACTTTCCATAATCCAAAATATGTTTACAAAGAGAAATATTCCATCATTGAAGTAAAGGCCTACACTACCTCATTTGTACAGGTTACATAAATTCCCTTTTAAAGTTTGATATTTGAAAACTGAAAAATCAACTAATTTCTCTGAATTCTCCTAAGTGGCTCTTCAAATTATTTTATCAAACCTAGAACTACCAACACTGACCAGGTCAACAGACAAAAGAGCAAGTCCAAACTTTTCAATGGACACAATGTAGTGATGGAATTTTGAAATCATTCAAGGAGGTTGCCCATTATTCACCACTACAGATACACATAGATGAATTCTGTCATTTACAGAGAAGTCATAGAACCATTTGGGCTGGAAAAGACCACTAAGATCATTAAGTGCAACCATTAACCCAGCACTACCAAGTCTACCACTAAACCATGTCCCCAGGCATGACATCTACAGTCTTTTAAATACCTCCAGGGATGGTGACTCAACCACTTTCCTGGGCAGCGTGTTTCTATGCTTGATAACCCCTTCTCTGAAGAAATTTTCCTAATATCCTAGCTAAACCTCCCCAGGAGCAACTTGAGGCCATGTGCGCTTGTTCTATCATTTGTTAATTGGAAGAAGAGGCCAATCCCCACCTGACTACAACCTCCCCTCCTTTCAGGTACTTGTAGAGGGTAATAAGGTCCTCTTTGAGCCTCCTCTTCTGCAGGCTAAAGAAATCCCAGCTCCCAAAGCTGACACTGACTTACTCAGTTATCACAAAGGAGACAAGTTGAAAACCAGCACCATAATATTTCCCTCAAAAACCAGGTAACAAAATCAAAACATTGGTAATTTAATTCTGAAGTGTATTTAAAATCTGCAATTTGCATGGACTCAAGAACTTGGTGGGTAATACAAACAGAACATAAGAATCATAAATCCATTCAAATAAACTACAAGCTTCCTTCTGGCAAACCAGTTACTGGTTCCAGGAAAGCAGCACTGGCACAAACTAGAGCACATGTCAGAGACTAGGCCACCGTAGTCAAAGCCAATCTGGTGAGATGTTCAGTATCCTGAATGCATCCTGCACTCTGGAAGGAGTCTGGAAGAACGACACAATCATCATCAGCAAATCACAACTGAAGGACATAGTTAAACAATATCCAAACAGTTAAAAGGAATTGGAAAACAAAGCCATATCACAGGAAACTATGCACTAGACAACTTACAGTCCCCCACTTCTCTTGACACTGGGCTGTAGAGGACGGGTTAGTTCTAAATGTGCAAGTTCAGAACGCCTGAAAAATGTCATCAAGAGAGTTACCCCAAAACCTCACTCCAACACAATTTATACTATTCTTGGAGATTTTAGCTATAAAATTTCATCCCAACTTATGGAAAAACAGAATGCAACTGAACAGGGACAAGTGAAAGTTACTACGCCTAGCAAGAAATAACTAAAAGAGCTATTATGGGATGAAGAAAAATCAGCTAGCCAGCAGTTCTGCAAAAGAGGCTCTTGTGAGTCAGAAGATAAACCTCGTTCAATTTCCTGCTCCAAAGTGCAAACATTTCATTATGTACACATGCACATGGTACATACAGACTGCAGAGCTGCTTAAGGAATTCTTCTGTTCAAAGACATCTGTAGGATTACTGTGCCTGGTTTTGGCTACCTCATCAAGAAACATGTGGACTGACTTGAGCAGGTCTTTTGGGAGGGGTAAGTAAGGGTTGGGGATTTTTTTCTTTTCTTTTAAAGTTCCTAAGGAAAGTTTAAAAGGATTGGAGATACTCAGCTGGAGCAAATAAATGATTCCAAAAGAACAGCATCTAAATAAACTCTGTCTTCCCCTTCTTTTTTGAAGAAATCTCTTTGCCATGTTCCTAATGAATATACAATCAGTATGACTCCAATGAGCAAAGATGATATAGGCTAAACACTAGGGGAAAAATCATCATCAAGGACAGCATGCAGTAGAAGAAATTTCACGACTAGGCTGTTAAATCTCCATGCTGAAGATGCTCAAAACCAGGGTGATCACTACTCTTCTGCTGAATGGGCAAGCGTAACTGATCCTGACTTGAAGATGATCTTTCAGCATCACTTCCAACACTAATTTTGATATGTAAAAACTTGACCTCTCTCCAGTCCTATTAGACTCCATTGCCTAAGAAGGTAGAAAATTGAAAATACTAAATTGATTCTTAAACTTCAAATACACAGTAGACAAGGCTGACAAAGCCTAATGACAGGGAAGACACAAATAAGATATCCAAACTAAATCAGAAAAAAGCTACGGAGTGTAATTAGTACACTACTTACAATTCAAGAGCAAGCAATCTGCTATAAATGAAAGGTACAAGATTTGGAGGAATCAATTCTTAAAGGTATCAAAATGCCATTCAGTTCTGGCAGGCTTGCCATAAGAAGTATCAGCACAGACAACTCACTTTTGACCTACCAAACTCCAGCCTGAAAAAACTTTTTCCAACAAAGGGGAGTGAGGAGAAAAACTCTTGTTATAATTTAACACCGTTAAAATGTTATAATGTAACACATTTTAAAATGTCAGCTGAGCACAATCCAGCAATGCTTCACTCACTAGAAAGAGTTCAAGCACTCAAAGAGATGGTATAGATTTTAACACCTGCTCAAATCAGACAGTATGTGCAGAAAGTACTTTCTTCACCAGAACACCATGAACATTTCCACTTTTTATAGCATTTGTTTGAAATACCACCACAGCTTCCTATTCAATATTTCTTCAGAGAGCTTCAGACACTTCACAAGGGAGAACATCAAGAGCAATGAAAGACAGAAAATTGACACATCTTTATGACCTTTTAAAAATACTCCCAGAAACACAAACATGGACAAATTTCAAAGCTGCCGAAACAAAACACAAGCAGAGATTTGCATCTTTATACTGAACTAAAATAGGCACAATTTCAGATATGTCCATTTTTTTACCTAATTCTGTATTGCAAAGCAAAGGTCAACAAAATTGTCTGAATGATAAACACAGCTAAGCAGCTAAAGTAAGGAAGCAATCCAAAACAAATTCAACAAAGGAAAAAAGTAGAACATATGCTGTGGAACATCTTCTTAAGTAATTTTTAGTAGGACTCTAACTAAAAAAAAAAGTTAAGATGAAACCTGAGATATTAGAAAGACAGTGACAACTCTAGCTCTGGAAATTTATGCATCCACAAGAAACTATATCTGCTCCTCTTAAGCACCAGATAATAGGCTTTAAATATCATCAAAAGACCACCCGACAGCTGTAACCCTATTCAAAAACAATACTTACTGCATAGTTAATGAAGAAATTACTTATTTTGTACTTATCATTTTGAATATTACAAAAGCATAAAATAAGCCGTCTTATATTAATAACACAAAACATTTAAACCCCCATACGATAGCACACAAAGTACTACTAAGAGGAATATTAACTATAGTCTACCTTGACCAAGGGGAAGAGAAGAGAAGAAAGCAAAACACAAAGAGAATAAAGTCCACCATGTTTGTTTAACAGAACTGGAACCAAGAATATACTTGCACACTTCTTCCCAGATGTCAACTCCAGGTAATCCCTGCAGAAACAGCTAAGTACCTGAAGCTGACACTGAGAGGTAACAATTTGAAGTGGGACTCACAAGGATGGATGACATCAAATGCAGGTCTAAAACATCATCATGGCTAGGCTTTGCGAACGAAGATTTGGGTGGTCTAAAACACCTCTACATTAAACCACTCCAAATCTAAACACCCATTCACACAGAGCTTCCTTTTTAGTCATATCTAAAAGACAGCTATGGAAAAATTTTATGATGTAGCAGGAGAAGCAGAAAAAAAGAAAGGTTTTTCTGCATCCAAAACTTTCAGGTATTAAAGTACCTCTTTCCCTGCCCTCACCATTCGAACAAGTAAACAGGAAAGAATATACTGCTCAGCTTATATTCCTGAATAGTTTTCCAACAACATCCAAGCATTTCCAACGTGTGTATGTTCCAAAACTTCTACTTAGCATTTTCACTTATGTCTTTGCACTACAAGCTTCTTTCTAGAAGGATTGAATACATCAATGAATACTGTTATTCTGCTTTCAATACATATCCTCCTAATGCTGTCAGACTGCAGGCACTACCTTATATGCGGTAATAAACCTAGTGGATTAAAAACTCAAAGTGATTTTGGAAGAATTTTGGAAGAAGCCTAGGAAAACTGCATTTGAGAAAAAATATCAATAATAAAAAAAACCATCTTCATCCACCTAGCAGCTAAGCAAGAAATTTTACGCACTCACGGCAGAAAGTTTAAAGGGTGATTACGATTCAAGACAACAAAAATTATGCAAAACCTGTTCTGTATAAGAAAGTATTCAAATGTACAACAGGATGCAGAATTTAAAAAGTTATATTAACAGTTGAGGTTCTTGATTTGCTTTTTCTTTTAGTGTTCCTGAATTTTATGCCTTACAGTTATTTATAAACATTTCAGATCCAAGTCATTCTTTACAAAGCTTCACATTTTAGCATAAATGTTTTGACTCCGAGGGTTCAAACATACCTAGCACCAGAGCCTGAAATCCAGACTTCTAATGGACATTGATCCCTAAATATTTATGATGGCTTTGGGACTTAATTTCTCAAAAGTGAGAAAAATTACACCGGAAAAAGTGACTGAAATTTTAAATAAGGACTAGAAATTGAAAGCTTGTAAAGACATTTATACAATAAAAATAACAAATTCCAAAGTCCATTTTAATATGATTGCAGAGCAGAAGATGGAAGTTCCAACTAAAGGTGCAATGGGTGTAAATGAGAGATAAGAATAATCAATGGATTTTTTTTTAAGTAATCAAAGTACTATATTCAAAATAGAAAACTTGTGGGCTGAGGAATACTTTGTAGCATATTGGACTACAGAAGAAAAAAAACCCAAATCTCAGTCATCTACAAGGCAGCAAGATCAAAAGAAGTCCCAACAAAGCTATTTATAAATTGCTAGATGGATATTATAGTACTCAGAGAGATTTACTGAAAAAGTAGAACGATGTGCTTGTCTGTTATGAGGAAGATGAAGTATCCTCCACTCAGTAACAGAGATGGTGGTTGTCCAGGCAGAGACAAATACTCCAACACACACAGAATAAATGCTTCCAACTCAACAGACCTGTTATCTTACACTCCATGTCCCAGAACAGGTTCAGATTATAGCAAATGCTACAAGAACGTAATTACCATACACAATAACACCTGATGGGAAAGTACAATGCACAGTAACAATAAGCCCTTTAACTTTTATCAAGAAAGAAAAAACAGATTTTATGCAAGACAGAAATTAATAGTAATACAATGCTGTAGATAAAAAAAACACCTTAGCAAGGTTTGAAGTTCTTTGTAATGAGATTGCAGTTTGATCAGCTAAGTATAGGTAAAAACATTATGACATGGATATGATATAATAACAGTTCTCAAAGGCAATTAACCTTTCAGTTCCATTTTAACCAGGAAGAAGCGTGCACTACTAAATACAGCTGAAACGGTTTAACAGACATTTCTTCAAAAGTAGTTATGAAAAGAGAACAATTTAGTAAATATGAATGTTACCATTGGGAATCTGCAAACATAAATACTAGTTGCTAACATACAATATTTTCATTCATATTTGATAAGCAAATCTAAAATCTCCACTTCTAAAACTCTTGGTAGGTAAGTGATAAACATGGAGCCCTTAACAAAACTGAGATTTTTACACTAAGCTTGACTTTATCTGTTGGAAATAACAGGTAAATTTGATTTAACAACTACTCATAGGATGACTGTGTCATCAGTGTCATTTCCAAAGAAGGAAAGGTATCGATTTAAATTCTTCTAGTAGAAAGTTCAACATGATATTGGTGGGAATTAATCTGCAATGTATGAATCATCCCATCATTTTAGCCCCTCTGAGAGCCTAAGCATTTCCACCAGAGCCACATTCAACTGCAGGAGAACTAAATAAAACACTGGTGTGTGGAGGAACTCGGATGACAGGTAGAGCCGTTTCCTCTGATCCAATGTGACACAAGGGAAGTGGGAGTTCTGTGGTGGTTTAGGGACTTCTATTTGTTGCCTGAACTTGAGTTACACTCCCCTCCTACCTGCACCTCCTTCCCCAAAATGTCTTGTGTTCATTTGAAAAAAAAGATTTAATAATCCTGCATGGATAATCTGGCTCTCACACTTAAGAAAGTACAATCCCAACTGCAAAAAGCTGAAGCAGAACCAGCAGCATGCTACCTGAATGAAGATACAAATGACCACTGGAATAAAGTATAAAAGCATTATCTTCTCTATCCTCTTGAATATCATAAATTACAGACAGGAGACATCTTTCAGAAATGTGATTTCTTTAGCACAGAAATAATTAGTTACAAGAACTACTTTTATTTGTTTTGGACTTAAGAAAATCTGTGCTTCTACAAGGCCAAATTTACCAATACATTGGATACATGCAAGAATTCTTGCCATTCCAGAGATGAAAATCTACATTTAAGGTGAGGAATTAACTCAAGTCTATGCTTCCTAGACCAGAATTAAACTCTATGTAAATTCAATAAAAATTTGCCTATTACTGTTCTGAAATTTTGGTTCTAAATTCTATAATATAATCCAAATACAGTAAAATCAATAATTAAAAAAAAAATTAAAGAATAGTCTTACCTTTGGTGCATGCACATAATCTGTCTGTGCCCGAACAGTATATCACAGAGACAAACATATCTGGTTCCTCAGTGCCCTCTTTTTTAGGTGGCTCCACTTTGGCTAGAATTTCAAAGTTCGAAAGATCTAATATTTTTACATATCCTCCCTGAGTAGTTATTACCAGGTGTCCAAGAGTAGAGATCTCAGATCTTCTTTCTCTCCCACTGCCATTTTTAGAAGTTAATTGTATTTCCTCTACAGGTTCCTCACAGTCGTCCTCTCGATTATCCAATATGTCTGGTGGGAGCAAAATCATTGAGGTAATTGTGTCTTGGGGGTCTTTGATATGCTGGATTTTTACTGGTTCCTCCTCTAGAGTAACTACTCTAGTGGCATAATTCATCTTATAAAGCACTAGGTATCCACCACTAACACTTCTCTGTTCAGGCTGAATTATTAAAGGAGTTGGTACATCTGCTGGTGACTCGTGCTGGATTACATCAATACTCGTGCCATTCACTACAGCGAGACTTGATTCTAGTTCCCCCTTCCTTCTATTACATAGTGCCGAGTTTAATTTATTTAAATTATTCAAGGCCTCTACTTGATTTATTGCACTCAGAGATTCGACAGGACAAGTCCGCAGTCCTACTAACAGATGAACTCCATCTGCACAAGGTGTGATTGAATCTACACACAGGTTCTCCTCCTCTGCAAACTTTGGCAGACGCAGGCACTGAACCAAAGTCCCAGGCTTGGGAACCATGGAGCTCCACTTGTCCGAGTCCGGAGATGTTAGGTTGGCTGCAGCATCTGCAAACTGCTGAATGTAAGTCACAGGGGGATCCTGTAACAGCAATTGTTCCTGACTGTCCAGCTCCATTTCAATGATCTGTGGAACTGTGAAACCATCATCATGTATACTTTTACTCATAATATTGTTCATCTGTGAAAAGAGTTTTCCTGCTTTTTCATCAGATTCCTTAATGCTGTATAGCAACAATACAGGCAAAGTCCTCCTTACTAGAGGGGAATTCAGTTCTGAATTAGTGCAGGATTCATTGTCAGTTGATCCCTGTTCCGAGACACTCTCACCTCGAGTCCTACTTAAACCATCCAGTGATCTCTGAGAGTTACTGCTAACAGGAGAGGTAGCAGGTGATTTGTATGTTAATAGACCTCCAGCTAATAAACAAGGAAAGGGAATGTTGTGTTGTTCTAGATGTTTTTCCTTCATCTTTTCACTCTTACAGTTGGCCAAACAGGGATTTGCTCCAAGTTCTTCTAGATCCTTAACCGTGTCTTCCAGAACATTTGCAACGATTTCCCACTGAAGTTTTTCAGGTTGCTGAAGAATGCTGAGAGCTGTTATATCAAGGCTGACTTCCATAGTTTCTTTTTGTGATGTATGCCCTTTAAAGCAAAAATGTTGAACATAATACGTATGCTTAAAAAAAAAAAGGAATAATATTGCACATATTGCTGTTTGTTGAAAAAAAAAAATCTTTACATCTCACGCTCTTTTTTTTCCCCACTTGATCATCCTTACTCAAAGACTTAAACTGGATTATGGGAAATAAACATGCAATCCTCCCCCCCATCAAAATTTCTGATTAAACCTCTAAGAAAATGACACAAGAACACCAAGCACAGCACTGTTCTGTTTCCATATGAAATACTTATTCAGGAAGAGAAATACTTTATTGAAGTGCATACCCCCACGGAAACAATCAAGATATAGGAACTCTTTCTGGCAATCCCCTGAATTTAAAGGGTTTTGTACAGCTGTAATTTGTTCCTGTTCTAAGCAAGTTCTTTTATCTCGATTTGTGTGCTTTATTGACAGCAAGATAAGCAATGATTGTTGTCAAATAAGACATTTATTAACCAACAAAGTAGGGTTTTTCTTTCCTCCTGTATGTAATCTCTCCACCACACAAACAGTGACTTAAATACTAGCATTGCTTTCAAAGTAAATCCTTTTCCTTTTTTCTAATATAGTGAATTCAATATCGTTGGTTTTGACAAACCTTTTTTAAAAGCCTGAGAAGAACAATTTCCCCTTTGACCTCTAAACTATTACATAGGTCAGATATAACCTACCTGTCACAGATTCTGATCTGGAATGCTCTTCACTGTCGGAATCCTCCAGTAGGTCATCACTGAAAAAAAAAAAAAAATGCATGAATGACACCATGTATACAGTAACTGCATGGTTATATTTAATTTATTTTTAAAAATTGTAAAAAAGCAATGTTTATTATAACTGGACATTCCTTTTAGTTGGCACTGTAGAACCACTGATCAGTTCATCACAGACACTAAAAACATAAAGACTTTTTTCCTCCATTATCAAAACAGTAGACCAGCTTTCTGTTTGCCTCATTCTACTATTATATTTCCTACAATTCAGACATAAATGCAATTAAAATGAAAGCCAGTGTACTGCTTCTAAAAATACTACCAGATTAATCATTTTTTTGATAAAAGCGGATTCTGTTCAAGAAACCTCTTGAAGAGAAAAAGGCCATTTAGTAATTCTAAGAATATATTAATAATTTATGCATCTGGCTTTTCCAATATAAGAAATTATTTCCTATTAGAGGCTCCTTACACACAGGAAGAACAGTAATGCCTTTGCAGCTTCAGGTATAACTACTCACAGTACCAAGTCAGATTCTCAAATTTCAACAAACTGGATGCTTCATCCTCACATCCAAGAAACAGATCTTTTTTGGTCCAAACCTGATCAACTTCACAACATGACAGAGAGAATTCAATACTTTGAAGTAAAATGTCTTAGTTCTGAGCAGTATGATTGCACTATCCTTCATTCATCCAGCTCTTAAAAATCGGTTTAATTCTTTAATTCTTAAGCAGTTCACAGCCCTAAAGCTACAGCAGAAGTCCAGGCAGCTGTTAGGCCCCACGTGCTGATGTTGCCCATGTTTCTACACACTCTCTTCAGAAGAGCTTCATATTTTCTCTGCAGTACTGTAGATATCTCACCAAGCTTAAACTCAAAGATTTACTTTCCTGTGCATGAAGAAGCACTGTTAACTTCTGTAATACTAAAGTTCAAGAAGAAACATTCAGAAAAATAGCAAGACTTCCCCAAATACCTTCCATCCTGAACTTTTCAACAATTATTCACTCTTTTGTTTGAGTTTTGGCAATATGAGAAAGGAGTTCCCAGTAAGAGACTGCAAGAAGCATAAATGAAAGAATACTATTTTTTCTCATGTGACTCTTTCTGAGGACTGGCATACTCTCTAGCTTATCCAAAAGCTTGGAACAGCACTGTCTAATTGTTTATAGACTATGTGCATATGTATTAAAGGTACACAATGAAGTATAAATTCCTAGCACATCCACATAACTTGTTTTCAGAATGACATAAGCAGAAATTACGGAAAAGCAATCAGAGGAAAGTGTGTTTCAGAAGTCCATGAGTAGCCTTTACTTTCAAAGTCTGAAATGGATAATTCATAACTAAAATAAAAATCCAAAAACTGATCCAAAACTTATATTCCTTTCTCTTTTCAACCTGCCTCTGAAACACTAGCACAGGGCAGCAATGAGATCTGCAATGTCTCTGCTAGAGGAGTATACAAACTGGAATAGCAGGAAACTGGCTTTAAAAATAGAAATTTAGACTACTGTTTTTCAAATGTTGAATTGTGTACAGACATATAGTGACTAAAAATATTATGTCCATGAAAAAAAAGTTTACCAATCTTTTGTTTCACGAAGCATAACAACTAAATGGTATTTACCACTTACACAGCAGCATTTTGTATTTCTAATTTTGTAGATTGGCATACCTGTCTCCTTCTAATTTTGGTATATCTGAGCAGCTAGATGAATCTTCTAACCATGCTAGTGTTGGTCTCCTTGAGTCAACCCCTGAGCTCTGTTCTCCTGATAACATAAGTTGCTGCACAATAGCTGGATCATATGCATTGATTTCAAATTTTAAGTGGACCTGAGAAACAACAGAAAACAGAAGAGGTAACTGATTTGAATCGAGACATGTTTAATCAGTAAATAATTAATAAAAACTGATTGTTTATATTGCATACCTTCATAAGTTTGGAAACATCCCATATGCAGATCTTTCCTCGTTTTGTCGCAGCAGCTAGAAAATGAGGGCAACTTCCAGATCCAAAGCAGGCTATTCTGTCAGTGCCATCTGTGCAGGGAAATTGTGCTGGACTTGTTGCCAGTGTGACTGAAAGAGGTACATTCTGAGTGTGCTCACCCTTGACAAATGGGCAGTTTGGGGAATGTCTCTCATGTTCAGACCTTTTCACATTAAAAACAAAGAGAGCAAATATTGATTTCTTGCTGTGAAAAATACACACATCACATACAAGCTCAGCCCTAGAAGTAAAGTTGAAAATGAACTGTTTGAACTGTATTGCAGTCAACCATGCAAGAGAGTTCTGAAGCTACTAACACAGCTTTCCCTGCTGATTCTCAAGGGCAGACTGTATTAAAGCCTTTGATCACTCAATGCACATTCATATTCAAATGGATGAATCTACACACAGTGCTATTAATATAAGTAGTCCATTAAACAAACACAATTATTCTATAGGCAGGAGCCTATCACGTCCTCATGAAGTAAAGCACAGATTAAATTCTACAGAACGTACATTAGAATTCCAATTTTATGAGCAAGATATCACAAGTAACTTTAGAAGCAATGTTTTACCTTTAGTTCTACATTCACAGTTACAAAAATGAAAACTGAAAACAGTCCTGAATGACACACTGACGAAGAAGCACGAAGAAAGCCCTAATTTCAATATACAACTAAAGCAGAGACATGAAAGAACAATTACACAATTACAAAATGTCTGTAAATGTTATGTCACAAGGGAAAGGAGTAGACAAAGACTTTGAAGACAATACTATAAAGGAAAGGTTTCCAAAAGGTCAGGAATCTGATGTGTTCAAGTAACAATTATAAATTACTAAATAATCAAGACAAAAATTATGTTAAGAACTCTTCAATCAATATAAATTCCTGCATTTCTGTCACTACGCACAATTTTATGATTTGGGAAACTAGTAGTGGATGTTGCAACTTTACATAAAAGGCAAATATGCACTGTAAGGCCATTGGAGTTTATGGACTTGAAAAGAGACGTGATCTAGTCACAATCATATAGAAGATTGAGTTTAGATCCCTGCAAATTGTTTCATGGAACAATTTGAAATCAAAGAGTAAATCAATATTAAGAAATGAAACCAACTACCATTTTTTGGGTTTAGTATTATACAGAAATTTGACCTACTACTGCAAACCATTTTGTGATTTGTTCCATGGTATCATTTTGGAAACCCATTCTTGTCAATGACATGCCCTAAACTCACCAGAAATCCCATCGAGATAATGTTGATTTTTGTCCTTCAAGGATTTCCAACCTCTTCAGCACAAAATTACGTCTACTTCAAACATCATTAAACTTACCAAGGTTCATCTGTAGGTTCCCAGCACACCAAGCACACACTACAGGTAAAGCACATGGCTCTGTCATCTCCTGATGAAGCAGGCTATGAAAAGAAGAAGAAACACTTGAAATTTATATATCTATGTACTATGGAACACTTTAACTGAGTGATCAAGTCTTTTCTGCTAGTGACATAGTAAAGCACCACATCAAACATATAAAAGGCCAAAATTATGTACTATCAAGTGGCAGTATTTCACATTAAATAAAAAAGGATACACTACATTACTATAGAAGGGATTCAGAGCCAACATCCATGCAAGTAACTGCATAAAACCCACCAACATAGAACAGAACTGACTTTTTTTAGTTTGGAAAAAGTTCACAAGGTTCAAAAGTTAGAACTGCAGCAGAATAAGTGTACCTCTGCATGCTTGGATAAATACAGGTTAAAAAATACTCCTTCCAATCTCCTAGGACATAAAAGTATTCTCTATTACTCCTATGCAAAGAACAGTTGTTACTAGCAGAAATAACTGAGGAAAAACAATGGAAATTTCCAATCTCCTAACATTTAGCATTCTCATGATCTCGTTTCAAGACATGCTTGGGAATATGCAGACGCAATTCCAATATATGAATTTCCTGCATTTCTCCTCCTGTACAAGTTTAAGAAATCCTCCAAAAACTTTATCCACTTGCACCTATCAGGCTTTGTAGTTGACGTGAGGCAGACAATATTGCTGTCAAATGATAGGCACTGCCCACCTGTCATTATCTAAATCCATACCATAATTATTTTTTTTACAGTAGAAATAATTTCAAAGAATGAAAAACAGAAATAAGCAAAGGTAGTGGAATAAAGTGTTGAGGTTGTATTTATTCACTAAGCCTAACAATTTAATGTGATCTAGGACCTTTGTTTGTTATAATACAGTGTAAGTTCTACTAAGAAAGTATGGTTAGAGAACTCCAATGTCAAGTTTATTGCTTTTTCTGCTTTACTTGTAATATAAAAAGGATGTTTACTCAACAACCTAACAAGGAGAAAGAGATTCGACATAACCAACTTCATATCTATAATTGTTGTTTAACTCAGATCAATCTGATATTTAGAGATGTTTTATATGCTGAAATTCAGAACAATGTTTTCTGTGATCTGTACAAAAAAGAGAAGAAATCTCAAGGCATTAAAAAACTCTGAAGCTTAAAAAGCAAAAAGCACTGGATGACAAAGTTTTTATGGTTTATGCATCACTGAAGGAATCCATCAAAAAAAAACCCAGCAAAGAACCCACACCTTTTTTCCCCTGCCCCCTCAGACCTTCACCTCAGGAACAAATACTAAGAACAACTGAACCTTTTACCTGGTGATAGAACCCAGCTTGAGCCATAGGATCTGGCTGCGCCCACCGATAACCCACGTGAGGCCATGAAGTGAATGTCTCCCGTCTGTTAGCTTCACTATACATCAAAGACCTAGAAAGGTGAAAAATTCTACGTTATCCAAAACTGACACTTAAAAATAAAAAATTAAACTTTTTTAATTTATGAAATTAATTTAGTTTATGAGATACTTTCAATGTTTTAGTAACTGTTAGAAATACCAGAGATAATTAACTACAACTTATATTTCAAAATATAATTAACCATTACTGAAAAGTTACAAACTTCCCTCACTTGAGCACCCAAAGTACAATCCCAGAAAAAGACCAAAAGCAATACAGCAATCTCCAGGCTTTAAAAGCAAGATTAATAAAATAAGATTCCAGGTAGCCTATTTGGTCTAACTGCAGAATAACATTAGATACCCAAAGCCACGCTGCATCTAAGGCAGATGGAGAATCTAGCCCAACAGAACTAGAGAACTGGGTTTTTTTTAACATGACAACTACTGCAAAAATTTGGGTGTATTAGTTGAACAGATACGAATATGCACATTTAAAAACACTCTAAAGTGATATTTTAGGCTTTAGGCTTAATTGAATACACAGTACAAACCTCCCCAACACTCCTCATTCACCACATACTATAATACTTAAAAATTGCAAACTAAGTCACAAAACATGAACCCCTCTACAACTCAACAGCTACAGAGCAAAGAAGTTCCTCTCTTTTCCACCTTCACTCAGTGTATGTCCCTCGTCTGCAAGAGTACATAAGAAATCAGTATCAGTTTTTCTCTTCCCTTCACAGAATTTTGTTCTCCAGTGTCATTCCAAAAACTAGTGCAGTTAGACAGATAGGTGCCTCATTTCATGTTTCTGCCCCTCAGTTTAAGAACATTTTTGCTGTTTTATAAGAGAATGGGTATATTCCTGCCAAGGAAGTAATCTATTCTAGCAACACCCACATAAGGGCTGTCTTAACTTGACATTATACCACCTTAAGAGACAGATCTTGGAGAGCTCTAATCAAAATACAATATGGCAAGGTACAGGTAGACCTGGAGGCTTGGGAAGGGGAAGTAAGAGATGAAATCAATTTCAGTAAATTGTTTGAGTTGTAAGAAATGATAATGTGCTTGCAAAATAATATTTGCATAGAAACTTTCAAGAAGGAATTAATTTATAGATTTAGAAGATTTATCACTATTCTAATTAGTCTTAGCTTATGAAGGTTAAAATAATGGGTTCCTTGCTTGTTTATACATTATAACTTGGATTAGAAAGAGATGAAGCAACAATTTCAGGTAAAGTTTTCTCTGACTCCAAACACTTAGCAGGTGACTAGCAGGTTCTGAAGTAGCATATATATGCTCTGCAAAGCTGTATTTAAGGCTGCAATTGTTACCTTTCTGAAAGTATATGTTGGATTTAAGAGTGAAGTGAATTCAATTTGCCTGGCAATAAAGTTGAAACCCAAATAGTCTTGTGGCATCCATAAAGGCTTCTCTAAGTTTAGTAATATGTATGGCACATTGTGCATTAAACAGTTAATTAACTGTATGCATAAGAGCAACACAATACAGAACATGACTAATTCCTTTGGCAAATAAAGTCATCTAAGAGCTTATTCTGATACAAATAAGGGGTCAAAGTAATCACTTATTTTGTCTTAATATACCTGTCCACAGATCGACCAGGTCCCACACCAAGTTCTGGTCGTGCGCTGGGTAAGAGGTAAGATAACCTATCCATCACAGAGGATGCTACAGGTAAGGCAGCAATATTTTGATTTATCTTCTTGAGTTCATTTACAATGGCACTGGCGACAGACTTCAAAACATGATGAGGAAGGTGGAACGTAACCGTTGCCCACTAAATTAAGAAAAGAAGTGTTTTGAGTTTTAAAACTGTAACATCTAAACAACAAACAGATCACAGAAGTGTCAAAACCAAAACCAAAAGCATGTCTTCCATGCTCCCATGATATCAAGAAGTAATACAGCGACAGATAGACAAAACCAACACATACATAATGCAAGGAAAGTCAGTAATTTCAGATTTTAAGCTCAGTTGGGTTTATTAGTTGACTTTATCTGCAAGAAACTAACCTTGTTTGTTCTCCTAACAAGTGAAGCTTCATACAGAGGAACTAAGAAACATAATATATTCTACTGTCTTCAAACAAAATCCACCACACTAAATCAAACATTTTGTATGTTTCAATAATGGTAGACACACAGATTAGACTTGGGAATCCATTTAGACAGTACAGAGACAATTTCTTACCTTTGCAACTTTATGATTTGCTGCTGTTTCATGTGAGGTATTTTTTAAACCATCCTTCAGTTGCGTGATGAACAAGTCATATCCCTCTGTGCTAGAAACATCTACTTTTTCTATGCAAGCAGATAACAGCTGCTGAGCCTAAAATGCAGATGTGTGAGAAAAGTCAGCATCCACAACTACAGACAGCAATTACACCTGTGTCATTACTTCAGGAAATGACCTTTGTTGTATCCTACTTTATCATATATTATATCAGCATAATTCCCATAAAAGATCCAAAGTTCCAAATTTTATTTTGTAGGCCAATCAATAGACAAACTTCAGCAATAATGACAGTAATTACTACAAGTTCCCTCAAGGGCAATATTACCAAATGTTAAACAAGTCAATCATATAAACAACTATAACTGAAGACATATTAAAGACAAGCAATAAGGAGACATGTATTGCTCAACGCTTTCTCTTCAAAAGGATTCATTCAGCTTTACAGACAAAAAGTGAGAGCATTTTTCTGTGACAAAAAGTGACATTTTCCTGAGTAGCTTTGTATCTTCAAAAAAGATGACAGTGGAACAACACTGCAACAAAATTAGAGGTAAATTACTTACAAAGCTAATACAAGGAAGCTGAAAAGTGAGGCAGAAAAAACCCAGGCTAGTTTAGAAACTACAAACTCTTAAAACTCAGAAATAATGCAGCTAAAAAAGAATGCTATAAACATCCATTTATAGACTTTTTCTTCCAAGTCTCATTTGTTTCCAGCTTATCCCTCTGTCTGCTAACTTCATGTTGACAGGTAAGATTTAAAGTTATGCTTTATGTGCAAAGCACAGAGTATTCTATATCTGCTGTTAGGTGGGTTAACTATTGAAAAATAATATAGGAATTTTTTTCAAGTTACAAACACAGGGAAATATTTCCCTGAGGACAACAGCCAGCCAGTCACAAACTGTTCCAAACAGAATGGATCAAACGGCCCCTTGGTTATACCCTTGAGGAATTCAGGGAAAGAAAGACAGAAATAAGGCAAACCAGTCCCATAGCTAGGGCTGTATCTGTTTCTCAGACTTCAATAAAAAGACAATTACAATTCTTGTGGCATCTCATACTTTCCAAATTTCTTGCGGATGACAGAAGAATAAGAGATAGATTGTGGAAGTTCCTAAATTTACAGTGTTCTGTGGGGACTTGAAAACAGCATAGAGGTTGCTCCATAACTTCTCAGTGCTGCCAATTAAAAATGCATAAAGATGCATTGCATTACCAGCAGATCAAACATATTAAAAGATTACTTAAATTAACAAATTCACAGAAAAGTTCTAGAGATAAACAAAAAAACCCCACTCTTGCTTGGATAAAAGTTCCTGACCTTTTTAGGGTGAAAGAGATGGGCTGATGCGTTTGTATGATATTTGCTTAATATTTACTAAATTTTTCCAAGGTCTGGGCTGCCTCCTCTTTAAAATTAAAAGAACTGAAGACAGCTAATGTTTTGCTTCCTGTCTCACTGATTTGGCCATGAACTTCCCAAATCTATTCCTACTGAACTATAATTTCCAAATTATTTTAAACAAGGACCTTTACAGAGAAGTGCCGTATTATAACCTTGAAATAAGGGTCTGTAAACTCTTCAGAAGCAAAGAATCTTTAGTTAAAACTGATACAAACTTACAGGTTGTACTGAACCATGTGAGACTGCAAACCAGTGACAGCAGAACTTATGAAAGGAAACCCTGACCTCTGCCAGTTTCTTCACACTCAGCCACACATACCAAGTTTCTTTAGTAATGCACTAACGGTGTAAAAGAGATGCCAGTGGCAGCAAGCCCGAGGAACCTGGAAAGCTCTCTTCAGAGACCTCTATGAAGCAACATTCTATTGCTGTTGCTCCTACTCAAGACAAGTAGTTAAAAACCTCATATATAACACACGTTCTTGTACCATAAGTGCCTGTTATTCAATATTCCAAGAGCACATAAATATTTTACAACAATGCTGAAGGTAAACAAATGCAACAAAATCCTAAGCATTACACTCTAAGCAGAAATGTCTACATTAGCTTCTCTTGAAGTGATACTAAATGCTCAAACCAGGGAGTATCACATTACAGCTAAAAGGGAAGCCAGGTTTACAGGGAGAAAAGTCTTTTGTTAGGCCAGCTGACATAGCTAGAAAATTTACATTCCAGCACTAATTTTTCATGTGTAGAAACACCATATTAGCCGATTTTAATTGTCTTCCTTTCCCTGAAAGCCTATACCAAAAAAAACCCCAAACCAACAAAACAAAAAAAATAACCAAAAAATCAAACTGAATCAAACAAACAAAAAAAAAAAATCAAGGATACCCAACAGACTGACTTCTAGGAGTGCATATAGATTCCATACTCAAGCACAGACAAAGCTCAGGAAACATGTCCTTATCTCTAGTCACTAAGAAGTTCTTTCATCTGAAATAATGTGTTCTTGAGGCACACTCTTACTTGTTTGAGATACAGGTAACTGCAAAAGCTATGGCCTTATGACAACTAATAACTAAGAAACTTTTCCATTACATGCTGTTAATACTACCCTAGAAACTTGGGGTTTCAAATGTCTAGTTTCAGTATTTCTGACAGAGTTATTTACATACCTCAGGGGTTTTTTTCCCCTCTCCACATCTTACCTCTGTAACCGGCAATTCAAGCTGAACCACATCATCTTGTTTTGAAACAGGCGTTTGCAGAGCTGTGTCTAACAGTAAGATGCCATTGAGATCTTTCCTACATCCTACTGCATAATCATCCACAAAGATCACTTTATCCACAGCAGAAATATACTGACATTTCACCCGTCCACCTGGTTTAGCTATAAAGGGAAAGACAAAAAGCAAGATCCAATTAGAAAACAGCTTTTATATAAAAGACCTTTAATACCTGTTCTGGAAAGCGATGTAACACTTTGCCAAGATCTTTACTGCTTGAGACGATAAAAACCTAACATTTCAGCTATCACAACTTTCACCAAACTTTTATTTTCTACATTAAAAAACAAACTACCAAAATCTGTACACCCCATCAACAACTACAACCATTTTATTCCTACAATGGAAGCCATTATTCAAGTCCTGCTCCTACCACGAGGCCTAAACTAGTGTTTTCAAGCCTAATGCAGATGCCTGGTACACTTGATATTAGCTGAAGTCAATAATAAGAATTAAATTGTAAAAATCAGCACAAAAACTAAGACACAGTTGCTGAACAAACATTAAGGCACCATTTCATCAAGCAAAACAGTACTCAAAATTCTGAAAACTAAGTACAGCATGTAACATGTACCAATGTTAATGTGTTCCTTGAGACACTAAGGTAGCTTATTTCTGCTCAGTGCTGCACACGTGATAACAGTAACAGGTTTGAGAAGTCTGGTGGGGGTGGAAGAAGACTGTCAGCAGATAAATAAGGAAAGGCTGTGCCAATGGATATTATCCTCAGAAATAATAATAATAACAATGCTATTATTATTATTATTATTATATATTTGTCTAAGGCTGGATGGATTGTAAAACTGCAATCCATGTAATATGCTACCTGTATAGAAGGCCACCTGCTTTAATTCACATAAAGTGTAACCTGCTGCTATAGAAGAGGACTGTATGTAAGTTATAAGTATATGGACACATTCTCCAAAGGGCAAAGCTGAAATTGCTGGATTGTCAACATAGATGTCTTCTTGTTGCACAGGAACAGGAGTTCCATTAAATTTTGCATTAATCATGTCCCGTCCCTGTTTTCATCTTTCCTCAGACACTGGATACCATTTTTATAGTAAATAATTAAAAATCACCATTTCAGTAGCTAGAATGCAGTAAAATATCCAGGTAAGGACAGCTATGTAATTCTCTCATCTTCATGTTTTGATATAGTTAAATGGAAATAAAAACTTCTGGAAATAATAGGGCACATGAATCTGACCACATTACATTTGTGGTATCCTCTCTCAAAAATGTAGGTCAAGAACAGTTTTCTGGTGCCCTTCTCACCAAAATTTTTGAAACAATGACTCATATAAACTCAAAACACAGGCTATATCCCTTTGCCTGCATTAAGGATACTGCAATTGTAATCATTGCTATAACAGTCAGAAACACTTCAAGAGCTCTGGAATCACTTGACAGTTGTGAAGTCTTTAGTCCTTCCTCGCCAGAAAAGCATTCTCTGAATGGCAAATCAACTAGTTTCAAACTGCATTTTTGCCAATACATTTGAGTTCCTCACACGAGACTTTCTACAGACAACACAGCTGCAGGCAAGGAAGTAAGTTATTCTACAGGAAAATAACAGGTTTTACAAAAATTCAAATACAAGTTGAAACATCTTTAAAAGTATTAATTTCAACAACGCACTGGAAACTGTTATGTAAATAAACTGAAAGGTATCTCATGCACTAAACTAGAAACCTCAGTAGATTCTGATGGTGTTTGCAGTCTATCCAGTGTGATCCAAGTGATGGATCACTACAGGATGCTTTCTTTAACCCATTACTTCTCCTCTTTCCCAGAGAAAATGGGAAAAGCAGCTCCCCCTTTCTGGCAGTGCCAACACCATAACACTTTCTTTTGCACTTGCCTTATTTCCTGTCGAGCTGCTCATGCCCCATGACTAGGAGTTCAGCAGTTTGTAGGAGCCCCAGTCCTTGTGGCTTTCCAGGCTAGACCATTCTTATTTTATGATTTCTGCAGTGAAATCTCATGTCTAAACCAGCAAAAGGCTAATATCCTCTATGTAAGTAGTCCAAATCCTTAGAAGTCAATGAAGATTACTAAAGAGGCAGATAACATGCCCAATCAGCATAATATTTAGTTATAACAAGAAGTTATAACTACAGCACAAGAAATTGTGCCTAACAGCTATGATTTTCACTGTCTTGGTATATACTTTGTTGGTTACATTTACAGAAAGACTTTAGCCAAATTATCTCTAGAAAATTATTTACAGCTGCAGTTTATTTGAAGCACATAAAAACAAATCAAGCTCCCTTAGGCTAAGTCGATGGAGCTTCAAGGAAATTATTTAATCAATATTTAATATTGTTCCAAAACCCAGAGAAACACATTCTGCAACTGACTGGTTTACACTTTGAGTAGCCTCTGAGCTGCTGACAAGCTGTTTTGCAAAAAGAAGTTTAATTTTGGAAGTTCACAAAATACATTTCAAGGTGGTTCTACTACTAGTCACAAACTATAAAACAGTCTACTTATGGTTGGCCATATGATTATAGTAGTAGACTGAGAACCAGGAAACTGCAGAATTTAGAAGTCACCATTAAGAAGTAAACACAGTAGAAGAAATGCCTAGAAAAGTTAAATCATTCTCAAAGTATTGTCAGAGGTGTCCTTTCTAACTCAGGATCAATGTTCAACAATCTGCCAAAGGACTCCAACCAATACCCTTTGAAAAGTGTACTGGTGGCACTCTAACATTATGTACTGCCTGTCCAGCCTGGCTAAGTTTACTAGCAATATGTAGTGATCTGCATCTTTACAAACCACAGTTCAAAAGTTTCACAGGAACTCACCAAATTACTTAAGCCTGATCATCAAAATCCAGCTGTTACTCTCATTTTAGCCATAATTCCTTCAGCTGTAATTTATTTTGGGTGGTGGAAGGAGAAATAGTCATTCAAAGTTTTTAATGATTTTGCTTTTCAGTCTTGGCACAGGTGGATCATAGCTTCTCCCAAAATCTCTGGCCTATTTGTTTAGGACTGAAACCAAAACAACTTACAAGAAAAGGTCATTAAGCCTTTTGTCAGTGCCTGTAAGGAAACCTAGCAGGCTGCTAGCACGCTGGAAGTGCAAGCCCGATAGCATACTACATTATGGTATGTCATCTACAACAACCTTAGAACTAGCAAACTGAAAACTTAAAATAAAAGCAAATAAACATCAGCTTGCAGAAATTAAGAATCTGAGAAAAGGAACATTTACCCTCCACCTTCTTTGTTTCAAAGAATACAGAACAGAGATTGGCAATTTCCTGTGATCAAAATCTGACCTTCAAAAATATTACAGACAACAAACTTGTTTGGAGAATTCATAACAGTCTAAGCAGCATCTATTGTACCCCCATGGCTGCAGGCATTAAGATGGACCAAACTAATTAGAGAATTAGCTTTACATTTCAAGACGTAAAAGAATGAAAAAGTTTGTCTCCGTTTCTCTGCTATAAGTAGATCGAGCCTCAAAGCTTTAGAGCTTAAGAGAAAGTGGTTGTCACCTGAATATGTGTGGCCATCATCATGAAGAGATGTAGGTTAATGTTGACAGTAACACCCTTATCTTTTGTATTATTGAAAAAAGTTAATTCACCTTGAAAACTGCTAGCCAGGAATGGCACTAAAACATATCAAAGTCAGTAATTCTCTTGACAAGAATCTCCTAGTGTGCAGCAAAAACCCCAAATAGTTTCTAAATTACAGTAAGCTAACACTTTTATCTGCAGCTATAAAGTGAGAGTGGTAAACACACACATTACAACACTAATTCCATAATGCTAAGATCCAAGTCCAGTCAAATATCTAAAGGAACATTTATAACTTTGATCTATGAATGCTGTTAGTCTTTAGATTAGGAATTAAAATAATATTTTTGGAGAAACAGAAATCCCATCAGCTCAGCAGAACTGATGCACCAATACCAGTTTCTGCATTTCCAATTTAAACTAGAATATCCAAACAGTATCTCAGTACTCATTTCAAAACACTGCAAGCCTGGGAAACTAAATGAATGAAGTTTCAGGAGATCAAAAGCCCTTCTATTCCATTAACTTTGTATCATAAGATTTGAACATCAAGCTATTTTAAAGGCAAGAGAATCTAAAAACTCAAGAAAAGGCCAAGTTGGCTGACAGCAAAACTATCATTTCCATTAGAGGCAAAAACGCTTCTTGCTAGAACCTTACTCAGCTTCTTCTCACACAGTTTTCACATGTACCTGGGATTAGAAAACCCCATATGTATCAGTTGTCCTCATTTGTAGCAAGGCAGGTGCCTTTCCTATTGCTACTGTTTCACATAATCACAAAACCAACTGAAAGTTAGCAAGTATAATATCTAATTATATGCTAGCCAAACCACACGCTGCCAAATCAAGAATATCAGGACAAATGCAGTTTGAGGAAGTTATACAATACAAATAAAAAAACCCACCCCATCTTAAAGTTCAACTTGCTGTCTTAACTTCCTATATGTGGAGGAAACTATTTTGAACTAATACTATAGAAAATCACAGCTATGGATTAGCTGGAAAGGGTTCATACAAATGAGGACAAAAAGCAAACCAATGCAAGTCTGGTTTAAAAATTAGAAAATTGTCTCCAAATTGTTTTACCTCAGTGGCTCCCAAATGAAACTAAAACATGGTGGTTATGAACATCTGGGAACACAATAATGAGAAGATGTCTAAGGCATGTTGAAATTAGGCCACAAATGCTCATCACTACTGAATTTATCAGTCATAGATTCTCTCTTGTTCCTCCTCTTCTCTTCCTCATGAACACCCTCAGTGGAAGTTTCAGCAGGCCCAGGCCCAGGCCCTTATTTGCTCTAACCATCACCTCAGCAAAGCAGTCTGCTGCCATCATGAAGACACTCTAAAAAAAAAATAAATTCTCAAACTTGAGGAAAGGATAGAAAGGAAACTATTAGATGATCACAAGTTTAAGGTCCTATTTTAGACAAATTATGTAAATGGGCTTAAATCAGCTATACACAAGCAACATTTTCGGATTTCACTACATGCACACACCTCTATCTGCCACATCAACTGGAAGAGCTGTCCAAAATGATTGAATAAAACAAAAACACATTCAGAGCTGAAACAGGAAAGAAAACTAAAATCGTTCTCTGAACAGCAAGAATGCTAAAGGAGGCAGAAATACCCAGCTCAACATCATGAAGTGCCTTCAAACCCATTATTTGCCAATACTGGATTTAGTTAATCAAAAACAAGGCATGATCTAAATTTTATCTTTTTCTTTAGCAACAAACAGGACAGAGCTGTTTCAGTATCAGTTCCATTATATGATAGCTGGTTTTAATAATCCTGATTAGCAGTAAGATGTGTTATCTAGGCCAAAGCATTGGAGACTGCCACATGAATATTAACTAAACGTGTCTGATCAAGCCCTACTAACAGAACACTAAGACTTAAAAGGTTTCAGAACATAAACAAACCCCCACTGAGATCAAGACAGCTCATACCTCACTAGCTTTGCAGGCATAGGGTCCTCTTCCACCCTACAGACTTAAAATGAGACTGAATCAGCAGGAAGATGCTGCTGAGCTCTTTGTGCCCACGCTCTTTATGTGGTTTCAGATCTTCATGTATCTTACATTACTGCTGCCTTGTATGCTGCACAGTTTTATGCGGTTATCCCATGAATAAATTATGAAAGATTTCACAGGATATTCTACAATCCTTCCTGCAAACTCAGATAAACCGTGAAAATGCAAGTTCCTGCAATTCTCCTGCAAACACCTCACAGAGGACACTGTCTTCTTCAAAATTTTTCTCAAAGTGGAAAACTGTGCTTAAAAAAATTTCAGGAAAGTTGTCTTTCTGAAGTTGCAGACAGACAGATTACACAGCATCCACCCAGAACCAGAGACAGGCAAAGAACACTTCTCAGTCAGTAACAGGAAGTTCCCGTTTTTCAAGAGCAAGTCCCATCACAGCATTTCACAACAAAGAACCTTTGCCAGATGAAATTTTACCACCAGTTCCTCTTTTTGTCCCTAGAGTGGCTAAGACATTGGAGTTCACCCATTATGTATCCTGCAGCCTCTGCAACAGGAGAAAACATCTCCAGTTATGGCACTTTTTAAAATCCCAAGACTGTTTAGGCACGAAATGGTTTAGCTTCTCCCTCTCCCAAGCCCCAATATTATAAGGAGCTTCCAAAGCATCATGCTGGGAGAAGCAGCAAGTACTCAAAAGCAGATAGGTCCGTTAGAAGGCAAGTGAAAAACTGGCTGTCACGTTCAAAGTTAGTAATTAATGACTCCACACCTAGCTGGCAGCCAGTTGAGTGGCATTCAATGAAACTCGATATGGTTTACTATCTTCAATGGCTTGGATAATGGGACAGGCTGCACCTTCAGTAAGACTGAGGATGATGGGAGATAACTGAGGGCAACTGATGCATTAAATGGAAGGGCTGCCTTTCAGAAGGATCCCAAAAGACAGAGAAATGGCTTGACACACATCTCCTGATATTCAATGAAGACAAACGCAATGACTTACACCTGGTGTGGAATATAACCCCATATAGCAAGAGAAGCTGGGGACCAACTGTCTAGGTGGCAACCCAACAGAAAGAACTTGGGGATCCTGATGGACAGGCTGAACAAGAGGCAGCAGTGCATCCTTGCAGTGACAAACTTACCACAGAGGGGATCAAGGGAGAAGATCCGTTTCCTCTAATCAGGAATGTTGAGCCCACATCCAGCTTCGCTCCTCCATCTGAGATATCAACACATATGCGAGTCCCAGGAAGGGCTACTGAGACAGAGGGCTGGAGCATACAAGATGTGGGGAAAGACTAAGATAACTGGGCTTGTTCAGTCTGAAGAGAAAAGGTTTAGGAGGAAATCTAACAGCAGTTTTCCACTACTGCAGAAGTAGTTCAACAGCTATGTTAGACTGCAGAGTTACTACCTACCTCCTACCACTTTTCTCTTTTGGACATTACTTTTAAAAAAAACACAAGGGTTACACTGAACAAGAACTAATCACACTGGATCAGAGGAAAATGTGCATAACTCCACAGTTTGTCCAAGACGGTTGTCTAAGACAGTGGTTAGTGAAGAATTTAAGAAAGGATAGGTATACAATGGCTCTTCCCTGTAACACTCTCAGCTCCTGCTAATCTGTGCTCAGGGACCTTCTGCAACAAAAGGGATTTCGTTTTTCATAGTGACCTTGGATAGGTTTTTCGTCTATGACTTTGTCCAACACTGTTGTAATTCCACAAACACATAGTATCCACAATGCCCTGTAGCCAGGAGCTCTATATTTTACTATTTCTCAATTATTTCTTTTGATGCCCTCAGCTTTGTACTAGAACAATCAATTCCCAATTTACATTTTTCACATGTCCAGAATTTTGCAAACCTCTCACTCTCTTACCTCCCCATTCCAAATCATCCCCATTATCTTTTTAAGACTGAATATTGCTTCGCATGCATAAACCATTCCACACCTTTAGTTTCTAGTTCTGTTATATTCTTTTTGCAATGGAAATATCGAAACTGCACACAAGCAGGCATTGAAATAGACTTATATTATTAGCTGGGTTTTTGACAACTTCTCTAGCAATGCCTTATACGATAAGAACTGAGCAATTAGCTGGTATTTCATATTCCTAGCACAACTTCAAGACCTCATTCTGGCCTTATGAGTCAGTTCAGACCCCAGTACACCAGACTTCAACTCTACTAAATTCTTATGAGTACATCAAGTTAATTAAGTGCATGCATTCTCACATTCTCCTAATAACTGCTTCTACATAGGAAAACTGAAGTAGAACAGACTAGATTCATGCATGTTTAATTTATATTTAAAAGTGAAACTATTCTTTAGAGAAGTTGGTAAAATTGAAAGGCCTTGTATGTTTGAAACACTTATTTGCAGCCTCAGGATATTTGAACATGGTGACTACATAAGTTTAACTTTAGTTCTTTCACTAGAAGGGAAAATTCAGAAAAGCTAACTCAAGTTTGACTGTGCCAGGCTCCCTCTATAGGCAATGGAACCAGGTTCCTTCAAAAGTTCAGAGTAAGGACTTTTCCTTTCTCTGTATTGCATGGAGAGAGAACCTAAGATTACTTGTTGAAAAGTGTCGATCTTGTTATATGAAAGCTATAGAAAACCAAACAGGAAAAATCCATTATTACAAAAAGTCTATCAAGCAGTGTCACATCTTATCATTTACATCACAACATAAATCTAGGATCCAGAAGATAGGTCTACTAGAGTCTACCACAGTATTTCTCCATAAAAACCACAGTGCCGCCTTGCACTCCAATTAAACACTCTCCAGTCTTCACTGCCATCTTCTCAGCTTCCTACTTGCCCACTGCCATCCAGCTACTCCATCACAGTTCTCAGTCCCATCCTTTACCCTTCCAGCTCTTCCTTTCACCAAGGAGTTTTTTGAGCCTCTGTAGCCTGTTGCCAGTCAACAGTTTATCCAACTGTTCTCCTACAGCTGCCAAATGCTCAGATGAGATCCTGATTGCTTCACACTCAGGTCAGAGAAGTGCAGGGGATCAAACAGTTTTCCCTCTACAAACTGCACAGGGGACTGAAGAACTGCCAAGAAACTGTACGCTATCCAAGCCTTCATTAACCAGCACTTGAGACTGGGTATGTTTTCACTACTGCTACCAATTTTCAAGACTACTTAATTGATAAACAAATTCCCCCCTAAGTTACACATTAAAAAAGTTATCAATACTCACTGAACTGCCCTAGCAAATACCTCAAGAAAATTTTAAACATAACAGTGTTTATATTCATATGACAGACGAGTTATTATTTCTATAATTTTACACTTTTAAACTTATGCTAAACAACGTTTATTGTGTATAATTCTTTTCCATGGAGCGCTCTTTCCCCAACAAGCACACAACATCTTCAAAATAAATGTTTTGCAGACTTCCTATTTACTTTTTGACTAGCAGTGTACTCTGGGTCCTTACTAAATCTTGATACTCTTCCCAAAGACAAGGCAGCAAAGGAATTGGGCCAATACACAATTCGGAAACCAAAAGAAGCTGCAAATGTTAATATTCATGTGTACTTCACAAATGAAAGAACTGAAGGCAATAGCTGTTCTTTTTTGAATCCTCTACTCAGTGACAAGCACTCATCTGGTGATTGCAAGCAGTCGTTGCAATTAAGAGAGCATTAACTATTTAAAGGACAGCTTTCTAACAGCAGAAAGCAATACAGTGGCATCACTTAGGAACCATCAGGAAAGTGAACTGATCCATGTGTAAATTTTTTATTTAAAAATTAAAAAAAAATGGTGAGCAGTTACTGATCCCAGTGAAACAGAAAACACACAACAAGCTATCTCACATGACCTTGGGCATGATACACTCAAAAGTTGTCCAGGAGTCCACATGGTTGTAAGCCCCATCTCCAAGACAGCCTAAGAAACGTTTTTGAAATGTCATACTCCTAGTGGAAAATTAAAAAACCCTTGTAACAGCAAGGATGGACAGGTTTGTTCCCTGATTTTAAAGTCACTTGGAAAGAAAACCTGAAATAACAGATCAACAAATCAGAACAACAGATCAAAAAATCAGATACAATGATTATTAAAAAAGAGATTAATGTGAATTTTCAGTCTAGGACAGATTTTTCTTATACTCTGTCTTAAAAAATCCTAGATGTTCTATTTTCACTTAAGCTCAGGTTATGAATATCAATGCAATAGCAACCACAAAAATATAAACAATATAACTAAAGACTCAGAAAGTGGTTCTACTGAGCCAGCTAACATTATGGTGGGCTGCCAGAAATGACCAGCTATAGGACAGGAGAGTGTACTAGATCCAAACCACTCATCACCAGAATGTCCTTAAGAGTAAAAAGGTCAGGGCTTTTAAACATCACTAGGCTGGGCACTCAGAAGCAGAAGTGCTCTCAATGTTTTCCCTACTTCTAGTCCAACAGAGAGTCACCTGCTTCCTTTCATAATGTTCTAGACTCGAACTATCAATTATCTGTCAGAATATATTTCTGCCAAGTTTCTTCTACATTTTACACAACACAGTATACAACATGACTGGGAGCTGAGCTGAAGGGCATGTCATATAAGCGTATTACAAGCTGACTTGAACAAAGTTGGATCACAATCAGCATTGAAGGTGAAAGTCAGTTTTTTCCTCCGAGAACTCTTCCTATCAGTGAAAAATTCCTTAACTACCTGTGAGATAATTGGGACAGGGAGTCAAAATTCAAATCCCTGACAAAGAGCACAGTATTTCATTTTGGGTCACTAAGAAGCATTTAAAGATTCATCTTTCTGCAGAAGACCTTCAAAATCCATATGCAGAGGTTTATGAGATTTCTGATTATCTGACATTAAAGCATTCTGCAACTTTTAATAATACTGCACTACTGTTGCAATGATAACCATGAATCCATCAGTCCAGATATGAATGACCTGCCAATAAAATGAAAAAATGTGCTACCATGCCTGGCAACATAACGTATGCCTGCACTGCTGCCTGTTGTAACATCTGAGTCCCTGTAAGAAAAACAGAAATGAAAACATCCCTTTAAAGGCATGTGGAAATATCTCTACTTTTACTCTACTTTAGCTTCTGCAGAAGATAATCCAGATGTGCTTCAACAGAGCCTGGAAATATCAATTAACAGCACCTTGACAGTCTGGCAAGATGCCTGGCAAGCAAGAAGGGATATCTGACATACTTTGATTGAGCTACCAGGCAAATGGAGCTCACAGCAGTTTAGAATCATTGCTGGCATGAAACACTGAAGTTAAAACTAACAATTCTCCTATTCTGTTTTCAAAGTCCTTAAGGTTCCTCACGAATGAACTTACGATGATATAAATCAATGGAATGATCGCTTTGAGAAGTACTTCACCCAGATTAGCAGTCACCTGAGTACACTCAAATGCAAGGTGGGCTGCAGCAAATCACTAGATATTTGACAGTATTCCCCATGAGATGAGAAAATAAACAAGGAGAAAATTCTGTACTAATAGCAACAGGCTTCATTATTACTAATTTTTTGTTTCATAATCAAATGAAAGAAAATAATAGACAAGGAGATGAAAAACTTGCCCCAATTCTGAAGAACGAAGGAGACAACTTGAGCAGTATTACCAGTGAGTTTCAAACAGTTGAAACTGCTGATGGTGTCTTCAAATAATTCAGGTGTAGAATTAGATAGCAGAATATCCCAACAGTTTCCTCCTAAAGATTATTACAAGAAGTGCAAACTCTATGACTTCCAAGCTGCAAAAGAAAATCTTGTTTTCCCTTCTGCATCACATGGAAAAGAATCAAAAAGAAACAGAGCTGGGTATCCCTTGAGAGATTTCCAAGGCACCATAATTTGAAATGAGATGGCTGAAGACAAACAAGACTTCCCAAAAGGGATCTCTGACAGACAGACAATGGTGTTGAACTTGCTGGCACAGGTGAGCCTTGTGGGCTGGGATCTACTTATTTCTATATTCTTCTGATGGAGGAACAGTAGTTGAGGGCCTCTTGTGCTAATGCAACATCTCTGTTTCCCCTGCAGGAACTGGTATATGTATAATGACTATGTCCTTCCCTGTACAGATTCAGAAGTCTCTATTTTGATTCCTGTTAGGGTTTCTACAGTAATTTAGAAGGCCTTAGCTACAAAATACCGTGCATTTTAGCAAATGAGGCTCTGAATCAATTGCTACCTCAAATTAATGTAGACAAACTTAGAGGAACATTCAAAATGGTCACTGTTCATGTGACAGCACACTTTAGATTCTGCCCAAGCTTCTCTGGGAATTATAGCACTCTCCCAGTTCAGGCAGTTTTCTTATTTTGTTTGTAAATAGAAGGAACTGATAAATCAAACATCTCTATGAACACTAAGAGTCACTTGAGATTATTCTGGGAAGTTTGTTTAGATTATTTGGGATTTTTTTGTTTGGCTTTTTTGGTTTGCTTTTTTTTGAGACAGAGGAAAAGGCTCATCCTTAGTGCTGTATTTAGAGATTGCTCATTTACGCTTTTCGGCTACCAGTGTTCAACTTGAAACTGAAACCACAAAAATATTTAAATGTCTACGAGGGAAAATAAAGTACTTGACAGACTTGCATGGCAGATTCAAAACTAGTCTTGACTAACCACTACTAGCAAACAAACAGAAATGCATAACATCCAGAAATCATAATTTTCCTTGCACTCCCAGTCTGGCTCTCTGAAATGCACACCACATGTGCAACAGTCTTGATACAATAAAAAGGACAACCTTGTGACCAAGTAAGACAGAGTTTAATGCAAGCATCACCTGATTTTCCCCCTACTTTTATTCACTACTGGGCTGTTGCAAATGATCACCTGGTCCTCTTGAATAGGCCTACAGGGCTCACACAGGGAACAGATTAAACGTGATCACACACTTTCAAGAGATAAATCTGAGGAAGATTCAGTATGGGACAATAATAATCATAATCCTCACTGAACTCCTACAGTTTGAGCTCAGAAGAACAATCCCTGCATCATCACATACGTTAGACCAGTGATATTCACATCAGAAACTGAAGCACACAGACCACATCCAAGTTGTCTTTTGGCTGTGAATCTTTTGCATTGCTCTTTTACACACCAAAGAGCAACCTGCATTTACATTCTAAGGAAGGCAGCCTCCATTGCTCTACCAGATTCAGCATTCCACAGGTTCAGTCTTTTCACAGAGAATGAGCTCAAAGCTTAATATATATTTCCGCATTGAACTGTGACTGCACACTAAGGCTTGGTGGCGTTTCTTTTTCTCCTCTGTCCTGTCTTGATGGGGGATTCTTTTCTTTGCTTTGTTTTCTAGAAAGAGAGGCCTACAGTTTGTTTTTCCTTGGGTAAAGATTTCTGTCCAACACAAATCTTTTGGCAGGGCAAAAGACCTGCAGCCTCAATTACCAAGGAGGACAAGCAGTCTCCCAGGAGAAGCAGTTTTAATTCCTAGAGACTCTATTTTTAGTTATAGCACCAGAAGTCCCTGAAGCAACAATATCCTTTGACCTGTCATTTATGGCAGGGGAGGGAGCAGCAACAGAGTTGGTCTACAGGTCTGAGTGTCCAGCTACTACTATCCTACATTAAAAGAGCTCATGCTGTACAGAGCAGGCAGACATCAGAGAGCAGCTGAATTTCCTTTTCCTTCTCTTCCCATAGGCAGGCTGAAGAGAGAGAGAACAAGAGTGAACAGTGTTGCTAATAGCCCCAACAGACACCAGCTGCTGAGATGGACCAGATTTCTGTCAGTCTGAATCTATAAGAAAATTCAGCTAAAGTTTCTTCAAACTAAACTGAGTTTATAATTTTTTTTTCCAGTAATGAAATCATCAGCTCTACTGCACAGATAAAATTTGGGTAGATTGCAAGCAATTCTGTTGTTTTATGTGAGGAGGAGTATAATCCATCTTTTACAGCCATGCTGTCAAAGAGAAGACTGACACTAAAGGAAGTATACATGACTGAATACACGTAACAGAAGCAAAGCAATATGTTATTTTCAAATAGTTACTATTTAGGGGAGAATTGCCATTAGCATTTTGAATACTAAAGCAAACCCTTTGCAAGGATTTTATCACAGCACTTTGATTTACAGTTAACTTCTTTTTCTGTGCCTGAAAATTAAACATCTCCTACACAGACAACCAATTACAAAGGAAGTCCTCTATTTATGCCCCCTTCATTCCACAACTTAAAAGCAATCATCAAATTCCTGCAATAGCTTGAAGAAAAGAAATTAAGTTATTAATAAAAAAGCGCGTTAGGAGACAGCATGGTAGAAGAAAGGGAATTACAGAAGCAGAGTGATCTGAACCCCAAACAATGCAGGAAACACCACACAAGAGCCTCATTTTCCATACGAGCAACTGACAATAAAAGCAGCCGGCACCTTCTTAATAATTCCACAAAACCTTCTTTTTAATTGCCCCAAATGCTTAACCTTTACACACAACGTACCAACTTAAACTCATGAAAGGAAATCACCGATTTTTGTCCTGTTCTCTTCAGTCTGACATTGCAACAAAGTTGCTGGATTTCGGGGTGAAAGCATACATATTGCATAGACTGTGGCATCCCCTTATAGTTCTAGGCATTACTGTACCACAATAAGGCGGCAAACAACCTTTCATCAACACTACTCAAAGGTACATCTATTAGCAAGACACAAATGTAAGAACCTGAATGTGGAAACACAAAACTGGTAAGAAGTGTATCTTTCTATGCCAAGGGCTGGACTCACAACATGCCAAATAACCCTAACCAGTACCCCATCAATATTTGGACAAGTACCACAGTTTAAGAACCATTAATGAAAAAGGAACAAAAGCTGTTAATTGCATGTGGATCTTTTTCAACAGAGACAGTTTATCAACAGTGTAAGAACACTAATGGTCAACACAGAAAGTTGCTTCATAGTTACGGAGATGCTACAGTCAGCCTCCACTAATTCAGTACATAATCATGCCTCCTGAACACAATAGCAGGTATACTATTACTAGTACCAGAGACAGTCAGGATAGTCAGCAGCCTGAAGAACTATCCAAGTTTATATAAAAATGTATCATCAAATAACTATGAAAGATTCTGATCTTAAATAATTCTAAGCTGTAAGACAAATGACACTTTTGAGAAGTACACCTTCTTAACAAACCCAGAGTAAGGCTTAATAAATAAATTACTACAGTATCACATATCAATTAGAACTAGAACTATGCCTGTCCTGTCTAACATGCTGCTTCCAATCTTTGGGAGGTTCAACGTCACGTGACCCAAAAGAACACCTGAAGAGTTAAAATAAAAACACATAGCCCTGTACACCACAGCCTTTCATCCCCATTTAATCTTTTAGTAACCACGCCAACACATTTTGCAGAAATAAAACACCTCGGCGCTGTCTACACGAGTATCTCTGCCCCAAAGAGTAGAACACAGAATCAATTAGGTTGGAAAAGACCTCTGAGATCCCCGAGTCCCAGCCTATGGCCGAACATCACAATCTCAACCAGAGCATGGCACCGAGTGCCATGTCCAGCCTTTCCTTAAACGCCCCCGGGGACAGAGACTCCACCACCTCCCCGGGTAGGGGAGGCCGTTCAGGCCAGAAAAACAAGGAGAGGCGACAAAGAGCCAGGGGGACTCCCCAGTAGCAACGAGCCGAGCCAGGCCTCTCCCTCCCGAGGTTGCCCCCGCCCGCCGCGACACCTGTTCCCGCTTGCCCGCTCACCGCCGAGCGCGGACGCCTGCAGCGTGGCCCCCGAGGTGCCATCGATGACTTTGATGGCGCCGCGCGCGGTCACGGCCAGGATGGCGTTGAGCGCCGGGTGGTAGCAGAGGCTGCAGAGCCCGTCGGCGTCGCAGCGCAGGCAGCCGTCCCGCAGCAGCAGCCACTCGCAGGAGCCCGGGCCGGGCCCGGGCCCCGCCGCCGCCGTCGCGGCCGAGGAGCAGGAGGCCGCCGCAGCCATCTTCGCGGCCGCCGCCGCCGCCGCCCTCAGGACAAGAGGCCCGGGGGGAGCCGCTCAGTGACAGTCCCTGGAGCCGCCGCGGCCGCCGCCAGTCACCATCCGGGTCCGGGAGAGGGGGAAAGGGAGAGAGAGCGCCCGCGTGAGCGGGAAGTGACACAACCGCGCCGGATGCGGAACCGACCGCCCGGCCCGGGGGGGGGGAAGGGAGCCGCTCGGCGCGGGCGGGGCCGGCGCGCGGGCGCGGGGGGGCGGGGCTACGCTTTGCGCGCGCGCCCGCGCGCGCCCCCGCGCAGGAGGAAGGAGGCGGGAGCGCGCAGGGAGTGGGTCCCGCCTCGGGGCGGGGGCGGCCGTCGGTCCCGTGAGGGGCCGGGGACCTGCTCCGCTCGGGCTCCGTGCCCGGCGGGGCTGGAGCGCGGCCAGCTGGCCCTCGGCTGTCCCCGGCCCTCGGCTGTCCCTCGCCCTCGCCGCTGCGGTGTCGTTACCGACTCGGACAAAAGCCGGGTCGTAGGCGGGCGAGCGCGTCGGCCGCCCCCCGTCTCGGGGAAACCGGAGCGGGGATTTGCGTTTCGTACCCCGGCTCCGAGACTGGTTTTGCACGCGAGCGATGCGAGCGAGCCCCGGTGTGAGCGGCCTCCAGCGCTGGTACCGAGGGACGGAGCCACAATGCCACGGCTCCCTCCTGGAATGCGCTCGGCCCGCGGGAAGGGTGTCCCTGGCCCCGGGTCATTGCACCTGTGACAGCATTTTACTTTGAAGCAGTGCTTCAAAAATGACCTAAGTTTAATAAAACCTTTTGTATTTTGTTAAGATTTTCCCTTTTCACCCACTAGAATGTCAGTGCAGTTCGTATAGCTCAGCCTACCTGGATGCATTACTTTTTATCTCCCATAGGCATTATTTTATTTAAGTGACGTTATACTAAAATATTTCAAAATGTTTTTAGGCTACTGATGTTCGTAAATATATTTTTAAAATATAATTAAGTTTCCTACAGAATATTTTTATTAGAAGGACCCAAACTAGCAGAGGCTGCTGTAGCAGGAAAATGATTTAAGAAATGCAATGTGTAAAGAAAAACTAAAAGAACAAAACCAAACCAAACCCACTAAGTATGTGTGCCACCCAGGCTAATCAAAATTGTCCTGGGAGTAAAATAAGCAGCTTTTAAGCCTGCTTCACTACTTCAAGTAAAGCACTAGGGGTAGCGATAACATTCACAGCAGATCTCAAGCTGTACGTTGTCTCCTCATCATAACAACTGGTTTCACACACTTTTCAAGTAAGCATAACTTTTCTGATACACAGCAGAGTATGTCTGATGGGTAGAAGACGATAAAAGATATGTACATGTTTAGCTGCTCTGTAGAGATCATCCAAAAAGCACGTCTAAGGTGTGATACCCATGTCTCCACCTCAGAAGGAGGTACTGCATCTCAGAAAGGCAACTTTTTTGCTAGATGAATATGCTCTAAGTTTCCAGTTTTGACAGACTGAAACAGTATATATATTATCACAAAACTTCTTCATAGCCTCAAAGCTATTGATGCTATATACATCAATATTTATCGGTGACATGTATGGTATTAGAGATGTGTCTTAATTAATCAATATTAATTATTCAGTATTAATTCAGTAAATATAAATGAGCTTCATACATTCTGTAAACAAGTTTAATTCAAAATTTTTATAAAATACATCTTGTATTTACACACATACCTTATCTAAAAATATGAGCTTGTTGAATGCAAAGTTATTACAAACTATCAGAACCATTTGAGAGTTGTTTGTACATATTTCTTGCACAGCAATGGAAAAGGTGACCCTAGAGACACTAAGATTAAAAGGTGCAAATTTGCAATTGTGTACAAAATATGTACTATGTTAAGTGCATATCTACATTGCATATTACACATGTGCCAAGTCTGTGGAAAGGAACAGTTAAAACTGCACCTATAAATTTCACAGAAAATTAATGTAGAGGAAATTGAGATACTCGGAGACTCAACAGAACATTCTTGCATCCTTTCAATATTCATAGTCATTTCAGATGCATGGGATCCATTACGGACACCTCACAAACAACTATGCAAAGAGGAACTAAGCTTAAAGCTCTCTGGCAGCCCAGTAACCTAAATATGTCCTTGCCCTTCACCTTGTGGGGATGGTAGTTAAACATGTATTTACAGGGTCTGGGTGGAGTCTCATAATACTACTTGCATATTCCTGTTAAAAAAACGACATAAGTAATGAAAAAACCAAGGTAAGACCAGATTATCATGCAAGATTCCAAAGCTAATATGCTTTTTTAAAAATACACCTTAACTTGTTTTTTCTTTTTTTTTTCAGAATGTGATATGAATGCTCTTAAAATACTTGTAGGTAAGAACTAAGTTGCTGGTATAAATTGGTTCAGTATGACTCTGCAGTAATTCTACCAGAACTTCTGCAGAAGTCAAAAACCAGGTGAAAAGTCCATTGCTCTACAAGTTTTTCTCCTTTTATATATTACAAGCTCAAGTATTACACTACAATTTACGTCCAGCATTAACTTCAAGTAGTTCCATTTAAGACCAACACAAGCATCAGCCAGGAAAGCAGACTGAATAAGCAAAAGGTCTGTGGGAGAGTTGGAATTTAATTATATATTTTGCATCAGTAATGACTGGTAAAAATAAGTTACCAAGATGGCAAGTTCCACAGTCTAAAAAGCTGAAAAGCTACAGTTCTGATATGGAAATATGTCCATCAGGGGCCAAGGACAGCCCTTGCAATTACCTTGTCATGGCTGATTTTTATTTGTAGCATTAAAAAAAAAAGGGGGGGGGATGGGAAACGCTTTTTTTCTGTGATGGGAAACGCTTTTTTTCTGTTACCAAAAAAAAATATTAAGAAACTTAAGATCTATTTGTCGATACCAAATACTGAAGATTGCAAATGCCTAAGTTAGTACCATGCAAAGTGAACTTCAGTGGACTTCCCTTGTGAAGATATCTTACCATAAGGACTATTACATAAGCAATCAACACAGTACACAGGAAATATTTAACATGTCATCACATTATTACATAATCCTTGGAGAGTCAAAATTAGCAAACCTGTAACTGTTACTAAGGCTGTAACTCTCCCTTGTTTAGTGGAGGGAGAATCTGGCCTTCCAAATCTTTATTTCTCTTTACAAGGGATCAATATTATTGGTGAGGAAAAAAATAGATGTGTGTTA